>NC_136500.1:137947477-138299977 GCF_053919585.1 Euprymna scolopes | reverse complement strand
GTTTCGAAATTTTGTAGATTACATTGGCCTAACCGTGAAAATTACATCCTCGACATGTTGTAAAAATGGTACTGAAAGTTGAATTTTCTTCCGTTTAAAATTCTGAACATTTTTTCATTACGTTTAACTCCTCGTCCACATTTGACATGTCAACTTTTATACGTTTTCAGGTGTGCTGACAAGGTTCGGGGTATCTATTCCGAAAGCTGTTCTAAAAATGAGGAGGTTGGGGGAAGTCTATTTCGAAAGCCGTTCTTAACATGGGGAGGTGAGGGTGTTTATTCGTTGTAACATATAAAAGTCGGCATTTCTAATGTAAACTTTGATGGACTTATGTAAAAAAAAGTGTAACAAATTGATTTTTTTCGTTTAACAATTAAATTATTTCGTTTTAGATATGAAAATTTATTTTTATAAAGAAATTTTTCGTCGTTTTTTTTTTTATATATAAAAAGTACAATTGTTCAATGTTATTCTTTCGATTACGTTCGTTTTTTTTTGGAGGCACAATAAAGAAAAAAGATAAAAACGGAACGAAATTTAAATTTCCGTTCCATTTTCACAACAACCGTAAAACAGAGCGTTCTCCGCAAGTTTTACCTAATTATAAAAATTACCCAAATTATCAATGCTCATCTTATATATTCCATGACTATTACACAATTCTAATTAATACACAAAACAAAACAAACGGGGGAGTGTTTTAAAAAATCAGGTTTTAAAATGAGATTTTTAAGTTATTCAATTATACAAGTATAAATTTACTGAATGTTTTTTTTTTACATTTGCTTTGTTATAAAAACATCACACTTGATGTTGCTAATATTTACAAGGGAACACGATATGGCAAAGAGAAGATAACAAAACTTTTCTATGCAAAGTTGCTGTAAGAATTTATACTCTCTCTCTCTCTCTCTCTCTGTATATATATATATATATATATATATATATATATATATATATATATATATATATATATAGCCAGTAGAGTTTAGTTTTCTAGAAGTACATCCAATGAAACAACATGTGTCTACCAAAGAGTGCTCAATGAGTGAACAAAGCAGGTATATTAAATTTATTTATACAAACATTAATGGCTACATATGTGCATACATGTTTCTGTAATCACCCGCGTTGGGGTACTACGTCTTCGGGCTAAGGGTTTTCCACGGTAATTCTTGGCCTTAAGACGTAGTCTTCCAACGCGGGTGATTACAGAAATATGTATGCACATATGTAGCCATTAATGTTTGTATAAATAAATTTAATATATATATATATATATAAAGTTTAGTTTTTTTCACGCTCTAAGATTGATATTTAAGACCTTTTTGTTTATTCAAAAATTTTAAAACGGACTCCTTAATATACTCAGTCATAGATATGTGAGCGACTTAAGTTAACTAATTTGCACATTTCTTTGAATAGAGAGCATTTATTCATTACATATTCATTTATATAGTCTCTTATTAGATGATTGGTTTAATTTAATTATTATACTGAATATTATTATTTATGCATAATTTCTACATTCTACATAATTGCGTAGAATATAGGATAAAAACGCTCTAGCATAAGAATATGTATATATATATATATACACACATATATATATATATATATATATATAAAACTCAAATGACGTTGTAACTCCACATCCACACTTACAGGAGCCTATTATGCTTTACTTTTGAGGAAATTAAGGAAAGCTATCAAAATCAAGAGGCGGGGCAAGATCAGCAAAGGTAACTTCGTCTTGCAGGACTACGCTCCGGTCCACAACTCGCATGTCGCCAGATCAGAAGCATGGGCGTGTGGTTATGAAGTCATCCCCATCCTCCCTACTCTTCTGACTTTGCACCCTCTGACTTTCACCTCTTCGAAGCCATTCGTTTTAGATATGAAAATTTATTTTTATAAAGAAATTTTTCGTCGATTTTTTTTATATATAAAAAGTACAATTGTTCAATGTTATTCTTTCGATTACGTTCGTTTTTTTTTTGGAGGCACAATAAAGAAAAAAGATAAAAACGGAACGAAATTTAAATTTCCGTTCCATTTTTACAACAACCGTAAAACAGAGCGTTCTCCGCAAGTTTTATCAAATTATCAAAATTACCCAAATTATCAATGCTCGTCTTATATATTCCATGACTATTACACAATTCTAATTAATACACCAAACAAAACAAAAACGAGGGAGTGTTTTTAAAACATCAGGTTTTAAAATGAGATTTTTAAGTTATTCAATTATACAAGTATAAATTTACTGAATGTTTTTTTTTTACATTTGCTTTGTAATAAAAACATCACACTTGATGTTGCTAATATTTACAAGGGAACACGATATGGCAAAGAGAAGCTAACAACATTTTTCTATGCAAAGTTGCTATAAAGAATTTATACTCTCTCTCTCTCTCTCTCTCTCTCTCTCTATATATATATATATATATATATATATATATATATATATATATATATAGTCAGCAGAGTTTAGTTTTCTAGAAGTACATCCAATGAAACAACATGTGTCTACCAAAGAGTGCTCAATGAATGAACAAAGCAAGTATATTAAATTTATTTATACAAACATTAATGGCTACATATGTGCATACATGTTTCTGTAATCACCCGCGTTGGGGTACTACGTCTTCAGGCCAAGGGTTTTCGACGGTAATTCTTGTCCTGAATACGTAGTCCCCCAACGCGGGTGATTACAGAAACATGTATGCACATATGTAGCCATTAATGTTTGTATAAATAAATTTAATATATATATATATATATAAAGTTTAGTTTTTTTCACGCTCTAAGATTGATATTTAAGACCTTTTTGTTTATTCAAAAATTTTAAAACGGACTCCTTAATATACTCAGTCATAGATATGTGAGCGACTTAAGTTAACTAATATGCACATTTCTTTGAATAGAGAGCGTTTATTCATTACATATTCATTTATATAGTCTCTTATTAGATGATTGGTTTAATTTAATTATTATACTGAATATTATTATTTATGCATAATTTCTACATTCTACATAATTGCGTAGAATATAAGATAAAAACGCTCTAGCATAAGAATATGTATATATATATATATATATATATATATATATATATATATATATAATTATAAAACTCAAATGACGTTGTAACGGATGTTGTAACCCCACATCCGGTTTACGACTTCCAGTTGCGCATGCGTACATGAATTTAAAACCATAACAGCGTAAACAAATAAAGACAAATTGCTACTTTTGCTGTTTTTTTTAATTGCGTTACAAATAAATAATCAACGCGACAATAAAACTTATTGTTTTACTGTGTACGTTTTTACCGTCCCAATTGTTCTTTTTTTTCGCGTTTAAATTATCCAAATAAGCAATTGTTTATACTTTCTGCATTTTTTTACATCGTTCATTTCCATATTACGTTAAGGTTATTTTAACGAAATTTTCTCACAAATAAATCTACTTTAACCCGTTGACAACTATAAGAGCATTTTACAACGGCGATTTACCCACCGCCTTTAAAATTTATTCTCCATTTATAAATACCCCTTTCTTAAAAACATTCATACATTTTCTTTTACACTATTAACATAAATAAATAACCCCGAAAATATGGTTTTTATAATTTGCGTTAAAAATAAATAATCAATGCGACAATAAAACGTATTGTTTTTCTGTGTACGTTTTCAACGCCCCAATTGTTTTTTCCGCCTGTAAACAATTGTTAATAGGGTCTGTTTTTTTTTTTTACATCGTAAAAATATGTTTATGAAAAGTGTAAATTGTTAGATGAAAGCACAGGGAAAACTACTTTTATTTTCAGGAAAACTTGATATCTTTATTTTACGAAAAGACTGATTACACAGGATGAAACCTGAGTCCATCACTATTATCCAGAGACCAAAGCCCAGTCAATGCAGTCGAAGCACTTGGAATCACCACCAAGGGTGCAGCCCCCCGCTGGCAAGGTCATGCTCACAGTCTTCTGGAACCAGAACGGAGTAGTGATTACAGATTCCTGGCAAAGAGTACCACTTATATATATATATTTATATATATATATACATATATATATATATATATATATATATATATATATACTAGCAAAAGTACCCGTCGTTAACTGGGTTCAAAAACAGCCTAAAGAAAATGGACTCTGATATATTAAAGTATGATAGGTCATGAAAAGGAAGCGTTGTAAAGAGATAGCTTCGAATTTGGGGGTATCAAAACCAAAGCAAAATATGATGAAAGTAAAAATAATATAGATAACCCCCATAATTTATTATACCATACCTGTTCACACTGAAACACTTATCACAATATTCTGTGGATCTATATTAAAAACCTTGTTAAACTTTGTGACATATTTCCATTCTATGGAGGTCAGGCGCGAACGAACACCCCATAATTTTATTATACCATATTTCTTCAAACTGAAACATAATTATCAAAGTATACTTATGCAGATAGATATGAAAAGTCTTTATTAATGTTTGTGCCTATTTCCATTCTAGACCACAGACCGCACAATTTTATTATACCATCCCTATTTAAGTTAAAACATACTTATCAAATTTACATTTATGTACATCTATATCAACAACACTTATAAACGTGTTTTTTTAAATTTTTAAATTATTTATTTCCATACTTTGTGGACGAGGCGCGAACGCAGACACCACAATTTTAATGGATCATCCTTATGCCAGATCGAACATACCCATTCCTGTGTCTCGATACATCTTCTATCATTTTATGTGATCAGTTTTCTATAAGAGTCAACCATATAGTATATTGTGACCATACACTCGCACAGACGTTCAGCTTTTTATTATAGAAGATATATATATATATATATATATATATATGTATATATATATATATGTATATATATATATAGTAATTATAAAGTATATATTGCGATTAAGCTGCACTGAATATTCCGCGTTTCTTCCACTCTAGGCGTAAGCCTGAAGAGTCCTAAAGTGGATGAAACGCGGAATATTCAGTGTAGCTTAATCGCCATATATATTTTATTAATTACTAACTAGCTCTACCTATATATTGAGCACTTCTGAAGTAAATACTGAAAGTTTACGCATAAATCTATACTGTCGTATATTAATTTTATGTGAGTAAATTAAGTAGTTATATATATATATATACACACACACATATATATATATTTATACATATATATATATATCTGTACATATATATATATATACATTTATACATATATATATTTATACATATACATATATTTATACATATACATATATTTATAAAAATTTCTATATCAATATAATTTCTATATCAATTAAGGAATTTCTGTAAATTATCGATGCCATTAAAATGAATTTGACCATCCTAGCAAATCAGCTGAAAGGAAAAGTTGCATGCAAGGAAAATCTAATATAATTAATTATTTCAACCAAAGGAAATAATTTCAGACAATAATAAACAATAATAAACAATAATAAACAATAATAAACAATAATAAAAAATAATAAACAATAATAAACAATAATAAACAATAATAAACAATAATAAAAAAAAATTATTGCAGGCTAGATTTCTGTTTGTATGCATTTAAAAAAATTATTTATTAATTTTTGTCGATAAATTCATTATTTTTTTCGGTTACTAAAGCTGTGACCGAAGAAAAAATAAATTAATCGACGAAAAGAAACATTTTTTTTTAAATAGGAAACAGACGTTTGAAGAATTTTTTTTAAAGAATTTGTTATTGCTTGAAATTTTGCCGTAAGTGTTTAATTAAAAAAGTCAGTTTAAAAAATTCAAAAATGTAAAAAAAATATTAAATACAAGAGAAGTTCAAAATAAAAAATAATATGTCTTAAATCTATAACTAATTTAAGCCAGCAGTCAGTGCGCGTATATGTGCGTGCGGGTGTGTTGCTATAGAAACCAGACATAAGAGTTGGATATAAATGGCAATTTTCGTATATACAATGTCTTTTGCGGGTAGTTTCGTATAATTGTATTTTTGCAAATATTTACTTAGAAAAAAAAATTAACCCCCCCCCGAAGATTAACAATAAATTATTGTATTTCATTTGATGCTGAAATTAAAACGATTGGAATCATCGTTTATTAGGTGTTTTGAGTTTTAGATTAGCCAATCAAAACTTTTCCTAGTGTTCACACACATGTTTGCTTTTATAGATAGATAGATATATAACTATATAAATGCTCAATATATTATATATGAATATATACGTTTAATTCATGCAAAGAAAACATATATATATATATATATCTACGGAGACATGCATGTATATAACCGTAAGTATACACTTTTACTGTAAAAAATACAAATATAAGCATATTAAATACTGTGTGCATCTATTTAGATATATTTAATAATATTTCCAATACGATATTGCAGTTTCAATACCACACTATATATTTTAAATTACATACTCATGTATTTTAAAATGCATGTATATTTATTTTAATAATTTGTATAATCTTATATAATAGTTTTCAACTCTGTTGACAATACGTAGCGTGCAATCCTTTTCAAAAGAAGATCCTTTTTGTTTGTCACTAAAACATTGGATAAAGAGCAGGATTGCAGCTACAAATGCAAAAAGGATTAAAATACTATAAAAATAAAGATGTAAATAATCCTGTTTTGTTTTGTATACACATATAGTTTTGTTACATCGCCTATTTAAATGTATAATTTAGCTCCTTCAATTTTAAGGACGTGCGCTGGTAAAAACAAGTGTGCAGGACCTGAAAACCATAGATGCTAGTGTCGTTTGCAGATATGCCAACGAATGCAGTTGTAATATGTAGCGTTAAATTCTTATCATAATATGAAGTAAGTTTTGTACACTAATAAAGAATCAAATCTTGAAACACGTTTTGCAATAAAAATGCACCAAAGATTAAAAAACTATAAAAAAGGAAATAATTTCGACTGATTTTATATCCACTTCTGTTTTTTTACACATAATGCAAGAAAATGTTTGATCGTATAATTTTCAACAATTCCTGTGTTTATTAATGACAATTACGTAAGAAACGAAAAACAAACTATTTGACTTACTTTGTTTGTGGTTTGTCGCTGTCGTCTTTCACCTTAAAACTGTTTCCAATTAACGAAAATCTGTTGCGATTTTTCGACACGTCTTCCCCTTCTTTCGTTCGGTAGTCGTCTTTCTTCCTGTTGCAATTTCCACAGATTCCGGTCAACTTGTTAGAAAACGTTCCAGGAACTTTCACTGAGACTCGATGTTTCCCGTCAAACTGAACACGGAGACCCCATTCTGTTGAAACTGTAACCCAACCACGAGAATAAGTGATGGCGTATCCCAAATCGCTGTTGATTGGAAATGACCTTTTCTCACCATTCACCTGAAATGATGAGTGAAAAATATCGATAGTGTATTGTGTATGATGCGACAATTTTTTATTACAAAATAATAAATATTTATTTGAATCTTTCTTTTGCTAAACATGTATATTAAGCATCATCATATACATTATAATAAATATATGTGAAAATATATAATATTTAACAGCATTTTAAAACCTTATTACTCTGTGCTATTTTATAAAGTATGACATACTTGTAAAATTGAAAATCTTCCATAACATCTAATGTATTAGTCAATGTCTATTGCACCAGAAATTAATATTATTTTATCATAACTACTATTTTACCAGAAATAAATCCTATTTTACGAGAAATTATTTCTATTTTACCAGAAATAAATCCTATTTTACCAGAAATGATTGCTAATTTTCCAGAGATTAATCATAGGTTACCAGAAATTAATCCTATTTTACAAGAAATTAATCCTATTTTACAAGAAATTGATCCTATTTTACCAGAAGTCATTTTTGTTGTAGCAGAAATTAATCCTATTTTCACCAGAAATTAATCCTATTTTATCAGAAAATAATCCTATATTACCAGAAAATAATCCTATTCCACCAGAAATAAATCCTATTTTACCACAAATCAATCATATTTTATCAGAAATTAATCATAATCTACCAGAACTGAATCCTATTTTACGAGAAAATGATGCTATTTTACCAGAAATTCATTCTAATATTTGTTACACACAGAATTATCATAAACAATATGCTGCTTGAAATTATGAAAGAAACATAATTGAATTTTTTTATGACAACAAATATTTTACTTTTTTAATATTAAATTTACGCAATCTATTATAAGCAAATATTAAAAAGCTGAATTAAGAGTTTAAAAAATATTTGTCATATTTTAAATGCATAGTAAAATTTGATAAAACATTAACATTTATGAAACCAAATATAATCTGTCTACTCCTGGCTCTAACATATTATATAATTTACTTCAAACTTACTCATAAGAGGGGCGTGCAATAAGTAATGCCCTTGACCCACTCACAGTTGTCTGATTTAGCTGAAATTTTGCATGTGACAATGATTTATATCTCTACGGGTTATGTGGCAAATTACAGCTCTTAACTAATTGTGGTTTCTGTTTTACAGGTGTTTGAACTGAGTCAGGTGTGAAATGGAGCCTGTTGAATGTCGAGCAGTGATCCGGTTTTTGTATTTGAAAGGACGCACACCATAGGAGACTTGTGATAAAATGAAAGAAACTTATGGTGATAATGCCCCATCATATGACCTTGTAAAACGCTGGCATCGTGAATTCAAACATGGCCGGAAGTCTGTAGAAACAGCTCCCAGACCTGGTCGCCCCCTTCTGCCATTGATGAGGCATCTGTCCGTCAAGTTGAGGCTGCGATTTTGGAAGATCGGCGCGTTACTATTCGCCAAATAGCCCAAGATGTCAAGATTAATACAAGGTGTGTAGAAACTATTATTCATGACCGTTTGCATATGCATAAGGTGTCTGCTAGATGGATTCTCAGGTTGCTCACACCATTCAAGACGCGAGAACGCGTCGAGTGCTCGAGGATGAATTTGGAAATGTGCGAAGAAGATGAGTCACAGTTTTTCAAAAGACTGATTACACAGGATGAAACCTGGGTCCATCACTATGATCCAGAGATCAAAGCCCAGTCAATGCAATCGAAGCACTTGAACTCACACCTCCAAAGGAGGCAAGGGTGCAGCCCTCCACTAGCAAGGTCATGCTCACGGTCTTCTGGGACCAGGACAGAGTAGTGATGACAGATTTCCTGGCAAAGAGTACAACAATTACAGGAGCCTATTATGCTTCACTTTTGAGGAAATTAAGGGAAGCTATCAAAATCAAGAAGCGGGGCAAGATCAGCAAAGTACCCTCCTCCTGCAGGACAACGCTCCGGTCCACAACTCGCATGTCGCCAGATTAGAAGCACGGGCGTGTGGTAATGAAATCCTCCCCATCCTCCCTAATCTCCTGACCTTGCACCCTCTGACTTTCACCTCTTCCAAGCCATGAAGTTGTGTTTGAAAAGAAAGCGTTTCCCAGATGATGCAACCTTTATTTTTGAAGTCACGTTGTGGTTGGAGGACCAACCTGGGGTGTTCTACAAAAACGGTCTCCAGAGCTGCATCAAACGATGGGAGAAATGCATAACTCTGGGTGGTTCGTATGTAGAGAAAGACTAATAACTGTGCCAAGTTTCGTTGCTCTACTGCTATGGGAAGTGAGTCAGGGGCATTACTTATTGCACACCCGTCGTAACATACTTAAAATATTAATACATAAATATTTAGAGAACATAAATATTATATGTTACATATTAAAATACAAGAAAAGAATTTTTATATAAACGTTTTCTTTTCACCCAATCCATATTATTATTCGTTCATTATATCGAATAATGACTTCTGGTAATTTCCTAATGTAGACATTATTAATAATATTAACCATTATTCAGCATAACATTACAATCATACTAAACAGTCATACTTCATTGACTAAAAGACACTCGTGTATCCAACTTTATAGGAAGGTTTGTAATAGTTTATGCAACTGGAAGATGATTGATTGCTAGTAGATATTTATTTTATTTATTTCTGCAATGTCTGTATTTGTTGGTGATTATTGAAATATTGTTTTGTCGATTTATCAACTTGTAATTTATTTTCTTTACATAATAGTAAAATGTGTGGAAGTTATTGTTGGAATAGCCAACGTGCTCGGTGTGTTGTTTTGACGAGGCTGCTAAAAAATGTAATGCGTTTCAATCAGTGTGGAAGAGACGTTGCGAGCCTGTCTTTGTTTTATCGTTATTTCCATGACAGGTGCCCATCTGAACTCCAATCTCTGGTCCCCCCTCGCCAACCTTTCACGAAAAACACCCGTCTAGCTGAATTCACTGTAAAAAAATTTCCCCACTCTTTATCTGTGCCTAAATCAAAACGTAGATTCCATGAACAAAGCTTCTTTCTTAGAATTGCACGCCTGTGGAACTCTGTTCCGTCTTCCTGCTTCCCACCTGACTACAACCTGGATGTCTTCAAGTCCATCGTTAACAAATTCCTGATGAACCGCCCCCTTAAGTAAACACTTCATTAAATATCCACACTAACGTACTGTACTTGCAATAACTCTTATCCCTGAGAGGCTTCTGGACCTTGATAAGTGGTAACCACCGTGTAAAAAAATGTTGAATGCGGTTGGAAGTGTTATTCTAGCATTCTGAAGAATGAACACACACACACACACCCACACACACACACACACACGCACTCACACACACACACACACGCAATTTGTCAGGGTTTATTTTACAAAGAATAATTTCTATTTTTGTTACAATTAAAATATATTGAAAAATCAAATTATAGCAAAAGATATCGACGATGTTGTATATTGGAAAGTTTCTTATAACTAAACAATGATGATTGCAACGTCTTGTCAGACGCGTGCCACTCCCTCAGACACTTAAAGTCCATGAGCCCCAAAATAGCTTCCATTTCTACAGGACCATTTTAATAGACAAATGCCTGAACGAGTATCTTTACACAGATGATGTTACAGTCTTAGCTTTGTACGACAGCTAAGTCTCTCTCTCTCTCTCTCGGTTCAAAATGTTGAGATCCAGCAACAAGCAAGAGCAAGATAGCCAGTAACAAGTTAAACTGCAGACCAGCTTAATACGGGTACTGGTCTCCCGCTTTATGTTTTTTTTAAATCAGAGATTTGTTTCTCCGAGAAAGGTTGCCTTCACCACGGCTTACGGGAGCCCTCTCCACCCCGAACACACACACACATACACACAAACACACATGGTGCTAGTTGGCCGTTGACTCCGAAAAGGGTTCACTAAACAATACACATATTGTAACGTTACACACGTTTACAAGCGGGACCTACGCGTTTTATGCAGCCTACGCCGCAAAGAACATTTGACAGATAATAACTCGACTGCCTTTTTTTGTAATAACGACATTTATATCTTCATTCTACGGCAACGTGTGACTTCTCGTTATGACCATGACGTCACCCACGTCTGTAATTTAATATTCTTTAACATGCTCTGTCTCCTTTTTATAGTCATTTTTTTCCGTACTGGTGACGGTATTTTGCATTACCTATGCACTTGCATACGCGCGTCCGCAGTCTGTAACAATATACTTTCTACTTTCATTTTGAACGTTACAGCCATTTTATATGTAAATCAATATTTGCCTTTATCTATGATGTAAATAATTTTAGTATCATCCAAGAAAAAAAACCGTTAAAATTATGCATTCATGTGATTGCAACGCACAAATAAAGATGTACTTTATCGATACTGAATTCTAATTTTATAAAAGAGAAATCAAACATTGAATCAAGGTTAATAATATTCTACGTGGAATATATTTATCTGCGGACTGTCACATTATATATTATTTTTTATTGGAATTCTTTTGAAATGTGTAATTTATTTTTTTATTTATTTGCGGACTGTTATCCTTATCTTCATAGTTGTTTCACGGCGTTTCGTCGACTAATTCCTCCGGCCGTCTTCAGGAATACTGAGTCTTGTAACTGTATCCCCAATAATTACTGCTTTTCATAGATGTTATTGTGTCACCAACTTTTTGCCAGCTAATCCTCTGAATGTTTTGGGTAATATTGAAACCGCTCTCTTCAAGCAATGCTTACTTGAAACCGTAGATTCAACGCCTCCAACCACTGCGTCTCCGGGGCCCGTGGTGCAGTGGATAGAGGAATACAGTAATCACGGAGTGGATTTATTTGCTTCTCCACAAGGAGCAAATTAGGCACAAGGACGTTTTTTAATGTGGAGAAATGAGGTAGGGAAAAGGGGACCAGCTCCCGAGAGGTGGGAAATGGGAGCTGGATAGTGAGAGCCAGCTTGTATGTAGGGTTGCCCCTACATGAACCAGAAGATTGCCACGAGGGCAATGGTCTTTGATTGCAGCATTTGCCGGAACAGATGGTATTTATTTGCTCCCCCACTGAGCAAATTAGGCACAAGGCCGTTTTTAATGTGAGGTAAAAACCAGCTCCCCTAAAAGTAGGCAAAAAGGGGGCACTCTGGTTACCAAAAATAATAATTGTCCCAGTATAGAGGGTTTCCCCTCCATTGACTGGTACAAATTATCTTAAGTGCAGCATCTGCCGGAACAGATACTACACTTTGATCTTGGCCTGAAGGCCTCAAACGTTCTCCCGCGAGATGGGGGGGGGGGCTAAATGCAGTAATTACAGAGGATACTGTTAAGTCAGTATTCTTATCTCATCGCGGTTAACCACCTGAAGAAAGCCAGAGGATTAGTTGGCCGAAACGTCGTGAAACAACAACACCTATGAAGATGAAGCTAATAGTCCGCAGATAAATAGATAGATATACAAATTTCTCAGCTCAAGGATTCAAATAAAAAAATAATAATATATAATGCTACGTAGAATTATTGAGAAAAACATAAAGTTTATACATCGACGTTTGCAATTTGCACCAATCCATATTGTTCCAATTTACTTGCCTCCCAACGAGAGCAGAGTTAGACACAAGATCAGTTTTTAATGTGGGGAAAAATCCAGCTCCTAAGAAAGGACTGGATATGGACAAAAATAAAAAATTGTCTCAGTCATGAAAGATTTCTCCTCCAGTAATCGAGTACATGAAAATGAAGTATATCAAAACATATACTACACTGTGATCTTGGCCCGAAGATTGTTATTCTTTTATAAACCATAGAATAAATAGTTACAACTTACGAGTACTTTATTTCGTGGTAAAAGTCTAATTGTAACACCATTCAGTTTGACATCGACCATTCGGGTATAAGATACGCGCGTGTTTCCACGATGTTCATTCTTAACTTCAACAGCAAAGAAATGGGGTGCTCCCGTTGTGTTTGTGGCCAAAGTATATTTGCAAATTCCCATGAAATGGATCATCTGTCCATCAAATGTACGATAATGAGGATCACCGGATGCTGAGCAGGAACAATCTGGTTCACCTGGAAAAAAAAAGAAAGCATATTAATAAGTTGATGACAATTGGATCAACGTGGGTGAACATGAGAAGCCAATACGTTTACAATAGAACGTATGCGATTATGATATGAACTAGCAACACTGTCTGTCAGTATTTCGTAATGAAATATTTCATGCATAATATTAAATGTTGTTAATGTTGCTAATGGCATAATTTTATGCTTTGCCTTCATTCGGTTTATTGTTAAATACGTAATAGGCTTACGTGAAGCCACTATATACAGATGTTGAATTCTTAAAAGAAAGCTAGGGCTACCAGATCAGGCTGTCTAACGATATTGGCTTCCTGAGAGAAAATGCGCCTAACATTAATGTTTTTTTTTGTTTTTGTTTTCTATTCTCTTTTGCAAATGTTCTGCAAAACTAAAAACAAAAGCAACAACCCCTTTCCCCCTTTCCTTTTTCTCTTCTCCCTTTCTCTTTCTCCTTCCCCCACTTCCCGACAGGTTTTCTTACTTAAAATGTACAAAATCACCAAATATTAATAAAATAGCCCTTTTGTCTCTCCTATTGCAAAACTCATTTATAATTTATAATTATTAAAATAGTTTTTTTTCTGCTTATGAATTATTTAAATCTATAGAGTTTTTTTTTAACTTAAACATTCTATTATAATAAGCGTATATGATTTTTTTTTATGAGTCGAAATCTAGCGATTTCATTTTCCATAGCTGAATTCATTAGATAACTAATTAAACGTTAACATTTTTCTTGTAACATAAATATCCTGTAATAATAAGCATATTTGTTTTTTTTTATGAAACGAAATCGAGCGATTTGAGTTTCCATAGTTGAATTGGTTACATACCTAAATACACGTTAACATTTTTCTTGTAAAATAAAAGGAAAACCACTCACCAACTTCGTAAACAGATAAAGCGAAGAATCCACCGCAAATCTCACCAGACTTGCATTTCATGTTACAGTTTTTAGCCGGGCCATATTTCTTATAATTTCCTCCGCAAAAACATTGCTTGCCATACTGAATAAGAAATTAATACAGAAATAGAAATAATAAATTCATTGCAATAAAAATTCGAGTTTTAACACATTTATTAAATACTATATGCTCTTAATCTGCTGTGATATGAATCGGTATTTATTTGTGTAGTCATATATATACATGTATATTACTCTCTAGCTCTCTTTCATTGGTTATATATATATATATATATATATATATCTATTATATCTATAAAAACAGAGATGTGTGTGCACCAGACGATTTCTGATTGGTTAATCCAATAATCACATCTCCTAAAAAACTATGGTTCCTACGCTCTTACCTTTACCATAAAATATTATGGCTTTATTTATTGTCCATCTTGGAAGGGTTTAATTTTTTCATAACTTGTTATTTACAAATTAAAAAATACGAAACTTACACAATCTAACAATCCAACCTACGACATCACGGCCGCCATTCTGGTGCTAGCCGCAGACCCGTACACACAACACGAAAACAATGTTTTGAAAATCTAGCAAAAATAAATTTTCCTGGAATTTTTCAATATTTAAAAATAAATTATGCCGGCTGATAAAATTTTAAAACTTTTTTTTAAAGATAGAAAGATAAAATTTAAAAATACTTATATATATATATATATATATATATATATATATATGAAACTAAACTAAAAAAAACGCGCGTTCACTCGTGGTTTTTTCATTTCGGGTTTGTATTACTGTACACATAGATTCGAAAAAGTTGTCAAAAAACAAATATATAACAAATGAATGTTATTAGAGGCAAGAAAAGTTACTTTTCTACCAAACTGGATATATTTTTCGTGTTTTTATTCAATGTAACATATTTATTTAGCTCGAAAAACGGGGCTGTATTAGTGTACACATAGATTCGAAAAAGTTGATAAGATACGAAACAATATGCATAATATAAACACAGCACGAAAACACGCGCACACACGCGCACAGACTCACGTCCACTACCGTCCTTGGCTACATCACGTTGTTATGGCAACACGATAAACACAAAGTAAATTTGATTTTCTTCATTTCTACGCAAATATTACGCAAATATAAATCATATAGAATATCTGTATGAATATAATTACACGTAATGGTTAAATAAAGATGATCATCGTATAAGAGAACCAAAAAAAAAAAACTAATAGGGAACTAATTAAAAACGATAAAAAATATGCACATTAGCAAGATCTTTTGTAGATGAATGCAATTCCACGACTCATAAATAACAAAGTTGTATTTTCTTTTTAAATAAATAGAAAAAACGGGTGTTGATAAGACTATCAATACACACAAAAAATATAGATTTATTTTTGGGTAAAGTTCCCCCGGGTTTTCCTTTCACTTCAGTAAATAATGGTCTTTTGTTATATATATGGCGTACTATTATCCTTATATATATGATGTTTATGTTTATATATATATATATACATATATATATATATATATATATATATATATATATATATATAGTCTTTGAAGTTTTTAACCTTTAAAACTATACAAAAAAATATTTTTTATCATTCGTTAGAAAAACATCTAGTCAGTAAGTTATTTAATCACCTGCAATCACTGCATCAACTCGCTCTCGAATTTACTATAGTACCAATAATTTATTTTTCAAGGGATCATCAGTTGTTTACCATGAAACACTGTTTCGGGGATTTAATATATATATATATATATATATATATATATATATATATGTGTGTGTGTGTGTGTGTGTGTGTGTGTGTGTGTGTGTGTGTGTGTGTGTATCTCGGCGTTTCGGTTCGCCAATCTCATGCGGGCTTTCCTATTGACTATCCTTCTTGAAAAAGCCCGCATAAGACGCATATATTATTTAAAATAGGGGCAGACAGGTCTAGAAGCTCGACGTTTCGCCCGTCTTAAGCAGGCTTTTTCAAGAAGGGTGGTCAATAAGAAATCTCGCATGAGATTGGCGAAGCGAAACGTCGAGACTCTAGTTCTCTCCGGCCCATTTTAAATTTCATATCCGCTTTAATAATAATAATAATAATAATAATAATAATAATAATAATAATAATAATAATAATAATAACAACAACAACAACAACAACAACAATAATAATAATAATAATAATAATAATAATAACAACAACAATAACAATAACAATAACAACAACAATAATAATAATAATAATAATAATAATAATATATATATATATATATATATATACATATATATAATTTCTTGAATATACGATTTTATATTATTTCATAGTTTTGTATTTCGAAGTTTCTATTTGAAGTAAAATAAGCATTTATAATTATTGAAATAGTCTTTTTCTAAATTATGAATTAGTTAAATATATAGATTTTTTTCTCTTAACGTAAATATCCTGTAATAATAAGCATATCTGGTTGTTTTTTTTTTTTAATTAAACGAAATCCAACGGTTGGATTTTCCATCGCCGAATTGCTTAGTTTTTAGCCGGATCATATTTCTAATAATTTCCGTTGCACAAATATTGTGTTCCATACTAATATGAAATGAAGACAGAAAATATAAACTAATTACAATAAGAATATGACTTTTAACACATTTATAAAAGACTATATGCTTTTAATCTGATGTGAAACTCCTCGGTATTCACTTGTATAAACAAACAAACGCATACCCCCCACACATACATACATATATATATATATATATATATATATATATATATATATATATATATATATAATATGTTTATGCGAGAATGTCTCTCACGTGTGTACATGTTTTCCCTAATATTTAACATACCCGTGGGGTTTCTACTCATATATCAAAAGCATTTTGCCTGTAAGTTATTTTCCTACCCTACTGACACCGAAATGGCTCGGACAATTTTCGGAAATTTCACACACATATACTTTATGATTCTGAGTGTTCGCAGTTAGGTTAGTAATCGGAATACCTTCGAGAAGTATTGAACATCGATAATCGAAAATGCCCGATTAAAGAAGGAGCAATCCGTAACGAATCAGAGTTAACACCTGTATACAGCCTAATCAAGTGCATTTGGGAAGTTTTATTATCGCACAAGCAGAAAGGTCAGGCGTATCAAATCAAAATATTGATAGGATAGGGACGCGTCTGAGCTCCAATCTCTGGTCCCCCACGCCAATCTTTCATAATAAACACCCGTCTAGCTGAAACCACTGCCAAAAGTTTTCCCCACTCTTTATCTGTGACAAAATCAAAACGTAGATTCCATGAACAAAGCCTCTTGTTTAGAAGTGCACGCCTGTGGAACTCTCTTCCGTTTGCTTGTTTCCCACCTGACTACAACTTGGACGTCTTCAAGTCCAACATAAACAAATTCCTGATGAACCGCCCCCTTAAGTAAGACACTTTATCAAATCTCCAATACTAACGATTACTACGATACTAACCCAATGATTACTGTATACGCAATAACCCTTATCCCCGAGTGGCTTCCGGGCCTTGATAAGTTTAGACTACAATTAGGTACGGGCAAAAATGGACGGACAAAAATGGGGGACCTAGTTTTGAAAGTCGATTTATCATAATTTTTTTTGTAGGTTTCCGACTACTTTTTATTGTATTTGAAAAATTAAAGACTAAACTTAATTTCCAAAAGGAAAAAAACATTTGTACACGTGAAAAAAAAGTTATGAAAAATGTTTTTACGGCGAGCTAACCAATTCAGCTAAATTTTGAAGTTAAATAAATTCATTGTAAAAAAATCCTTTAAAAGATAAATATTAGTTTTCTGGGTCTATTTCAAAGATAATTAGTAAAGTAAAGACCTAAGATATTGAATTAAATAATAAAAAACACATTTTTTTTGTACAAAACATAAATTAATTAGCCCAAAACCGAGTGATTCTGGCGTTCGCAAAACGCAACAAACTAACATTTTGTAAACACGAAAATTACGAAGGCCCAAAATTTCAGGCAGTTGAAAGACTGTGAAAATGACGTCATGTAATTAAAATGGAGGAAGTTCTTTTTTTTCTCCAGTCGCGCATCCGTACATTCATTTTTTGAACATTTGTATTAATTTTTTCATGTTTTAATTTTATTATTATTCTATGTTCCTATTTTTAAATTAATTTTTTTCTTTGTTCAATATTATATAAAAATTTGTTATGTCGAAAGTTGCACATTCTTGCGAGCAAGGAAATTATTAAAATCTTGCATATAAAAATTATTCGAAACCCGTAATTTATAAAAAACGTAGAAATAGTTTTTGCAATCATAATTTTTTTGTGTGAAAATATTAAATAAGCAATGCTTAATTCAATAGTAATATCGGTAGTTCGAGAAATTCATTTTTCTTCGAGTTATATCGAATTCATTAATACGGGCTTCAGGGGCTTTTTTTCATAATGTTCCTATAAAAATTATTTTACTTTATTTTTATTGTTACAAATTACGATGCTTTATTTATATAGACAACAAAAATAAATTGCGTTTTTTATTTACTACTGAAAACCATAACTTTAGTAAAGGTATTTTTTGTTTAAACAAAATAATACATTTCCACTCAGACTTAAATAAAAATAATTAGTTCATTATATTCCGTGATTATTATTTGATAAATACTGAAAATTTTATTAAAATTTGTTAATTTCCTTATTTTTTGTGATTTTTTAGTAAAAGGAGGAGTCAAAATATTCATACATTTTGAGCATCGGCATTCATTTTTCCGTACCTAACCACAAATTATGGTAAATATAGTAACGTTCCACCAGATTCTATGTGCCCACAGTTCAAATATCTTTGCTGGTTTAGGTTTTATTTAACAAATTACATTTTCAAATTAATAAACATCTTCAAATTAATAATCATTTTCAAATTAATAATCATTTTCAAATTAACAAAATGTAATTCAATCCATCTACTGAATACTGAATTCGATAATTTCCATTTTTAATTTTCCTTTCGAATTTTAAAGATTAAAGAATTATGACATAAACTACCAACCATCATTGTTAATATTTCGCCACGAAATATTTTATGCAGAATACTTAATGTTATTAGACACATTTTTATACTTTCCTTTCATTTAGTTGATTATCAAACAGGCAGGGTGACCAGAAGCTGCCCGGCATTGAATGATGATCAACGAATATTTCATACTCCTGTTTTAATTGTTATCAAAATCGGTGAAATCTTCCATTTTTTATCAAATCGATTGACAATCTGTTCTAATTGGGGACCCATCGCGATTCATCGGTAAGAAACTCACATGCCTTTCGCAGTCTACATTGCTCTGTAGAGAACCTATTTTGATGTCATAAAATTATTGTTATATATGACTAGCAGGCTGTCCGGCATTGCCAGGTCATAAAATACGCTTAAACATGATATTTTGATTAATGCAGATTTCGTATTTATTATTATATTATACCGGACCCAATATATAGTAATGATTTATAATTTAAAAAAATAACTCGTGCGCTACTACACAGAATCGAAACCAAAACGTTTAGCTTATAATTTACTTTTTTCTCTTGGACGTAAATGTCTAAGCTATGAAGACACGTTTTGTTGCAAGGCTAAAAATTAAAACATGAAATAATAGCTATTACGTTACGCATACATATTCGTAATGCCGTCTTTCGCAGTCACCTGAAATATTCCATTTTTAAAATATTTACATTTGCACCGATTTTCCCCGGCTAAGATCGAAATAAAGTTTCGCATAGGTTCGAATACCCTATATATAAAGTTTCATGTCTGTAGACCAGAAACTGACAGAGGAGTTTGGAAAGCAAAACTTTTTAAAACAAATATATATACGCATACATAAATATATATAGAAAGAGGTTTGTAATTAGTATAAGCTTTTTTTTTTTTTTGAAATATTACGCAAGTATAAATCATGTAGAACATCTGCATGAATATAATTACACGTAATAGTTAACTAAAGAATGAAATTTGGTCATAAAATCCATAGAAATACCGACAGAAATATGATATTTGAAAACCGCCAGTGTTCTGGCGGCATTTCAGAGTAAAAGAAAAGAAACTTTAATAAATAACACCAAATAATTGTTAATTAATTAAATTCTCTTTTTATCAAAAGCTTTATGCACATCTAAAATGTCCTGCTAGCTCAGAAGACCGATAGCATGACCTGGTGTTTCCACGGATAATAGCGATGATGAGACGCTTTTAAAGACAATTGAAAATGTAACTTGATTCACAGAGACAAAGCTGTTGTGGAATTATGCGTGGCGGGCCTGTCTTCATGGCGATCACTTAGAACAAAATTCTGTTCTGAAAACCATTATATTTTGTTTTGTTTATTTTTTCCCCGCAGACCACTCGACGATAAAGGTTAATGAGTGTACAGTAGTCAATGGGGTAATATCATAGTAATCGCTATTAATTGAACTTTGGTAAATTGCATTACTTAAGGGCAACGGCTCATCAAGAATTTGTTTACGTTGGACTTGAAGACGATCAAATCAGACTGTCAGCTGGAAATCAGGAAAACGGAAGAGAGTTCCGCAGGCGTACAGTTCTATGAAAGAAGCTTTGTTCATGTTAGGTTTTGGACTAGAGAAAGAGTGAGAGAAATTATTGGTAGTGGTTTCAGTTAGACAAGTGTTTTTCGTGAAAATTTGGCGAGGGGGGCCATAGATTGGAGCTCAGACGAGCACTTTCCATCAAAATTACGATAAAGCAGAGACAGGTTCGCAACGTGTTTTCTGTCGAAAACACATTGTAGGGAATAGAAAAAAGCATCCCCAAATAGGCTATGAAGTCTATTTTGAACTCTGTCAAGGAGGTATAAGCTGCTTCTAGCAGCCCCTTTCCAAATGTAGCAACAGTACTCCATCCTTGGATATAACTAGCTCTTATATAAGCAGAGAATTGCATCAGCAGTGAGATATCTACTGGAGCGGTAGAATCATCCTACCATTATTCCAACGACCTTGGCAACGGATTTGATGTAAGTGTTCCATTTCAGATCAGGAGCAAAGGTCAAACCTAGAAGTTTGTCAAAACACGAAGACTTCCCAAGACGAGAGCCATTCATTTCAATTGATGACAGATTGGGATCAAAGCGTTGATGATGTAAAGATAAAAGCTTGGTTTTGATGCATTAAAATTAACTAACCACCTCTTTCCCCATTGTACCACGTGCCTTAAGATCAGAGGAGAGAGAATCAGAGAGAACTTGGTCGTTTACGGCCTTTGAAGTGCTGCCGATTCTGTTACTGGAGGTAAAAGACTCGACTGAAGTCGCATCTCATGTAAGGGATATACAAAGGGAAACGCTGTCAGAACGGCAGACAGTTTTCCAGTTCTTCTGTGGATGTCGCTCATTCGAGGATCGACGGGAAAACGTTAATTTGTGTTTGCAAAAATTGATATAACAGAAAATTCTTTAATAAGCGCAGTATACTTTGTTACCTATTTATTAGTAAAAAACATATATTGTTTGTTAATTCTAAATGGCGCAATAAATGCTATGACAGCACTTGATTCGAAATATATTTCTTAATATGACGTACCTGTACACCAGCTGTTGAAAGTCCACTTTTCTTGCAAATCTTTATACATTCTCCGATGGATGCCACATTTTGTTTAAAAGTCATTGCCCGAAATATTTTATCTTTGTAACATCCAATTACACCTGAAAAACAGATTTCAAATTTAATAAAAAAAATTTTCCATTAAAAGTTTAAATTAATAAACGTACCATACAAAAAGATCAAAGTGTAGTATCTGTTCTTCAGATCCACACTTCAATTTCTTGTTCTCGGTCAGTGGAGGAGAAATCCTTCACGACTGAGACAATTTTTATTTTTGTTCCTTTTCTCCACATTAAAAAACGACCCTGGTGTCTCACTCTGCCCTGTGGAGAGGCATTGTGAATAGGAACTACAACTTGTCCTATAAAACATCTGTCTATACATTTCGTGCCCCAGGGGTCTGTGTCCTTTCATTCTTTCTGACTTTTTTTTAATATCCTGTTTTCCTAATGTTTTCAATGTAATTAATAATAATTAATTATTCCACTAACGTTTAGTCATTAAACTTTTAATTGAAACAACTTTTAATAAAAAATATAATAATAATAATAATAATAATAATAATAATAATAATAATAATATTAATAATAATAATAATATTAATAATAATAATATTAATAATAATTATTATTATTATTATTATCATCATTATTATTATTATTATTACAAATAAAATATTAATACATGCCCCTTTACAGAGATTAAAATCTATTTATAATAATGCTTAACCTTTTTTCTATAATCCTTATTCTAATTTTTATCAAAATCGATTATACGTTTTTAATGCTAGAAAATATCTAAAATTTAGGCTTAAGCTTAAGGGGTCTAAAAAACTGAAATTCAATGAATGTTGTTTAATTGATGTCTAATGATTATGGATACATTTTAATGCAAATCTGAAATATTTGATTTTATAATATCTAATTATGAAATGATAAGGATATTGCTGTGGACAGTTATTCATACACTAGATATAGATAGTAGATATGGGGACTCTTCTGAACAGTATAAATATAAGTAAGTACTCACTTGTGCGTTTATTTTGTAGTACGTTATATTGGCGTTAATTGCTACAACTCTCACCTTCTATGTACAAGAGAGAACGATAAAATTGTCGCCGTAGAAAAGACGACATGGTTCAATTTCTGTTTGATGAAAACAGGTTTTCTTTTTTTGTTGCAGATCATCTGCTAGTTGGCCAGTTGTGTACAAATCCCGAAAGCGATAGGGGGCTTCTATCATGGCTGAAAGTGACACAATGTTAAACGAGCTAGATCAGGGATGCGCCGCTGTGTAACTCATGCTCTCTACCTATCCAAGTTATGAAAATAGAACCATTGCCAACATCCTCAAAATACATCGTTGGATTGTCACGAATAACAGAGACGTGCCCAGGGTGAAGAAAATAAAGTTTCCGGCAACGGTTATAGTCTTTGGTGTGGTTTCAAGTCAGGACCACATCATGTCACCTGATATCTTTGAAGTCGGCTTGAAAGACAACAACAAAGCATAACTGGATATGATGAAGAATGTGGTGATCCTCTGCTGCAATCAGATGGTGCTGGTAGACCCTGGGTGTGGCAGCAGGACTCGGTGCTGGCCCACAAGTTCAAAGAGACCCAGGCTTGGCTTCAGAAGGAGAGCAACGATTCTGTACTTTTTCTCTCAGTGGCACCCTCATCCTCCCCGACTTGAACCCGCTGGACTATTTTTTTATCATATGTTGAGAACATTACCAACATGACGTCCAACAACACCAAAGCCAGCCTGATCGCCGCCATCCGCCGAGTATTCGCCGAGCTCTCGCCGGTGCTTGTGGAAAAGACATGCTCTCAGTTTCGTACCCGTATCGAGGCGATGATGTAAGCTGAAAGCGGCCATATTGAATAGATGCCAGCATTACTACATAATCAAGTTACCCGGAATGTCATAATAATCAAGTTATCCTGAAATGATTTTTCATTAACATTTTTTAAATAAAGCTGTAGTGTTGTTTTCTTTCATCGTTCCACTCTGTATTCTTTATTGTTGTAAATACAAATACCTTTTACTAAACTATATCCGTGCGCGAGTGTTCTATAATACACCTTTAGGGTCACAACAAATATAAAAGTTAGTTCAAATTACTTACTATTAAACCGTTTTGAAAAGCTTCAAAATTTCTTTTTCAATTGCGAAATGTCATAAATATAATTACATTTTTTACTTGCTAACTATAAATTAGTGACCATTTTACGTAGCAATGAATTATAATGGACTTAATTTACTTACACACACGCACATGTATTATTGACCTGGTCACAGAGGAGACAACCAAGCAAGAAAAACCCTAAGCAAAATTTATCATAAAACAACAAAACTTAAGCTGGCTAGCCCGGACAGTATATATATAAAATGTAGGCCAATTTTACTATAATTTATTGTCGTAAAATTTTAACCATAAGATAGTATTATCTTCAATATATATATCTGCAAATTTTCAAGTAGTTTCAACCCTAGAACCAAAAAATATGAGCATTTTAATATTTAATTCGGCTATGAGTATAGATATATCTATATATAAATTGCCCCCAAATGGTACTATATATATATATATATATATATATATATATATATACATATATATATATATATATATATATATATGTATATATATTATATATATATATATATATATATATATATATATATATAACCGAGATAAGACACTAACAAAATTAAGATGAAAAATACTGATAGTAATAATTTCAAGGTGATCCTAGCCAAAAAAGAAAAGCTCAATATTTAAGAATAGAGCAATATATGTTTCGTGGTTAAATTTTAAATTCTGAAAAAACAACATATAGAGACACATATTCGATTAAATAATTTATTGTTTGATGAAAGGAATATATAGAAGGGATCATTTTAATTTCCTTAATCCATGGATTTTCAACAATAGCACATATCATCAGAGGAAATGCATTTCGTGTGCATATATATATATATATATATATATATATATATATATATAGTAATTTATAAAATATATATGGCGATTAAGCTATACTGAATATTCCGCATTTCATCCACTCTAAGATTCTTCACGCTTATGCGCGAATTTTGTGGTTGTCTGTCATTCGCCATATATATTTTATAAATTACTAACTAGCTCTACCTATGTATTGAGCACTTTTGAAGTAAATACTTAAAGTTTACGCATAAATTTATACTTTTGTATATTAATTTTATGCGAGTAAATTAAGTAGTTTTATATATATATATATATATATATATATATATATATATATATATATATATATTTACCAGTGGTGAAAAAACCGGACTAGAGTGCCCAATGTGTAGTCAGAGCAGTATATAGGAAATTTATTACTGTGAGTCCAGAATGAGTTTACAAATTGTTTCAGCTAGAGGAAAATCCTCAAAGAGAGGAAAAATCCAACTAGCATCATCAGAATTCATAGATGGACTATATATATATATATATATATATATATATATATATATATATATATATATATGCAGACGTGGCAATCAAATATAATCAAATATAAATCAAATCGTATATATTTATGAATATTTTAGAATTAACTATATATATAATAAGAGTTAAAATTATGAGCACCGTAACATGTTTATATTATTTCTAGCGACGGCACATTAACATTATATGCATGACGTGTGCATTATTTTATGAATCATAATCTTTTACGTATACCTAATTGTTATAGACAACTAAAATACTGAAGTCATACACACAATATGACACGATAAGCTATTTTAAAAGTGCAGTAGCTGATGATTAATCAAGTTAGAGAGAATGCGTCAAAATACTCTAGATTATAATCTAATATAACTTTTGATGTTTTCATTTGCAACTAATGATTTCATCTGAAATTTGTTACTAAGAATATCCTACTGATTTGATGCATACGTCAAAGTCTTTTGAATGAATATATATTCCAAGATGTGTGTTTGCTTGTAGATATAAAGAAAACAATGATAGGTCGAACTCAATATTTAAAATATTAACCACATTCTCTTCCATAATATTTAAAATACATTGGCCGTGTTAATGTACACAATTGTGACACGATGAGGTATCTTGCTGGTGCAATATAAGTTTATTATATCTTAAAAAATAAAGATGATTTAATTAGATTGATTGTATTTTGATCAATAGTACATGAAAATATAACATGTGTCGATAATTATAGTAAATATGATTATAGTAAATATTTTTGTGCAATAAGTTGAATAAAATAGGCTTACCTGGGACTTTTATTTGTTCGACTTCTGCAAAACAGAATGATTTTAATTGAGATTGCTTGCAAAACTATCTTAAATATTTGCAAGGAATTATGATTATTTTTGTTCTGGTATCTGCCTATATCTTAGTAAATCAAACGGCGTTTTATTACCTAACCTTTCTATTGCAGGCATGAACAAAGACTATAGATTTATTAATTTTTTTAAAAAGTTAAAAATATATTATATATTATCATTTAAAACATTTTAAAAATTAGCAATAAATAATAAATAAATACAATGCGTCATGTACGATAATTATTAGGTCGACTTGACACAATCTTTAAAAGGTGTTTTCAACCCTAATTATTTTTAACATAATAGATCTGTAATGTGAACCATTCACGCATCGGCATTCTTGAAAGATCAAACAGTTGAAAATCCCACAATCCCCACGTACCAATTTTTCAATTTTAACTCCTTAGCAGCCGTTTTTTTTCTGGGTGAAAACTGATTAAAAATTTCCCATCTGCCTGAATATCCTGTATACCAAATTTCAAGTCAGTAGATTAAAATCGGTTTGTATATAGGTTGAGAAGTGTCCTGACAAGGCTGTTAGATCGTAAACACGGTCCGACATCCGAAACATATGTAACCAAACAGATAAAACGGTAAAAAAAAAATAAAACACATATTTGCTCTGCAATAGTTTTGAGCACTCTCATCAGGTTTTTACTAATTACCAGTTTTACCATATATATATATATATATATATATATATATATACGTATATATATAAACATATATATATATAAACATACATACATACATATATATATATATATATATATATATATATATATATATTAAAATCCCGGGATACAGTGGCATCGGGACACTGTTTCTTCAGGTTACGATGTTGAATACAATATCCATTATATTTCGGGGAAAATCCCCTTTTCAAATCGTGGATATAACGGATCTATTCAAAACCTGCTTGATGAAAGAGTGAAAAAATGAATTATCATGCTTTGAATAGATCCGTTACATCCACCGTTTGAAAACGGGAATTTTTCCCGAAATATAATGGATATTGTCACACACCACTCAAGTAAGACATTTGTATTTCACACACTTGAACAATTATATGTGTATACAGACATATATGTATATACTTATTGATTTGTAAATTGTCCCTTGTTTTCGTCTTTCCTCATCAACGTAGACTTAATCCCATTCTTAGCCTTCTAATTCTCTTACACACACACGCATATATATATATATATATATATATATATATATATATATATATATATATATATAAGTTCTCAAAATATTATGTAAACTCTGTTCAAATATCAATATTATAGATCTCACGTTAATGGTCACTACAAGCTAGGTAACCATCTTTGTAAAGACCAGACGCTGCATCACATCACTTCCCACACGCGGCTAAAACACAGTAATTTCCAGTAAATTTTGCGGCTAATGATTCGATTACATAAAAATAACATTTTGGGGATATTTCTCTCGCATTGGATTCAGCAAAATCACATTACCACAACGGCTAGTTTTGATTACTGAAGTTAAGCAAACTTGTGCCTGGTCAGTAGAAAATTGGCGACCATTTAAGATGGCCAAACATTGTATAGAAGTCCTATCTGGGATATGAATATGGACCCAATTTTTCATTTGCTAAATTTTTACGGTCAGGGGAACTGACCTCTGCTTGTCATAGGTCATTCGGTTTTACTTTAAGTGAGACTCCGGATAAAGAATAATCAAATCAAGTCATTTCCACTGGGTATAATTGCTAATGATCCTATTATATAAAAATAGCATTAAACAAAATATTTTTTCTTTTCGCTTTATTAATTTGTTGAATGATATCATGAATAGAAATAGCAATAGATAAGAGTTATCGATTTCAAATCAACAAAATGGCGGAGATAGACACAATACTTCTAAAAACATTATGTAAAACCGTGTTCAAATATCAGAATTTATAATATTGTCTTATGTATGGAAAATGTAATCTGAAGTCTTATTCACGTTAATGCAAAATATCACGTTGGTGCAAAAACAATATTGTTTTCTCACATATGTTATTTTATATATGATTTCTGAATTAATTCATTGATATATATAGCCATGTTATATATCATTTGGAAGCGCATTTGTCGCTCTATCGAATCGTGTTATTCGTTACCGTTCTCAATTTTTTCAGTCATCTTTTTACAGCCTTTTCGACAGCATGGACAAAATTCAAACCCGCACAATTTTCTTGTTCCAGTTCAAACTAGGCTGAAAAGCTACCGAGACAGCGCATGATACCAATGATGCATTTGGCTCGGAAACCACTAAAGAACGTGTGGAGAACGATAGTTAAAGAAATTTCGCAATAGTGACGAAGGCATCGAAGATGAAGACGGTTGCGGCCGGCTGACTGCGGTTAATAACAAACATTTGAAAGTCTTAAATGAAGCCGATCCTCGTAAAACCACACGAGAAGTTGCTGTTGAACTCGAGTTCGACCGCACAACAGTTGTTCGCCATTTAAAGCAAATAGGGAAGTAAAAAAAAAGTTGGATAAATGGGCGCCGCACGAAGTGAACAATAATAAAAAATATCGTTGTTTCGAGGTGTATTCTACGCTCAATCTGCACTACAAAAACGACCCATTTCTCGAGTGGATTATGACGTGTGATGAGAAGTGGATCATCTACGACAACTGGCGACGTTCATCACAGTGGTGAGATGTCAGATAAGATCCACGACACTTCCTGAAGCCGAAATTGCACCAGAAAAAGGTTGTCGTGACTGTTTGGTGCTTTGCAGCTGATGTTATCCATCACAGTTTCTTGAATCAAGGCGAAACGATGGCGGTGGAGAAGTACTGTCGACAAATTGACGAAATGCACAAGAAGCTGCAACGTATGTACCCGAGATTGGTCAATATGAATGGACCAATTCTCCTCCATGCAGAAGCTAGACGAATTGAGTTACGAGATTCTGTCTAATCTGTTACCGGACCTCTAGCCCACCGATTATCACTTTTACAAGCATCTCGACAACTTCCTGGGAGAAAAATGTTTCGAAAGCCAAGATGATGCCGAATCAGCCTTTAATGACTTCATCACTTCCAGAATTCCGGATTTCTAAGCTAATGGGATGAATAAACTTGTTTCTCGTTAGCAAAAATGTGTCGATTCTAATGGTTCTTATTTCGATTAATAGAGTTTACTATAAAAGGAAGAGTAACGTTAAAATGCGACATTATTTTTGCACCATCCTAATAACATTAACCGATTCAAACAATAAAAATTAAATAAAGCGTTTTCAGTACCTGTTGATACGCATTTCCCGCCTTTGAAATTAAATCCTTTTTTGCAGACACAACCACGAACTCCATCGAGAAGACCGCATTCACTATTGGCTCCACACGGTTTCATCTTTTCGGTTATTACTTTACCCTTGAGTTGGCAAGTTACTTTTGATTGGCATTTTGAATCAGTAAAAACTTCTTTCAGCTGACATGACAAAAATCAGACATTATAGGATTAGTTACAAAAAAAAAAAAATTAAAAATCTTGTAAAACGTCATAAAATTGGATAGAGAATCAAATTAAACAGAACATCGTTTATCGTTTTTCAGGATTAATATTTATGCCAGTTTTTATATATATATATATATATATATATATATATATATATATATATATATATATATATATATATATACTAGACTACCCGTGACCCGTTGGGTCAGTATGTTATATTAGCTATGGAATTCATGTATGAGCGTGACACTTGTGACGTAAAGAAAAGAGGGTTTTTTTTGACATAACAGAAACATTTCTACGAAAGTATATTAAAATGAAAAAAGAATATAGATAGATTTTCTGAGCCGTTATGTTTATTATAATTAATTATTTTTGAAAAAACAATTTACAGTTACTGAATTATAAGTGGTTCGCCATACTTATAGGTAAATGTGCACTGAACAGATACCATAATACTTATTATAGTAAAATTCAAAGTTTGATGTATCTTTTTTTAAATGAAATTGTTGTTACAGAATAGTTAAAAATAACGCACAAAAATGAACGATGTAAAAAAAGCAGAAAGTATTAAAATTGTTTATTTGGATAATTTAAACGCGAAAAAAACAAACAATTGGGACGCTAAAAACGTACACAGTAAAACAATACGTTTTGTGTTTGCGTTCATTATTTATAATGGAAATGAAAAATGTAAAAAAAAAAAACATATTTGCGGATTAATGGCATCCGGACGGTTTACTCAAACATGGAAAAAAATATTTCCTAATCGTGTAAAATTACCTATTTTTCCTAATAATCGCCCAAAAATCGAAAATTAAACATAATTTTCCTACGAATCGAACGCCGAAAACAGGAGATTATGTTTAAAAAATAAACAATTATAAAACGTTTTGATGGAAAGAACGTGTGTTTATGCAGTTATTATACCGATTTGGGACGTCCGAAACGTATTATGGTGTGTTTTAATGAACGTTTTATGGGCGAAACGGTTTTTTGTATTTGTAACGAAAAATTACAAAAAAAAATGTTTTCGGATTTATTTATTTATGTTAAGAGTGTAGATAGAAAAGGTTCTAAGTTTATTAAACAATGGAGAAGAAATATAAAATAAAAACTCTTCCCATGTTAAATAATAATTTCGAAATAATAACGTTAATATTTAAGTGCGCAGCTCAAAATCTGCAAAAGAAGCGATTTGTGTTTATTTGCAACCTGATGTCGCAAACCGGAAAGTTGGTTACACCACTCGTTACAAGGTCACTTGAGTTTTATAATATATATATATATATATATATATACATACATGTATATATATACATATAATAATAATAATAATAATAATAATAATAATAATAATAATAATAATAATAATAATAATAATAATAAAAACAGAGCTTTAAATTAGAAATTTACAAATAGTTTTTATTATTCAGCAGAATATTCCAAAACTTGTGTACTAGGAAATCCTTAATCCGCGAAGTGTAAAAAAAAAAACTAATTCTTCTCACCAGAGGAAAAAGAAACTTTTAGCAAAATAATCAGATTATCATGCTAAATATTAGCATTTCTATGTATTTGGTGGTTACTGCATAGGATGAAACTAAAGGTTTTATAGGTTTTAGCCACAAAACTTAAAACACATAAAATATAAATATGGAAAAAAGTTAATGCGGACATTTCATTCAGCGTTCAACATTAAGCCAACAAGCAACCGACCGTATACAAAGAAAAGTTCTACTATCTTTAGTGAATGAATTGTAGCTTTTTTCATTTGCTTAGGTGTAAGATATAAATAAGTATATTCATATCTAATAAAATGCGTATTATATACGTTTGAAGCCGAAACAACGCAGTATTACAAAATAAACAGATATTTATTTTGTTTATAATTTATATTGAAATTCATAAATATATTACGAAACAAAACTTCATCTTCAATATGTCTTTCTTCCTTTTTTTTCTTTTTTTGCCATGTTGTCGTTGGAGCAGAGAATCAGCAAGTAGAACAAAAAAAATAAATAAAGACATACTGAAGATAAAGTTTTCCTTCGAAATATATTTATGAATTTCAATATAAATTTCAAACAAAATAAATATCTGTTCATTTTGTTATAATGTGTTGTTTTGACTTCAAACGTATATAATACGTACTTTATTTTATTCAAACTCAACCAGCGCTTCTAAGGAACAAAAATCTTAATATGTTTATATCTTTTTTCGGAGTTTGCTTTTTCCTGGATTAGTAAACATTTTTTCCAAGCTTTCTGCCTATATATATATATATATATATATATATATATATATATATATATATATATATATATATATATATATATATATATATGTATATATATATTTAAAGTGATGGTTATGTAGTTCCAACGAGAGAAAAAAATGTATATTTAAAAGAGTGTAGCCATCAACAATTGTGGTTTTTTTTTTTAAAGGTTTTCATCATATTTTTATTTTAAAATATTTTTATAACGCGTTTCCAGCTTAGGGTGTGCTCTCTTCAGATGTTTTCTTAAAAAGTTTTTCTTTAAAATGGGAGTTTGAAAAGTTATGTTTACCTCTGCTGATACTAAATGTGTTCTCAGACATCCTGTCTCCAACCGTAAGTGTTCAAAGTGTCCGGTCAAAGTTAGATTCAAAGAGGGCGCTTTTGGTCCATTTGGTGAAGGTTTTTATGTTTTTTTTAATGTTTTTTTTAAAAGACTTTCTTTCCCCATGTATAGCACACGCTCACACACAATCACACACGCATATATATACATGCATGTACATGTACACATGCTCACGCATACGCACGCAGGCACATACACATATACACACGCACATACATAGAAATATATGTAGGAGCATACATATATACATACCCACCTACACACTCACACATACATATACCTATTGAGCTTATTATATATCTACAGTTCTATGGGCACTGTTCTTTAAAAGTATTAATACATGAAAATAAACTCTGCTCTTTAGACTCTAAGCCTAATTCCCTGTAGAAAATATAAAAGATGTATATATATATATAATTATTTTTTCACTATAATAATTAATTACCTACAAGCACTAGTGCTTCATCCTTTCGAGAATCTTCAGTGCACGATTTACACCAGTCGACGGATTCGAACTCGGCCACACGAGCCATCTCTGGCTCGATTAGCAAAGACCGTATTCGATAGGCTACCATTAATCGCATGAAATAACGTTGAATTTAAAGATTTTAATTTTAAATGTTCTTTACGTCAATCACACAGTTATCTAATCGTACTACGATAATCTATGCATAAGAGCTAAACTGGCCGACTTAATTTAACTGAAAGTGCTCAACGATAAGAAACGAGTTTCTTAAAGGTGATATATATATGTCTGTAACGTTATGCAAATACGATTATGTTACATTTGTGTATGTGAGTTATTTATACATGTTCCAGTATATTCAAAATGTTTCGTAACCTTTCAATCTCAAAGAATATTTAACGTTATTAGACAAATAAATAAGAATCAGAGAAATACATTTACAAAAATATTAATTAATGAACAAAAATCTATAAATATTTTTTTTAATGTCAGATATTTCAAGTCCGTTTATTCCTATATAGAATAACAAGTATCTTGTTTTATAACTTACTCATCCAGTAGAATCCAAAACCAGCATCGAAACCTAGTAAATAGCGCTATTTTTTTCTCTTCTCTCGAACTTCTTTCCCACAGAAAAAGATGCCGCGAGCCTGTTAGCTCTATCACTATTTACATGGCAAGTGCTCGACTGAACTCTAATCTATGGTCTCCCTGCCAAACTCTGAGAAGAACACTCGACTAGTTGCAATTACTCTAAACAATTTCCCGCCCTCTCTATATCTCTGCCTAAATCTAAGGTCTGCTGCCCGGTGGAATACTACATGCTAGCGTTCAAATTCAATATAAACAATTTTTTGTTGAGTCGTCTCGATAGATAATTAAATTCTACCCAATTTACACCATAATCGATTACTAAACTATCAAACTATCATCTTACATTTATAAACCCTTATCCACGAGTATCCCTCGGTCTCGATAAATGATAGCTTCCAAGTAAAAAAAAATCTACTTTTAAATTCCTGATATTTCGAAAAAATGTTTTGTATATTTTAATTTGCTTACATTCAAGTAGTTTCCAATTCTGACCCATTTTTTACCCATTAAAAACTATTTTAATCGACTAAAATCCCCTAAAAGAACGGTTCATAAACAATCCGATCAATTTAGGTGCCCTAGCATCGCTCTGTGACTTTTAGTTTCGGTGGAGATAGAGTTTGAAAATATGGAGACAGATAGACAAACAGACAGACATACATATAGACTTTTCTGTATAAGATTTCAAGATGGAATAATTTACTTACATTCAAATAGTTTCCTTTATGTTGACAACCACATTTTGAAACGTGAACACATTTATTACCGCTAAGAATGAATCCTCTTTTACAAACACATCCTTCTGCACGAGCTGTACATTTTGGCTTCCGGTTGGTGCAACTAGGTTGACATTCAAATGCGTTGAATTGATAAACTTTATTTGATTCACATTTCAAAGCTGCAAATATAAATAAAATATTTTGAAATATGCAGTTTATATTCGTGTGTTATAATTTCATTATTACATTGATGGTTGCAGAAATATCTTTTTTCTTGTGTAGGTTTATAGTTTCAGAAAAACATACTACACTTTGAACCAAGATTTATATTGAAAACGTTAATAATTAGTTAAAAAAACATATAACGTTTTGAAACAAGTTTTAAATTAAAAACGATAATTAGTTAAAAAAAACACACCACATTTTGAAACAAGTTTCATATAAAGAAACATTAATAATTACTTTTAAAAACACACCACAGTTCGAAAAATGTTTTTATTAAAAAGATTAATAATTAGTTTACAAAAAACACAAACAACATTTATAACAAGTTTTATATTAAAAACATTAATAATTAGTTTACAAAAAACACATACCACATTTCGAAAAACGGTTTTATATTAAAAACATTAATAATTATTTACAAAAAACACATACCACATTTCGAAACTCTTCTCCAATTAACAGCAATTCCGAATTCCTCACATTCGCGCACAAATCCTTCAATCGATTCGCAAAAAACGTTGTTGATATTTTCTTTGTTTCCTTGATACATACACGTGTCAATTTTGCAAGATTCAATGTACTCTTTCACACGGATCGGACCGAGCTTTCTCCTGCACGCAGTGAAAGTAGCATGCATGATGACGTCACATCTTTTTGTTTGTGATGCCGGGCATTTCATGTTGACGTCGCTTACGTCACATCTGAAAAAAAAATATATAAAAGTTATGGGCAAAAATAAAATACAAAACAGCTATTGTGATTAATTTCAAAAGATACGAAAGAAATTTTATCATCGCATATGCGTAACTGCCCACCGTATAATATCAACTAAGCTATTACACTTTACCCCCGTTTTTAGAACTTTAATTCAAACCATTATGTATAAAAATAATTCTATAAAATTAACAGTGGATTCTCTACAGTGCAATGTAGTCTACAATGTATTGTGGACTAAGTCACAGAATGGAAACATGTGAAGCTTCATCCCTGTACGTCGGAGTGGATCCCCGACGAGAGAAAGTAATTCTTCGAATTTATTGATTAATTTCAACATATTGACAAACAATTTTTATTTATAATAATCCAACATATCGTAGTTCTAATCCATGTTTGTTTTTTTAATAGACCCATAAAAATAGAAATAAACACTAAAATCTATATATCGATCTCGAGGTTATGTATATGTATATTTATAGTTATTATAATGTAATATAATTCAAAGGTTTATTATTTACACAGGTCCAACAATTTAACATAAATAACTGATCCGTGTGCGATCATTTCTGAGTCGATGCAATTTTTTTTTTTTTTTAAATAAGGTTTCTTTCTCGGCACATGACTTGCACCTTCAAATAGAAAGTTTAGATATAGGATCAAAACTAAAGATATTAGACAGGGCCGGGCAGAAACAGAAAATTATTTTTTTTATCTATCTATCTGTTTATCTATCCATCTATCTATCTATCTATCTGTTTATCTAATTTTCTATCTATCTTGTTTGCTAGCTAGCTTGATACCTACCTACCTACATAGCTAGCTAGCTACCTATCTGTCTCTATATTTATCTATCAATCTAGAGTTGAGTGGACATCAGAGAATTAAATCGTCATGTTTTGACACATTGTCAAACATGTCAAACTCTGGGACTAAGACCTTTGCACTGGACGGGGACGGACGTGACGTGTCAAATATCACATATCCCGGTTTGCATAAGGATAGAGTTGAGTTAGATTGGAGACGTTGTATAAACAATATGGGTTAAGAATGTTTACTCATGAGGGAGACTGAGAGAGCTCAGAATGGAGACATAGAAAGACCACAAGCCAAATTCACTCCAATTGTCCCTGGGAGTTAATAGAAATATATATATATATAAACAATAATTAGACTTGGATCCGTCTGTATATGTCTTTGTTACAGCAGGTTCCAGCTCCCACAAAGATGATTGACGAATCCCCCAGGTAGGACCAAAAGACAGATGAGGCCAACGGCAGAAACAGGTATGTCGTCAATGTGTATGTGCATCCGGATTATATGTTCTGACACGCACGCACATACACCTAGACAGGTCATGTACCTTAAAGTAGACATCAAGGATTTAAAGACACAAAGAACACGAACCAGAAATGATGTGTCACATGTCACGTGTTCCGATTTGTACACGCATAGTTGGTAGTTGGATATGGGACACCAAGAGAGATAGATAGGTTAAAATTGGATCTCCCCATAGAGAGGAAAATGTTACAGAGACAGAGAGAGATAGAGAGAGAGAGAGAGGAGAGTAAACGCGGAGGTAGACACGTTTACCAGAACCGAAGGTCAGCTGACCAAATTACGTATGTATGACATGATCAGCAGATCGGGGAGATTTGATTTGAGCTTTGAAGAAGACGGACGTTTTTCCGTGGTCTCCCCCTCTTAACTGGGGAGAGGGGAGACGAACGCTGACGTGTGTGAAGAAGAACCACACAAGCAGATTTCACCTCCACTTCTGCAGAACCTCTGGGGAAAGTGAAATAAAAAAACTATAAAACCATTTCATCGTCTTGGAGTGATAAATCTTCGTCAAACAGGTATCAAGTCTCCCTCCAGGATGAGAAATTTCCAGATGGTTCAACAGCGAGAAGAAGCAGAGGTAGGTTCAGAAATTACATGTCACACACACGATTCCCTTTATGATAATCAAACACACAACCATTTATATTAGAGACAATCATATGCACACGGAATCTTTGATGTTATACAGTGCATACACCCAAACGTAAAAAGTGCCCCTAAATGAAGAACTCTATATAACATATTCAAATGTAACGAAAGCTCAATTTGGTACCCCTCAAGGATAACCTCGATGATAACGAATATATAATATATTCGTTTTGGTGCTCGTGACTAAGTCGCATCACCGATGCGATAATCGAACCTGTTTTTAAGAAAATACAACGTGGAAGCATGGAGATTTAGTGTCAAGAAAAAAGAAATAGACTGAAAAAGTGAAAAAAAAGGGACAAGAAAAACAATAAAATGTATGGAAAAAAAGAAAAAAAAGAAAGAACAGTAGAAAAAAAATACAAATCAACACACACACAACGTAGGGTCCATTAAAACACTAGGCGAATTAGAAAAATAAATAAGAAAAAAAGAAAAAAAAAGAAAAGCAATACCCACGTACAACCTTTTCCCGAAGAAAAAAAAAAGAAGACATACAGACACACAGATGTAAAACTTTATATATAGAAAATATTTTTTTAAAAAATTATCGTATTGGGAATTAGCTCGTTATGAACGAAGAAAAATATCACTTAATGTCAAAATTAGAAGGGAAAAACAAAGAATGGCCTTATTCTGAAAATTTTTAACAACAGCCAGTGAGAAAACACAAAAAACAAAAAAAAGGACATAGAACATATGACTGTAATGAGCCTTTACCAAAAAGATAAATACGTCAATCACAAATATGTGTTATGAATATTTTGCATCATTTTAAAACTGTCCACTAAGTGTAACTTTTAATGAAAAACAATATGTACTTTTGATGAAAAACAATGGATAGGTTCTGATATGTGATTTTTTTTCCTTTTTTCACTAATTGTACGATTTTATTTCTTAGGAATTTTTTTTTTCTGACATGGACAATTTTAGTTCCATCGAGTGTTCTGAGACTTAATAAGTGAGTCGTTTTATTTTATTTTAGAAACGACTGTATTTTAATTGTAAATGTCTAGGTATTTTTTGTAAACGACTATATATATATATATATATATATATATATATATATGTATATTGCAGTCTCAGTAGACTGGATTTTTTAAATACATATTACTGTAATCTGCTTTTATCAAAGATACCACCACTTATCAAGGCTCGAATCTCACTCGAGGTTAAGGGTTAATAAGTGTACAGAAGTCACCGGTACAACAGTGTAGTAAAAGTTAGTGGTGGACATTACGTATAATTTGATTATTTAAGGGGATGACTCAACCAGTACTTGTTTACATTGGACTTGACGCCGATCATATTGTAGTCAGCTAAAAAGCAGACCAAACGAACAGATTATTATAGGCGGGCAATTCTAGAAAAGAAGCTTTGTTCATGGAATCTGCGTTTAGATTAATGCACTGATGTACATGGAGAACACTGTTGACAGTCGTCGTTGCTAGGACCAGAGATTGGAGTTCAGACGAGCATTTGCCATAATATAGATAGAGTGGGGACATACTTGCAACGTCGTTTCTGTAGGAAGTAGGTTGCAGGGAAGACAAAAAGGCATCTCCTACAAAGTTTCAGATACGGTTTTAAACTCTGTCACGGCAGCATAGTGGCCCGAGCAGCTCCTGCCAATGTGTGGCAACAGTACTCAGTTTTTAGGACGTTTCTGAATCTTATACAAGTAGAAGATTCTGGAGCGGCAGAAAGATGCAAATATTTTTCCGGCGATTTTGTCAACAGATTTGATATAGCTCTTCAATATCTGATAAGAAGTAAGGTCAAACATAGAAACTCCTCAAAACCAGGAACTTCTTTGAGACGACAGCCATTCATATACAATGAGGTCAATTGGGGATAAGAGCGTTCATAGTGAAAAGAGAGAAAGTTGATTTTTGACGCGTTAAAATTTATCAGCCATGTTGTGTCCAATTGCGCTACGTGCTCAAGATCGTAGTAGAGAGATAGAGAGATCTTGGTCGATGTTGATCTTTGAAGTGTTGCCATAGATGCTAGTATCGTTTGCAGATATGCAAACGAATGCAATTGCAATATGTAGCGTAAAATCCTTTTCATAATAGGGGGTAATTCTTGTACACTAATAAAAAATCAAATCTTGAAACACGTTTTGCAATAAAAATGCATTAAAAATTAAAAAAAAAACTTAAAAAAGGAAATAATTTCGACTGATATTTTATCCACTTCTGCTTTTTTTCATATGATGCCATAAACCGTTTGATCGTATAATTTTCAACAATATCCTGTGTTTATTAATGACAATTATGTAAGAAACGAAAAACAGACGATTTTACTTACTTTGTTTGTGGTTTGTCACTGTCGTCTTTCACCTTAAAACTGTTTCCGATCAAGGAAAATCTGTTTCGATTTTTCGACACGTCTTCCCCTTCTTTCGTTCGGTAGTCGTCTTTCTTCCTGTTGCAATTTCCACAGATTCCGGTCAACTTGTTAGAAAATGTACCAGGAACTTTCACTGAGACTCGATGTTTCCCGTCAAACTGAACACGGAGACCCCATTCTGTTGAAACTGTAACCCAACCACGAGAATAAGTGATGTCGTATCCCAAATCGCTGTTGATTGGAAATGACCTTTTCTCACCATTCACCTGCAATGATCAGTAAAACGTATCGATTATGAATTTTGCATTATTCGACAGTTTATTTATTTATTTATGAACTGTTATCCTTATCTTCATAGTTGTTGGTTTACCACATTTCGGCTAACTCATCCTCTGGCCTTCTTTAGCTGATAGTTTGTTATTAGAAAATAATGTTCATTTGTATTTTAATTATAAGTAAAACATATCGGTAATATATTGTATAACATTGAACATTTTATTATTACAAAATATTACATATTTATTTGTATATTTTTAGTTGATATATATATATATATATGTAGTAGAGATTTAGAAGGCTATCACAATGCGAGGAATGAAATATAGTTGTTGTTGGTAAAAAAAGACGAGTACAAGTGGCGATTTATAAATCAACAACTATATACATATATGTCTATATATACATATATATATATATATATATATATATATATATATATATATATTTATTCACTTGTATTAGGTAAAAATGTCTTACTTCTTATATCTGCGACAATATTATTATTAATTTTGGGAAAAATCCCTTTTTCAAATGGTGGACGTAACAGATCGATTCAAAGAATTTTTTTCCGAAATTAATAATGGATATTGTCGCAGACATAAAAAGTAAGATATTTTTGCCTAATAAAACTAAATAAAAAAAAATATATGTATGTACTTGTTGATTTGTATATATAAAAATTTACGAAAACGGTTATAATGAAAGTAAATATTAACCTTGTACAGCCTATAATATAACGCGAATTAAAATACTGTAAAAACATAAATATAACGCTATAAATCTTGAAACTTTTTCTGTTTATCTTAATCCATATCGTTATCCTTTTATAAGTCATTCAATAAATAGTTACCACTTACTCCACCTTTATCGTCTTCTCTAACGTGCTCTGTTTCATTTTTATAGTCATCTTTCTTTTTCTTTACAGGTGACGTTATATTGCATTTCCTATGTATTTGCATACGCGCGTCCGCACTCTGTTACAACATATCTACTAGTTTTATTTTGATGGTTACTGCAATTCTGTATGTGAATCAATATCGTCTCTATTTTTTATGCAATTCCTTTTGAAATCAGACGAAAAGAAACTTATTAAATTATTCTTTAAGGGTCTTGCAATGCATAAATCAAGGTGCATTTTATCAATACTGATTTCTAATTTTATTACAATAAAATCAAATAAAACATTAAATCAAGTTTAATAATATGATGCGTGTAATTATTGAATAAAAACAACATACATCAACGTTTTCTATTTACACCAACCCATATAATAATTCTATTATAATCCAGCCAATAAATAGTTATTTTACGAGTATTTTATTTCCAGGTTCTTCATCGTCAAAACCAAATATCAGCTTACGTTATATTGTAAACAAACACAGACGAAATTTGATGAACAACATTATTATTATTATTATTATTATTATTATTATTATTATTATTATTAGTATTAGTATTATTATTTTAATTTTGTTTTGCGAATTAGTACACTGGGCCAACTATTCCTCGTAATATATAAGGATCAATAGAAGATTGATTCTATAATAATACATACGCAATCTACATAAATTAAAATATCATGTTTAAGCGTATTGTACGACCGGGAAATGCCGGGCTGCCAGGTAGTATATATTTATATACCAAACGCATTCTATTTACTTCAGCCCATATCGTTATTGTTTTATAAACCATTAAATAAATAGGTACTACTTACGAGTACTTTATTTCGTGGTAAAAGTCTAATTGTAACACCATTGAGTTTGACATCGACCATTCGGGTATAAGATACGCGCGTGTTTCCGCGGTGTTCATTCTTAACTTCAACGGCAAAGAAGTGGGGTGCTCCCGTCGTGTTTGTAGCCAAGGTATATTTGCAAATTCCCATGAAATGGATCATCTGTCCATCAAATGTACGATAATGAGGATCACCGGATGCCGAGCAGGAACAATCGAGCTCTCCTGCAAAAGAAAAGAACATCAAAAACCCATTACGTTTACAAACCGTGCAAGTTTATGTTTTATGATCAAATACTAACCTGCATAATATGAAATTTGATTATTTATATTCTTATAGATTCGGGTTATTTTTAAATACGAAATGGTTTGCGTCAGGTATAAATATTCTGATGCCGCATTTTATATTTTACACCAATGAATTTAAGGAATTCATCGCTTAATTCTTGACGGTTAACATGTGCCTCGTTATTAAAACTCGTACAAAATACTTGAATCATAATTTTTTTTTCTTCAATTTTCACCCCAAACAAGGCACAGTGCAACTTTGAAGCAGGGGGCTACTATCAGGGACTTAATTAGCAGGGCCATTATGAAGGGAGATTAGTAGAAAGATGTTTGTTAACATTACACTTGAACTTCTGCATATCAGTGCAGTTGGGAAAGCAGAATCCCGGAAGGGAGTTCCAAAGACCCGCAGTTCTGGGGAAGAAACTATTGGAGTAAAAGGCTTTCTTGCACCAAGGGATCTCTACTGTAAAGGGATGAGACTTAGTAGCTTGTCGGGTTTGTCGGGGGTAGTTACGTCGGGGAGGTACAAGTGTTTGCATTTCGTCAGAGCATTCACCATTAAAGTATTTGTAGAACAGGCAGAGAGATGCAACATCTCGTTGATGGAACAGAGGCTGAAGCCTACATGACAGTTCAGGACCTATCAGGTTGGCAACTCTCTTTTGAATCCTGTCCAGGAGCGAGAGACAAGCAGCAGATGCACCAGCCCAGATGTGACAACAGTAATCCATACATGAGCGAATGGTGGCCTTATAGAGGTATAGGGTACTGGTAGGCGTAAGTAGTTTTCTAGCACGGTAGAGGGAGCCAACCTTCCTTGCAACAGCCTTGGCAATGCTCCCAATGTATCTGTTCGAGTTCATATTCCCTGTAAACGTTAGGCCGAGGAGTTTAAAAGAAGTACTTTCAGGCAATGTGTTCTTGGCCATTGCTATTGGTGATAGAGAAGGTTTCTTGTAGTTATTGAAGGAAACAAGCTTAGTCTTAGCAGCATTGAATGTGACCATCCATTTTGTCCCCATTCCACTACAGATTGGAGTTCATCCTCTAGTGTTTCTGCCATTTCCTTGGATATGTGTTCATTTGTTTTCCCCTCATATCTGTTATAGAGAGTGATGTAATCGGCAAATATACCCATCTCCGAAACATTTTTTCAGGGAGGTAATTTATGAATATCAGGAATAATAGAGGTCCGAGGATAGACCTCTGAGGTACTCCCGCATTTATGTCATATTGTTTAGATGTACGACCGTTTAGGACGACTTTGATTTTTCTATTACGTAAGAAGGATTTAATTACATTATGAATTCTTCCAGTGATTCCATATGATCTAATTTTCCTTAGAAGACCATCGTGCCATACCCCGTCAATAGCCTTAGATATATCAAGGGCTACCGCTCTACCCTCCCCTGTTTTGTCCAATGAACGGTATATGCGTTCAGAAACTACAGTTAAGATATCTGCTGTTGAACGGGCTTGCCGGAATCCATATTGTTTGTCAGTCAGGAGTTTAGCAGCTTTTAGGTGCTGGGCTAGGGCTTGATTAACTAAGGACTCAAATATTTTGGCGAAAAACGGGAGGAGGCTAATGGGGCGATAATTTAGTGGGTAAGTTCTTTCACCAGAATTCTTGAAGACTGGTACCACAGAGGCGGTTTTCCAGCAGTCGGGAAAGCAAGATTCGTTAAGCCATTTATTGTAAAGTTTGGAGAGAACTGGAGCAACCTCAGCGGAGAATTTTTTAATAACACAGCCGGGATGAGATCTGGTCCACATGCTTTTGAGGTGTCTAGGTTTTTTATAATAGCATGTACCTGAGAAGGGGTGATTTTCAAATCATCTAGTGTGGCGTCTGTTCGCAGAGGAAAATTTCGTAAGCAATACTGTTATGCTAGTTGTTTTAATAGACATTATTTTAATAGGATATTTAGTTGCTCCCCCACCGAGCAAATTAGGCACAAGGCCGATTTTTAATTTGAGGAGTAAAGGAGGAAATGGGGGCCAACTCCCCGGGGAGTAGGGGAGCTGGATAATGACGATTGGTATGAAGGGTTTCCCCTACATTGACCAAGGTCTTATATGTGGGGTCTTTGCTTGTAGTATCTGCCGGAACAGATAATACACTTTGATGCCAGCCCGATTGCCTGTTCAGTGGTGTAGACATTATTTTAATAGAAACCTTGTGAAAATATTGCATGTGACCTTATTAATATTGAAAAAAAAATGGGTCATGTGTATGGGAATGAAAAAACAACAAATAAGATACTAATAATAATGGTTCCTACGTTACGAATGTGCTGTTTATATTACACGAAAACACTTCAATATGAAAATATTTGACAACAATCTCTTCAATGATATGTGAAAAATTAGCACGTGTTTGTTTCTACGTTGGCAATTAAGTCTACGATTTACAGATATACCTGATTGTTTTTCATGCTTTGATGTTTTGCTTTCTTTCTAATAAACTGATGTCAATATGCAACACACACACACGCGGAAACACACACACACACACACATATATATGTATATATATATATCTATATCTATATCTATATATATATATATATATATATCAAAACATGAAGGCTCTCCAAGACGAGAGTCATTCATTTTAATTGATGCCAGATAAGCATCAGAGCTTTAGTATTGCGACGATTAATTGGAATCGGAATCGGGAAAAATCGGAGCTTTTTGGGGTATTCGAATCGATATCGGAAAAAAATTGAGCTTATTTTTCTATGTCAAAACCAATTCCTAAAATTATCTTTTTTATTTGATTTTGGTTTAAGAAACACTTTCCACTGCTTGTAGTAATAATAAAATAATCAATATTTATTGATTTAAACTTCTAGATCACCTCCTCACAAGTGTTTATTACGTTTGAGAAAACATAGGAACATTTATGATGTATTTTTACAGTAATCGAGACAATTAACACTTTTATAGTGAAATATTTAGAGATTTACAAAATTTTATCGGAATCAGGAAAAAAATTGGAATCGTCCCATCACTAATATATATATATATATATCTATATATATATATATATATATATATGAGTAAACCTCAGAGTTTAAAGAAAAACAAAACTACAAGTAATCAAAATGTGTTTGAGCCTATGTGTATTAAACATGCAATATATATATATATATATATATATATATATATATATATATAAAGTAAAACTCCTTTGATTTGAACTTCCTCTAAAGTTGCACTTCCTATCATTTGGACTTCTTCTAAACCTGAACTTTTTCTAAACTTGAACTGTCTCGTCATGTTTGATGCGGAGTTGCAGTGAAACTGTTTACATGGTTTAGTCAGATATTGCACAGAAATGTTAATATTGATACTATATAATTAATGTAGATTAGCTATTGATAATTAATTTACACTAACTTTAATTTTTTTTCAGATTTCTATATTTAAAATAGTGTAAAACAACCCATCACAATGGCTTGAAACTCTAAAAGAATACAAGTGACACTGACTTTACTCGAAAAACGTCAAAGTATAGAAAAATTAGATGATGGAGTTGAAAATAGCGTTATATTGAGAGATTATAAGATTGGAAGAAATACACTGTTTTACATCAAAAAGAAAAAAGAGGAAATATTGAAGGCTGCTCTTTTCTCTCCAAATAAAAGACATGTCAAAAGAAGGACTCTTCGCAGACCAAAGCAAGTTGAATTCGATCGAATATTGCATGAGTGGTTTGTAGCAAAACTGAATGAAGGTGTAGCAATATCTGGGCCCATGTTAATTGCTAAAGCAAAATCTCTTAAGGAAGATTTGAATATCGCAGAAGATATGAAATTCAGTGAAGGCTGGCTTAGGAGCTTTAAGAGTAGACATGGTATAAGACAATTAACAATGTCAGGCGAGCAACGGTCTGCTGATACACACGCATCATCAGATTAATGTGACAAATTCAAGACTATAATTGCCGATTATGGTTTAACATAAGGGGATGTTTTCAACGCTGATAAAAGTGGCATAAATTGGAAGTTCTTACCTACAAAAACATTAGCCGGATCCGAGGAGCAGAAAATAAAAGGATTCAAATTAAATTTAAAAAAAATACTATCAGTGATGGTATGCGCTAATGCTTCTGGGGCTCATAAACTTAAGCTTCTTATCGGCAAATCAAAGTGAAAGGAGTGTCGCCTTTGCCAGTATCTTATTAATCTTCACGAAATGGATGGATGAATCAACAGTTGTTTAAAAAATGTTTTTGCAAGAATTTGTGCCAGTTGTCCAGAGGCGTTTTCTTGAATTAGGTAAACTTGATTCAAAGTGCTTGGACAAATGTAGAGCACCTCCTCCTGAGTAAGAAATAGTGTTATCTTGCGGGAATATTTTGTGTGCTACTTACCACCTAATGTGACTTCTCTCATCTAACCTATGAATCTACGAATTATTTAGAACTTAAAATGTTTCTGCAGAAATGATTTCATGATGAATATGATAAATAGTACCGTTAGTATAAGCGATTTTCAGCGCCATTTTACTATCAAAGATGCCATATTTTCTCTCGCAAGTGCATGGAATCAAGTTCGAGCAAGCACATTAACAAAAGCATGGGGTAAATTATGCCCAGCGCCAAAGGCTTCTGAACTGAAAGAGTCAGAGAATACATCTGGTCTGGAAAGAATTCTTGAAAACAAACGGTTACCGACCAACCACGCTGTTCTTAAATCACTTAATGCAAATGATGTTGAAATGTGGGTGCAACAAGATGAGGAAACTACTGAGCAATATCCTGAAGGCAGTAATGGTGATGGAAATAGCGACAGCTTCCATTCTCTTGACCTTAATGTAATTAACCAAGAACACTCTGATGAAGCAATATCATGGGATGATGCAGAAAAGTCTATGGAGACGGTTATAAAATTTGTAGAAAAAAGTCCTTACTTTAGTGACAATATGTTTTGCAAGCAATGTTACTCCGAAGAGATATAATCATAAAGAAGCTAAAAAACTAAAAAATTGTAGATTTTCGTGATCCCTTACGGAATACAATGGCAGCGCTCGAGAGCACAATCAATCGATGAAAATAGAAACTGCAATGAGACTCATTCAATGAATAAAAAAAAAACTATATTTTACATAAATGTATGATTTCTTTAGGTGATAACTTAGGTAATAAATACCTAACAAGTAAGAGTAGATTTAATTTAATTTCAATGAATTTGTTCCTGGTAATAATATTTAACAATTCTTACTTGCAATATATCGTAAAGTCAACTTAATATATACTTGAAGTATCATATAGCAATGAATTTCATTTACTATTTCTTAATTCTTAGAAAATTAAAGCTAACTGCAGCACATTCTTATCACGAAACATCATTCTCTAATTTGAACGAAGCGGATGTTCAAATTATAGGATTTATACTATATATATATATATATATATATATATATATATATATATATATATATATATATATATATATATATAACTAAAATTCAATGATTCAGAAAATTAAAAATATTTCGGGTACGTAAAAACTAAGAAACAAAAATATTTAGAAATGGTCTAAGGTAGGAACAATTTTATATTCTTATTTTAATATAATGTTTTTATAATCATAGATTTTTGTAAAAAAAATTGTAATAATTTAATACTTTTATGAGTAAAATGTGTTCTCTTGTGATACAAGATTTAAATAATAATTCTATAATTAATACTCAACATGTAAAAAAAACATTTTTTCATCATGTATACAAGTTAGAAAAGCATTTAATCCAAAGTGCACTTTTACAAATTTTACAAAGTAAGGTATGCAGATTTAATACCTTAATTTGTAAAATTTATAAAAGTAATCTTATAAAGAGAGAATACAAGTTAAAAAGCATTTCATCCAAGGCATGAAAATTGTTAAACAAAATGTTTTTACTATAGGTTTTAAAAATAAAGGTACAAGATTCAATTTGAAATTTATTTATCTTCAAAGTGCACTTTTATACATTTTACAAAGTAAGGTATTAAATTTGCATACCTTACTTTGTAAAATTTATAAAAGTACACGTTGAAGATAAATAAATTTCAAATTGAATCTTGTACCTTTATTTTTAAAACCTATAGTAAAAACATTTTGTTTAACAATTTTCATGCCTTGGATTAAATTCTTTTCTAACTTGTATCCTATATTTTTAAGATTATATTTTATTTAATTTATTAACTTGGAATTTAAATAAAGATGAATGTGATTTTGTATGTATTTATAAAAACTCTCCTACTCTCTATTTCAGATTGTATTTCTCCTCACACTACAACTCATTTTTGCACCCCTTTCTTTGTATTATTACAGGTCTGAATATTCTCTCTGTTTCAGTTTGTAATTCTCCTCACTCCACAACTCTTTTTTGCAACTCTCTCTTTGTCATACCTGTCTGAAAAATAAGAAAATCTTAATTTTTTTAACAAAAACTTTAAAATAACTTTTTAGATTAATTTTTTGAAAACTTCTTTCAGAATAGAAAATCTTTACAATTTAATAAGGAACATATTTCATATAGGTTTCATCAAAAATATTCAGTAGATAACGAAAAAAATAGAGATGAAAATTTCAAAAGGAGTGTATATCTGGTTACGCTCAATAGTAGTCCTCGCTAGCGAAAGACTTTGTTATTGTTATTCTATTATTATTATTATTTAAAACATTTTGTGTCCTGCGCTTTCGCGCGAGGACTAATTACCATTTTAGCCAAAGGTATTTAACAAAAAAAACGTGTGTTATAACACTACATCGCGAAATGCCGACTCTTGTGGCGCGTGTACACTTCGTATTTCACCATATTTACATTACGACTATTGTTCTCTGTATATTCTGTTTTTGTTCTTCTAACCTATATCACTATCCGTTTCTTTTTTACTTAGTGACCCTTACTTAAAAATCACACAATAAAAACAAACAAAAAAAACGAATAAAAATCAATATATAAAAACCTATGAACTCATCTGCTTCGAAAACATTTGTTAATGCTATTTTTTTTTTTTGGGGGGGAAAAATCTGACCGCTATGAAAAATCACAAACAATAGAGATAATAATGGAGAATATAATAAAATCACGAAACCACACTGGTTCTCTTTCGATCACCAAAGTTATGTTACAGATAGGTAAGCATTTTTGAAACACCAGGCACTTTATTACGTCACTCCTCACACGTAGTTAAATTACAGTCGTTTCCAGTGGGTTTAACGATTGAATCATTTAAAAATAATACAACTCAAAGCGTAGTATCTGTTCTGATACTGCACTTCGCCTTTTCTGACCTCGATCAGTGGAGGAGAAATCCTTCACGACTGAGAATTTTTATTTTTGTGCCTTTCTCCACATTAAAAACCGACCTTGGTGTCTAACTCTGCCCTCGTGGGGAGTCAAGGTAAATAGGAACAAATCCACATCAACTAATAATTATCCACACCACTTATCCCAATTTTGTAGTAGAATTTTTCAATCTAATTCTTCCTAGTTTTCTGTTTCTTTGGATACGGTAAAATCACGTAAACACAACGGCCCTCTTTGATTATTGAAGATTTAAAAAAAATATTATTCTATTTTCACCCCAAACAAGGCACAGTACCACTTTAATGTAGGTGGCTACCAAGTTGCAGAGATATTATGTAGAGAGACAAACAGCAAGATAGCTGTTCATATTACACTTGAACTTCTGCATGCCAGTACAGTTGGGAAAGCAGGATACCGGTAGGGGGTTCCAAAGTCTAGCAGTTCTGGGGAAGAAACTATTGGAGTAGAAGGCTTTCTTATATCTAGGGATCTCTACTGTGTAAGAGGTGGGATGTGGCTGCTCGTTGCGTTTGTTAGGGGTATTTACGTTGAGGGGGTACAAGTGCTTATAGTTCGTCGGAGCATTTACCATTAAATACTTTTAGAACAAGCAGAAGGACGCAACATTTCGTCGATGGGACAGAGGTTGAAGCTTAGATAACAGTTCAGGACCTATCAGGTTGGCGACTCTATTTTGAACCTTGTCCAGGAGTGAGAGACTAGTAGCAGATGCACCAGCTCAAAGGTTAAGCAACATTGTACCTGGTCAGAACAAGATTAGTGGCCATTTACGAACGCCAGAAACGGTATGATATCTGTCCTAACTAAGATGTACATGTGGTTGGAGCCAACTTTTAATTTGCTATTCCCAAGGAATGTCCACTATTAGGGGAAGCGATCTTGCCAGTCAAAGGTCATTCGCTATTAATTTAAGTGATATTCAGAATAAAATATAATACAATTTAGTCATTTCCAATAGTTATAATGATTTATGATTGCATTATATGAAAATAACATTAAATAATTTTATATATTTTCTTTTCGTTTTAATAATTTGTTTAATGAATAGAAATAGCATTAGATTTGAGTTATTCATTTCAAATATCAGAAATAGCGGACATAAATACAATAGTTTTAAAAATAGTGTGTAAATCATGTTGAAATATCCATATTATCGATTTCACCTTAATGCAAAATTAAATTAACCAATTTTGAACAATAAAAATGAAAGGAAACAGTTTCAATACCTTTTGATACGCATTTCCCGTTTTGAAAGTAAAATCCCTTTTTACAGACACAACCACGAACTCCATCATCAAGACCGCATTCACTATTGGCTCCACACGGTTTCAACTTTTCGGTCTTCACTTTACCGTTGACTTGGCAAGTTATTTTCGATTGGCATTTGGAATCAGTAAAAACTTCGTTCAGCTGACATGAAAAAAAATCAGACAAGAAGATATTATAGGATGATCTATATAATCAAATAGAAAATATTGTAATTTCTTTGAGAAAATAGAGCGTCATAAAATTATAGAGAAAATTAAACATTCGAATTATTTGGATTCTTCGAATTATTGTTCTCACCTTAAGTGTCATTTTGCCCGCAAGAACTCGAGAGGTAGTGGTTAGAGTACCCCAGGAGACTGGCAATTAACCCGTCCTTTCTTGATTGAAATATAGACCGAACTGAACTAATTTATATATCTGGCAGTGTTCTTAGATATGTTGTGTACAGAAATTATTCCGATCTTAGAAGATGCTTTTCTCTCTTATAGATACAATAAATAGTTTTACAAAGTAATATTTACGTTACATCGGTAAAGGGAGATAATAAAATCACAGCAAATAATGTATTCTTTAAAAAACGAATCTGGAGATATAACTTAGTGGTAGAGCATTCGAGAACAGATCGAATGATCCTCTTTTCAAGCCCGGTTGTACCTCGCCATTTAATTTTAATGTATTCTTATTAATAAGTTCAATTAAACTAGATCTTTTGCAGATGAATACGATTCCACGACCCATCAATAACAAAGTTGTATTTTGTTTTTAAATAAATAGAAAATAGGGGTTTTAAATATGAATATCAATACACACACACATACAAAGTTAAATTATATGAGAATAGATATCGGCTATGCGGAGGATTGAACTTTCAACCTCCAAATTACTGTGAGTTAAAACTTAAATCCGTTCAACCACAGAATATTGTGCAATTTGACAGCTACTCACTATCAGTATAGAGTACAAGAAAAGTCATGTAAATTTCGCTGGACATGGAGATAGGAGTAAGAACGAGATAGGAGTAAGATGGAGATAGGAGTAAGATGGAGATAGGAGTAAGATGAAGATAAGAGTAAGAAGGAGGTAGGAGGAAGAGAGCGATAGGAGTAAGAGAGAGAGAGCAACAGTTTATTTTCTTTCTTTCTTCTCCCCCCCCTCTCACCTATTTTTCTTGCTCCGAGTATAGATGCTAAAAGGCAAAAGTTCTACAATCATCATTTAATTTGATACACATTTATTTATATACTAGCGGTGGCGGGTGCTTGGTCGTAAAATACGCTTAAATATGATATTTTAATTTGTTCAGATTATGTATATAGCGTCTAGATGCAATTTCAAAAGTAAAAAGGTGATTGGATGCCATAAGCTAGAGTCGAAACCAAAAAGCAAAACTGTAGCATCCAAAGCTGGTGACGTTACCACTGTACAAACGTGACACGCATGTGAATTGATTAAACATTTAAAATAAGATGAATGTATAAAATTTTCAAGGTTTTTTTTTCAATTTTTACGCATTTTCGACCACTTCCAAAACTATTTTCACCGGCTAAAGACCCATAAAATAACGCACCATCAAAAAACCAATCATTTGAGGCTCCTAGCACCGCTCTGCGACTATTAGTTTCGGAAGAGATAGAGTTTGAAAATATGAAGTCAGACAGACAGACAGACAGACAGAGAGTTTTATAAAAAAGAGGTGCGTGGTTGGGGTGGGGGACGACTGACTTTTCCCGGTCGTAAAATACACTTAAATATGATATTTTAATTGGTCCACATTTCGTATATTATATTATAGAGTCGTGACTTCAAAAGTAAAAAGAAAGTGTTCGTGTGCTACCAGCTAAAATCGAAACCAAAAGCTAAACTGTAGCATTCAAAGCTGGTAACGTTACCACTGTACAACGTTGATACGCATATGAACTGATTGAAAACAAAAAAATAAACTAACATGAATGTACGTCAACAGTTTCTTTCAATTTTGACCCATTGTTGACCCCTTAAAAACTATTTTAACCGGCTAAAGACCCCTAAAAGAACGGTTCATAAACAATCCGATCAATTTAGGTGCCCTAGCATCGCTCTGTGATTTTAGTTTCGGTGGAGATAGAGTTTGAAAATATGGAGACAGATAGACAAACAGACAGACAGACAGATATACATATAGCCTTTTCTGTATAAGATTTCAAGATGGAATATTTTACTTACATTCAAATAGTTTCCTTTATGTTGACAACCACATTTTGAAACATGAACACATTCATCACCGCTAAGAATGAATCCTCTCTTACAAACACATCCTTCTGCACGAGCTGTACATTTTGGCTTCCGGTTGGTACAACTAGGTTGACATTCAAATGCTTTGAATTGATAAACTTTATTCGATTCACATTTCAAAGCTGCAAATATAAATAAAATATTTTTGAAATATGCAGTTTATATTCGTGTGTTATAATTTTATTATTACATTGATGGCTGCAAGAGATATCTTCTTCTAATGTAAGTTTTATAGTTTAAAAAACATACATTGAATTTTATAAACTTTATTCGATTCACGTGCAATGGCTGAAAATATAAGTTGAGTATATAAAAGCGTGTATACAAAATGTAATGAACTATATAAGTATTTTACTAAACGGTTAAATAATTAGTTAATAATTTGCATTGATAACCAGATCCTATATTTTATACGTTATCTATACTTTATTCGATACTAGCCCCTGGGTGCTCGGCGTTGCCTGAGTGTTTGGAGGTGTGTGTTGAGCAAAAAAACAAAACAAGAAAATAGTAGTCGGCAGGCAAACACGAACCTGTACCGCGAAGAAGAAAAAGAACGTGATCCCCCCCCCCCGAAAAAATGCGACGTCTTTGCCATTGCATTCATCGCCAAACCGGAAGTGACGTAGGTTTAAATTAAGGCTAATCAATTGAAAATAGGAGGATTAGGGTTAATGAATGTCCAGTAGTAAAAGGGATAATATCGTAGCAATCATTAATAGTGGAAATTTGTGTAAATTGGATTACTCAAGGGGACGGCCCATGAAGAATTTGTTTACGTTGGACTTGAAACAACCAAATCATAGTAAGCTGGAAAGCAAACAAACGTATGAGAGTTCCACATAAGAAAGAAGCTTTATTCATAGAATCTACATTTAGGTTTAGGCATAGATAAAAAGTGCGGGGAATTATTGATTGTGGTTTCTGATAGACGAGTGTTTTTCGTGAAATTTTGGCGAAGGGAGACCTGAGATTTTAGCTTAGACGAACACTTGTCATGAAAAAAATGATAAAGCAATGACAGGCTCGCAACGTCTCTTTTATGGGAAAGAGGTTGCAGGGAAGCGAAAAGGGCGTTCTCCACTAGGCTACGAAGTCTATTTTGAACTATGTCAAGGCAGGATAACATTTAAGAATTGCACCAGCAGTGAAATATCTACTGGAACGGTAAAAGGACCCTGCCATTTTTCCAGCAACCTTGGCAACGGATTTGATGTACGTGTTTCATCTCAGATCAGGAGTAAAAGTTAAGCCCAGAAGCTTGTCAAAACATGGAGCCCCCAAGATGAGAGCCATTCATTTCATTTGATACCAGATGGGGATCAGATCACTGATTTATTTTCAGAAATAATTTTTATATATGAATTGGATTTTTGCAACCGATTTTTCAACATATTTAAAGGAGTTATTTTCTTTCTAAACAAGTTTTATGATAAGCAGTTTAATAAAACATACCGCGTTTCGAGACAACTCTTCAGTTAATAGCTTTCTACCTTAATAGTTTCTTCCCTCGAATAGTTAGACTTTGGAATTCCCTTTCTGATACCTGCTTGTACTTACTTGCAGAAGTTTTAATGAAACATCTAGTACATATATTCTATGCATTGTTCCAAATACTCAAAATGGCCCCTTATGTTCAAGTGGTGATATGCCTTGTACGAGGTTATTATTTATTTGTTTCTCAACGAAACAAAATGTTACGCAAGGTTGGTATTAATGTGAGGGATGACTACTCCTCTCAAAAGGGGAATTCTGCAAAAATAAAATTGCCTCAATGTAGAAGGGGTTCCCCCTCAATTGACTAATATGTTCATGTCTATACCAATGGTTACCACGTTTTTAACAATACATAAATATCTTATTTCGAAAAAGTTTTATATTAAAAACATTAATAATTAGTTAAAAAAAACATACGACATTTATAAAAAGTTATATATTAAAAACATTAATAATTAGTTTAAAAAACATACCACATTTATAAAAAGTTATATATTAAAAACATTAATAATTAGTTTAAAAAACATACCACATTTATAAAAAGTTATATATTAAAAACATTAATAATTAGTTTAAAAAACATACCACATTTATAAAAAGTTATATATTAAAAACATTAATAACTAGTTTAAAAAACATACCACATTTATAAAAAGTTATATATTAAAAACATTAATAATTAGTTAAAAAACATACCACATTTATAAAAAAGTTTTATATTAAAAACATTAATAATTAGTAAAAAAACACATACCACATTTCGAAACAATTTTTATATTAAAAAGATTAATAATTAGCTTAAAAACAAAAAACACATTCCACATTTCGAAAAAGGTTTTCTATTAAAAACATTAATAATTATTTACAAAAAAAAAAACACATTCCACATTTCGAAAAAGGTTTTATATTAAAAACATTAATAATTATTTACAAAAGCACATACCACATTTCGAAACTCTTCTCCAATTAACAGCAATTCCGAATTCCTCACATTCGCGCACAAATCCTTCAATTGATTCGCAAAAAACGTTGTTGATATTTTCTTTGTTTCCCTGATACATACACGTGTCAATTTTGCAAGATTCAATGTACTCTTTCACACGGATCGGACCGAGCTTCCTCCTGCATGCAGTGAAAGTAGCATGCATGATGACGTTACATCTTTTTGTTTGTGATGCCGGGCATTTCATGTTGACGTCGCTTACGTCACATCTGAAAAATAAAAAGAAATATACATACAAGTTATGGTGAAAATTGTACTGAGCTTAAATTCAATATATTACCAAGAGATTGTTTTATCATATTTCATCGCATCGCAATCTTAAAAATCTTTTTTTTAAAATAAAAACATGGACTTAAATCTTCAAATGTACACAATTTTGAACAGACTCTTTATCTAATTTAATAAATATATATATATATATATATATATATATATATATATATATATATATATATTAGTTACGACGAAGAATAAAATAGAAACGAACATTGAATTGTGATTAATTTCAATATATTAACCAGCATGGAGCAGTCCCAAATCAACTTTGTTTTTACAAAATTACATGACAATAAAAGGAAACACAGTAATGTATGTATGATAATCTCGGTCTATATCAATATTTATATGTATGTGTGTGTGCAATACCAAGAATGCTAATATATATATACATATATATATATATATATATATATATATATATATATATATATGTATGTATAGCTTAATGCGTAAGAGGAAAAGAGAGAGTTCAAATCCACAAGAGGAGACTTATCTGGATAATGCCAAGCTCAACAATTATTATTGGAGCTTATACAATAGGACAACAAGAGTATGAAATGAAGTCACAAAACTATATATTAGTAGATATAGAGTGAATCATTTATTGAATAATAGAATACAAGCAAAATTTGGGGGATAGAAGGGACTCTTTATGCTAGGACATTTCGTATATATATATATATATATATATATATATATATATATATATATATATATATATATATATATATAACCGTGGAAATTTTACAGCGGACCTTTTCATATATAATGTATTAATATTGGTATTGTGTGGATGTTCAGCGTAAATGGAAACGGCCTGATGTAATTGTAGCTCTTTTGTTAAAAATGCAAGAGTATTTATCAAAGCAAGCAAGGAGGCTCAGTGTAGTCCGGTCGTAAAATACGCTTAAATATGATATTTTAATTTATGCAGATTTCGTATATATTATAACAAAGTCAATTTTCTTTCGATTTTTTCTTCATATACAATAAAAGAAGAGGGAATCTCTATTGTTCTCTCTTAATATATAGTCTCACAACTGCTATCAGTTGTTAACGGGACGACGTTTCACAGATGCTGTGATTACACCGACTGTAACTGGCTCATCTATATATAACATAGCGTTACCTTTCCAATTTCCGATTTATAAATAATCTTGGCTCCCTCGACATAGTCCGCCCATTCTGATTGGCTGAGCTATGAAAATTCTCATATTCCGGAATTAAGTTCTTCCATTTATAGGCGACCACATACTAACATTAAATATGGTGTCACTAAGAGACATATTACAATATCTTCGTCAAAACTATAAAAAAATGTTCTGTTACCAATGAAACACATGAGCTGTATATTGGTGATGTTTCAAATCGACGCATTTCATATATATTTATATATTGAAGAGTTTACTTCACAAATATCTGTATCTTTTGGTTTTGCGGTAACACAAAAGTAAAAGAAGAAAATCAAGTCGAGGTTGGTTTAACAGACGAAGTGTATTAACATCACAAAGGTAGGAATTCGGGTATATCTGACTAGCGCTCACCGGTGTAGACATTACTGGCACTATGTATATAGTGAGAACCGGCGTAATCTCTCTTATGCATAAAAAGCCGGTATAACACTTTTATATTAAGATTAACCCTGAATAAAAAAACATTAACAGTTAAGAAGTTTTTTTCTGTGCGATTGGACGATATTTATAGATTTTCCGCTATGATGATAATTTATATAGTATTTAAATTTGTCGATGACAAATACCTTTTATTTAATAACGTTATACTTTCCGGCGTTGCTTGGCTTTTGGCAAGACTATTTATCAGCAGCGATTTCACATATGTTATTCGTTAAAAAATCTATCATTTTTATTTTGAATTTCGTATACGCTTGATTCTGAGACGATACGGTTTTCTATTCATAACAAATCTTTTCTCCAGAATTAAACAGTAAATAAAGTTTAAATATAGAATCAAATTAAAGTCAACATAATTAACTTCCGTACAGCAAACAATGTAGCTTATAGACTTGAGATAGGTAAGCACAATTTACTTTAAATAATGTGTGTAACAGCCATATAAAAACATATGACGTTAAAAATATATACCAGTATTGATGAAAGTTTTATATATATATATATATATATATATATATATATATATATATATATATATATATGTGTGTGTGTGTGTGTGTGTGTGTGTGTGTGTGTGTGTGTGTGTGTGTGTGATGAACATATTGGAAATAGTATTCCGAAATAAAACGGAACAAACCGTATTATGTGTTCATCAACGTTTAGTCTTTATTTCAAGACTTCCTCGAAATAAATACGAAACGTTGATTAACACATAATACGGGTTGTTCCTTTTTATTTCTCTCACTCACTATATATATATATATATATATATATATATATATATATATATATATATATATATATAACTACTTAATTTACTCACATAAGATTAATATACGAAAGTATAGATTTATGCGTAAACTTTTAGTATTTACTTCAAACGTGCTCAATATGTAGGTAGAGCTAGTTAGTAAGTTATAAAATGTATATGGCGATTAAGCTACACTGAATATTCCGCGTTTCATCCACTCTAGGATTCTTCAGGCTTATGCGCATAAGCCTGAAGAATCCTAGAGTGTGTGAAACACGGAATATTCAGTGTAGCTTAATCGCCATATACATTTTATAACTTAGTATATATATATATATATATATATATATATATATATATATATATATATATATATATTATAAAAATGTGAGCATGAAAAGGAATATGGTTAAACTTAAACATGGAAAAGTAAAGGACTAGTTGTTAAAGCTGGAAAAGAAAAAGACAATATATTCTAGTAAAAATATAATGACTTTATGACTTTAAATATTGAAGCATTAAGAATTGATTATATTATGTTATCAATTAAATTAAAAAAAACATTCTTATGCTGCAATATTTTAATATATAACTTTATATTTTTGAACACCAGAAAATTCATCATAACTCCTGTTTTACTGAACGAAAATTTGAAAAAAAAATCACAATATAGCTGAGAAGGTGATCTTTAAACTGTAATAATTGTTTGACATTTGGTCGAAAAATGAGTGGGCGGTGATGCTTTAAACCATTTCTAAATGACTAAAACTTCCACTTAACCACATACTAAAAAGGATTGTGTTTAAATTATATATATATACTAGCATTTCAGCCCGGCGTTGCCCGGGTGTTTGGAGGTGTATGCTGAAAAAAAAAGAGTAAATTTTTTTTTAATTTGACCCCTATTATTGCCCCTTAAAATTTATAGTTTCGGGCTCAAATCACTTTATTAAGTTAGATCCAGGTTCAAGGAACCTATATCTAAAATTTCAAGTGTCTAGACCCAAAATTGTCGGAGGAGTTTGGTAGAGTTCTTAAAGGTCAAATCGTTAAAATTTGACCCCTTAACAGCCAAATTTCTGGCTGACACCCGTCACATCGATTTTCCCAAATCTCAGTACCCGGTATTTCAAATTTCGAGTCTATAGACTAAAAATTGACAGAGTTATTGCGTAGGGAAATGTACACAGACAGACAGACAGACACGTTCACTTTTATAGATATATAGATAGATAGACAGATAGATGAAACAAAAATATATACGTATACATAAATATATATGGAAACGATTTTGTGTTCATTGTAAGCTTTTTACGCAAATATTTCGCAAGTATAAATCATGTAGAATATCTGCATGAATATAATTACCCGTAATAGTTAACTAAGGGTGATCACCCTATAAGAAAACTGAAAAAACTAATAGGGAATTACTTAAAAATGAATGTTTAAAAGAATATGCAAATTAGTTAGATCTTTTGCTAATGAATGCAATTCGATAACTCATATATAAGAAAATTGTATTTTCTTTTTAAATAAATAGAAAAATAGGGTTTTTAATATGAATATCACTACACACCAAAGGATTACGGAATTATAGGTATATATATAATATATATATATGGTGTTTTTTGTGTATTGATATTATATTAAAAACCTTTTCTCTACTTATTTGAAAAGAAAATATAACATTGGTATATATGGGTCGTGGTATTACATTTATCTGCAAAAAATCTAGCTAATTTGCATATTAGTTTAAACGTTCGTTTTATTTAATTCTCTATCAGGTTTTTCGAATTACATATGGGATGGGCATCGTTTTGCAATAAAAATGAAATAAAAAGGAAATCATTTTGACTGATTGTATGTTCACTTATATTTTTTTTCATATGATACCATAAACTGTTTGATCATATAATTCAACAATTCCTGCGATAATTGATTACAATTATGTATAACACGAAAACAAACGATTTGACTTACTTTGTTTGTGGTTTGTCGCTATCGTCTTTCACCTTAAAACTGTTTCCAATCAACGAAAATCTGTTGCGATTTTTCGACACGTCTTCCCCTTCTTTCGTTCGGTAGTCGTCTTTCTTCCTGTTGCAATTTCCACAGATTCCGGTCAACTTGTTAGAAAACGTACCAGGAACTTTCACTGAGACTCGATGTTTCCCGTCAAACTGAACATGGAGACCCCATTTTGTTATAACTGTAACCCAACCACGAGAATATGTGATGGCGTATCCCAAATCGCTGTTGATTGGAAGTGACCTTTTCTCACCATTCACCTACAATGATAAGTAAAACGTATCGATTATGTATTGTGTACTATTCAATAGTTTGTTATTACAAAATAATTAATGTTCATTTGTATTTCAATTAGAAATAAAACGTATCGATTATATATTGTATAACATTGAAGGGTTTATTATTACAAAATAATGTTGATTTGTATCTTTCCTTTTGCTGAAAACGTATATCAAACATCATAATATACATTATAATAAACATAATTTAAAACCTCCATAACGCTGCTATTTTATAGGCAATAAAATACTAATAACTGTAAAAAGCAGAGTTGAGAGTTAACATTGCCGATAGCCATTAGTCGCGTGCTTTCGTATAATGAATGAATTCGTGAATCTAGGATTGACATGAAATTCTTAAAGATAAACTAAAATGACCGAAAAATGGGCTGAAATGACTTAAATAAATAAAAAGTAAATTACTTAGAATGACTTTAATGAACTTAAGGATGAATTGAATGACCTTAAGAATGACTTGAACGCTTAAAAAATAACTGGAATCCTTCAAAAACAACTTGAATGATCTGGAGAATAACTTGAATGGCTTTGAGACTGACTGGTTGTAAAATGGCTGATCAATTTACATTAAATTAATACAGAAAAGTGATCCCCGACTTTATATTACAAAGTTACAAACATAAGTACAGTATGTAGTAAGAACAGATATTATATTTTTGATCTTGGCCAAAAGGCAAAGAAAAGCTTAAAAAGCTAAGAACAGCATCTATTAACAACAGATTTTTCATCTTAACCAAAAAGGCCAAGCACAAAAGTGTTACGGACAGACCGACCAACGGACCGACCGACGGTCGACGGTGTGACTTATATTAAGCATCATCATGACATTTTCTCACCATTCACCTACAATGATAAGTAAAACATATCGATTATGTATTATGTATTCTCTGACAGTTTATTCATTTATATTAAAAAGTTCATTATTGCTAATATTCTGGCATGACCGACCAAAAGGGCGGCTGAGCTCCTCAAATGGAGGTGCGAAACTTAAAATTCATTATAAAAACTCTTTATTAAATTTCGAGTGCCCGGACGACAGCAAAAATCCCTGCTGAAAGAAAATTGTAAAATTAGAAATGATTGTTTTGACCATTTTTGATTATCTGTCATCAGCAATGTCATGTGGTGAATCAGTGCAAAATAATGCCAATTCGTAGATTGAAGAACGAATGTTTACTTGATAATCATGTGCAGAGCCGAGAAACTAAAGTTATGAGTTGAGTTTTGGAGTCCGAGAGTCGATTTCGGAGTAGACGCCCCGTATCACTAAGCCGCACAACCAGAAAGAGAAAGAAAGGAAAATACCTAAAGACTAATTGTCGATTGTATGAATTTTATATTTGTGAACTATATATATATATATATATATATATATATATATATATGGTAAAACTGGTAATTAGTAAAAACCTGAAGAGAGTGCTCAATACTATTGCAGAGCAAATAAGTGTTTTATTTTTTATTACCGTTTTACCTAAAAAAAACCCTTCCCTTTTCTTTCCCTTTTTTTCTCGTATTCTTTCTAAAAACAATTCTTCCTAATACTAACCAACCATTTCTGTAAGGTCTGACGAGGCTGTTGGATCGTAAACACGGTCCAACATCCGAAACATGTAACCAAACAGATAAAACAGTAATAAAAAAGGAAAATATATAACAGTAAGATTGTATCTAGTTTATATATATATATATATATATATATATATATATATATATATATATATATATATGTTTTTGGTTTTAGCGATATGTTTTGAATGAATTCAATTATTTATGAAAGTGCATTTTTACTTAAATGCGAGTTGGGAATAATTTTGGTACCCCGACATGGGGAGCGGTATATATATAATGTTTTTAAAATGTAATTATTAACTGACACGTATTATATATATATATATATATATATATATATCGAATCTCGCTATATTCAGTCCCTCTGATGAGTCGTAGACGACGAAACACGTGTCAGTGGATAATTACATTTTAAAAATAATATATATATGTATATATATATATATGTACTTATATATATGTATATATATAAGCTAACACTATGTAATGTTCCTTTTATTATCAGCTTACGTTGTATTATAAACAAATTAGCACCAGTAAATTAATTAGAGGAGACTAAAAAATTTCATCGTCATATAGCTAAATACAAGGGTCGTTTTAAATGTAAAGTCTTTTATTTTTATCTTAAAAATTTTAAGAGCCACGGAGACAGTAGTTGTGCTGTTAAAACGAGCTATCTTTTGTGCCTCAGAATTTATTTCACCGTTCTCAATGCACTTTTAATAGCGATGAGCAGTGGCTGTGCATATGCGTCTGAAGTGTACTTTGTCATGCGAGCGTCGTTCCAAACGTTAACATCAAGTGTTTTACATGACCGCCAAGCAATTTTGCTTGCCATTAGTTTTATAATTAAAGATTACTTCAAAAATTCAAAGTCCAAACGTCGAAAAGCGATGAAGACGGGACAGGTACCATTATCGCAAGACACTTTTTGTGCTCCAGAATTTATTTTCTACATAGTCACCAGCATTGCTTTTTTTCCAGGAATCTAATGGTGGATTTTGTTGTTTGGCGCACGAATATGACAGGGCTTGCTTTCTTAGAGCCTCACGCAGTCAATATGTGCAAGAGAGTAATGAAACTTTCAGGACATAAATGCGTAAGTTTAATCAGCATAGCAATGCAATTTGCTATTCCCCTCTGATCCGTAAGGGCGGAATAGAAATAGGAGTCATTAGTTTGAGAAGGAAGGAAATTACAATAATGAAAACTATTTGTCTCTTCTTGCCTAATCCATTCGGAAACATGAATACTTTAAATTATGATAAAAACAATCTTATATGTTTATCAACTTTTTATATTGTTATTCGTTTATAAATCATTCAATAATTATTTTGCACTGTACGATAATGTTGTTTATTATTATGAATAATGCCTAATCATCTTCTACTCTTATGTTGAACATTACAGCAATTTTATATCTAAATCAATGTTGTTTTTATCTATGATGTAATCCATTTTGAAGACAGCCAGGGAAGAAAACTTTAAAATATCCATTAAAAACACCAACCTCTGTCCCATCGACCAGATAGAGTTTCTTGTGCCTGTTTTACACGTATTTCAATCACACGTGTTCTGAGGAACTCAACGCACTAGTACCCCCTAGCACCACAAGCAGCAAAATCCCACCCATACAGTATAGGGGTGAGATGCAGTAAAGCCTTCTAGTCGATTAGCTTTTAAGCAGTTGGAAATTTCTTCCCGGACCTCTGTTATCCTTACTGTACTAACATGCTTAAATTCAAGTGTAATGCAAACAGATATTCCGCTGCCCAACTTCCTAATATGGTAGCCCTCACTACTAAGTGGTTATGTGCCAGGTTTAGGGTAAAATAACTGTAAAAAGATATGCAATACATAAATGAAGGTGTATTTTACAAATAACCAATTCTATTTTTAATTATAATAAAATAAGCTTAAATGTTGAATCATTGATGACGCGCAATAGTCGAAGAGACAGACATGAATTTTATACATCAACAGTTTCTATTTACGCCAATCCATATCGCTTTTTTGTTTGAACACTCCAATAAATAGTTATTACTTACGAGTAGTTTATTTCGTGGTAAAAGTCTAATTGTCTCAGTCATGAAAGATTTTTATTCTTTTATAAACCATTGAATAAATAGTTATTACTTACGAGTAGTTTATTTCGTGGTAAAAGTCTAATTGTCTCAGTCATGAAAGATTTTTATTCTTTTATAAACCATTGAATAAATAGTTATTACTTACGAGTAGTTTATTTCGTGGTAAAAGTCTAATTGTCTCAGTCATGAAAGATTTCTCCTCCAGTAATCGAGTACAAAAAGATGAAGTACATCAAAACATATACTACACTGTGATCTTGGCTCGAAGATTGTTATTCTTTTATAAACCATTGAATAAATAGTTACTACTTACGAGTACTTTATTTCGTGGTAAAAGTCTAATTGTAACACCATTCAGTTTGACATCGACCATTCGGGTATAAGATACGCGCGTGTTTCCACGATGTTCATTCTTAACTTCAACAGCAAAGAAATGGGGTGCCCCCGTCGTGTTTGTAGCTAATGTATATTTGCAAATTCCCATGAAATGGATCATCTGCCCATCAAATGTACGATAATGAGGATCACCGGATGCTGAGCAGTAACAATCTGGTTCTCCTGTAAAAGAAAATGTGAATAATTTGATAACAATTCGATCAACATGGTGAACACGAGAAGCCATTATGTTTACAATAGTACATCTGTGATTATGGCATAAAATAGCAACCACCCCGTGGATATCAGAAGCCATTATGTGTGTGCGTGTGTGTGTATAAAAAATATTTAATCAATTAATTCTTAAACTATTGTTCACATAACACTGAAATTAACAGGTAATAATTATCATACACCAAGGATGACAAATAAAATATGTGTTGGGATGTATTAAGAACACATACAGAAATATGTCGGCAAATGAAATGCAAAATGCTCATTTCAACTTGCCGACATATTTCAATTAATTTTACGTATGCGCAAATTCATTCATGACTTCAAATGGTTTAATTAAACAAAACCTTCTATCTGACGATAGCTCAAGCGGTAGGGAACGCAGCTAGAGCGCTAAATGTTTCTGTTTCGATTCTAGTTGATGACACCCAAGTATTTTTAAAAAACTTTTTGAAATCGGTACTACCACATGTTTCGACATATAAGATCACCCTTAAACTTAAAACATCATCTTTTAAAAAACAATATTTCATAAGATACCGGGTGTTGCAATCTCTAGCCTAGGCTAAACAAATATGGTTTCGTGATTTAGCAGTCGTCTTATACAACCGGTATACAGGGTGACCCCCCCCAAAAAAAACAAAAGCTAAATGGAGGCCATCTAGAACATATGCTGTAGAACGGAGGAAAAAAACCCAAAGACCCTAGTGTTTTTGATGTGATGTTTTGAATATAATAAACTAGTTATGACCAAAGTTTCATTTCATTCAGACAAAACACTAAGAAAAGGGGACTAATTAGATTTGGGGCCTTTTTTTTTGGGGGGGGGGGTCACCCTGTATGATAAATTTATGAAAATTTGCTCCAGTTTTGTACCTCTTAGCTGACGGTCGCCATATATGCCGAAATATACGATATGTATTAGCTACAATATAATATTCGACTGGCTGTATTATAATTAGGGTTGTGAGAACAGAATATTCTTTTCATTCTTTTGATTGTTAAGTATGTATATATATACACATATATATATATATATATATATATATATATATATATATATATATATATATATATATAATACACAGTAAGACACATTCAATCAACCGAGAATCACATCAGTCTATATTACAACATATAAGCTAATAACGGATATATACTCAAGCGTCAAAACAATGAAAAGAATATGCTGTTGTCACAGCTTTAATAATAATAAATACGAAATCTACATAAAAAATATATTTAAGCGTATTTTACGACAGGGTAACGCCAGGCGCCTTTCGCTAGTTTCGTTATAAAATATTAAAATTCTAATATTAAAAATTATTTATATTAATTCTATTCAAACTAATATCAAATATGGTATGGCCATGTCCGAGACCAGAATGGTCCAGATGCCGAATCTTTTAAAGAAACTTTTACACAAATGATTTTAAGAACGAACTATATATTTTCGACGGGTAATACATTGTAGGATAAAATCTTAAAACACCTTATAAAAGAGCGCGCCATATTCATAACGTTTGTAAGAAATTCCGAACGTGTTGGCAACCTTTTAAACAATTCTTTTGTATCAATATCGTTAATAGATTTAAAATGAAAATACGATCTTTTATTATATAGCACTAGTGGGGAGGGGACGCCCGGCTTTGCCCGGTCGTAAAATACGCTTAAATATGATATTTTAATTTGTCCAGATTTCGTATATATTATAACAGAGTCGGGATTTCAACATTAAAAAACAGTAGTTGGGTTCCATTAGCTAGAATCGAAACCGGGAGCAAAACTGTAGCATTCAAAGCTGGTGACGTTATCATTGTACGAAGGTGACCCGCATATTAACTGATTAAAAATAAACTAAGATAAATAGACAAAATGTATAACGATTTTTTTTTAATTTTGAACCTTTTTTTGACCCCTTAAAAACTATTTTAACCGGCTAGCGACCTATAAAAAAACGGTCCGTAAAAATCTAATCATTTGATGCTCTTAGCACCGCTCTACGGCTTTCAGCTTCGGAGGAGATGCGGTTTGAAAATATGGAAACAGGCAGATAGACATACAGACAGGCCTACAGACAGACTGACAGACTGACAGGCACAGTGCTTTTTCCAAATTAGATTTTGCTTGTGTTTTAATGATTAGCATGGGTGGTCGGCGTTGCCCGTATATTTGGAGGTGTGTATTAAGCAAAAAAAGAAAAACAAAAAAACAAAACAAAAGATGTAGTAGTCAGGCAGGCTCGAACCCGTAACGCAAAGGAGGAAAATAACTTAAAAAAATGTGACGTTTTTGCTGTTGCGTCCATCGCCAAACCGAAAGTGGCTAAGGTTTTAATTAAGGCTAGTCAATCGAAAAGAGGGGAAGAATTTCGAAAATATCAGTGTATGTATGTATGTATGTATGTATGTATGTATGTATATTGGTAGGTAGGTATGTCTGACTAAAAATTTTGACAGAGGAGACGAATTTTAACGTGATTGATATCGTTTTAAAGCTCAACTCTTCAGACGACAAATATAAAAAAATTGGCTTAAAACATTAATTTCTTCAACCTCAACTGGACACTTTTCTACAGAGAGGTGTCTCTTTTTTCGCCGATATTTTCGAAAGTCATCCCCTCTTTTCGATTGACTAGCCTTAATTTAAACCTTCGCCACTTGCGGTTTGGTGATGGACGCAACGGCAAAAACGCCACTTATTTTTTTCACGTTCTTCTCCTTCGCGGTACGGGTTCAATCTTGCCTGCCTATTACCACTTTTTTTTCTTTTGCTCAACACACACCTCCAAATGACCGAGCATCGCCGGGCCCCCATGCTAGTTTACAATATGCCAGAAAGTATAATTAACTATCAACTTTCTTGAATATACGATTTTGTAATGTTTTCTAATATTTACTAGTTCTGTACTGCGAAGTTTCTATTTTCGGGAAAATAAGCATTTTAATTATTAAAATAGTTTTTTCCTGAATTATGAATTATTTAAATATATAAAGATTTTTTTTCATAACTTAAATATCCTGTAATAATTTTTTTTCATAACTTAAATATCCTGTAATAATTTTTTTTCATAACTTAAATATCCTGTAATAATTTTTTTTCATAACTTAAATATCCTGTAATAATTTTTTTCATAACTTAAATATCCTGTAATAATTTTTTTTCATAACTTAAATATCCTGTAATAATAAGCATATTTGTTTTTTTTTGTTTGTTTTTATGAAATGAAATCGAGCGATTTGAGTTTCCATAGATGAATTGGTTACATACCTAAATACACGTTAACATTTATCTGGGAAAATAAAAGGAAAACCACTCACCAACTTCGTAAACAGATAAAGCGAAGAATCCACCGCAAATCTCACCAGACTTGCATTTCATGTTACAGTTTTTAGCCGGGCCATATTTCTTATAATTTCCTCCGCAAAAACATTGTTTTCCATACTGAATATAAAATGAAATCAGAAATAGAAATAATCATTTCAATAAAAATATGAGTCTAAGAACATGCCTTTAATTTGGTTAGTTATTGTTAAATATTTACTTATATAGAAGCATACGTGGACTTTTAGCATTATATATATATATATATATATATATATATGCTAGCAAAAGTACCCGTCATTGACTGGGTTCAAAAACAGCCTACAGAAAATGGATGAAAGTATGATAGGTTATGAAAAGGAAGGGTTGTAGAGAGATAGCTTCGAATTTGGGGGTATCAACACCAAAGCAAAATATCCTGAAAGTAAAAATAAATAATCATTTCAATAAAAATATGAGTCTAAGAACATTTCTGAAAGACAACATGCCTTTAATTTGGTTAGTTATTGTTAAATATTTACTTATATATATATATATATATATATATATATATATATATATATATATATAGTGATTAAAAGGTTATGGGGTTTTTTTTTGAAGCATGAAAAACGATGTTACTTTTTGTATTTAATATTTTTATTGTTATTTTTTTTTTATTTCAAGCGGACCTCCGCTCTCGGTCACAAAAAAAGTATCGAAAGCAAAAAAATACTTTTTGTGACTAAGAGCGGAGGTCCGCTTGAAATATAAAAAATAACAATAAAAATATTAAATACAAAAAGTAACATCGTTTTTCATGCTTCAAAAACCCCTCATAACCTTTAAATCACTATCCTAGAAGCATACGTGGACTTTTAACATTATATATATATATATATATATATATATATATATATATATATATATATATATATATATACTAGCAAAAGTACCCGTCGTTGACTGGGTTCAAAAACAGCCTACAGAAAATGGATGAAAGTATGATAGGTTATGAAAAGGAAGGGTTGTAAAGAGATAGCTTCGAATTTGGGGGTATCAACACCAAAGCAAAATATCCTGAAAGTAAAAATAAAATAGATAAACCCCATAATTTATTATACCATACCTGTCACACTGAAACACTTATCACAATATTTTGTGGATCTATATTAAAAAACCTTGTTAAACTTTGTGACATATTTCCATTCTATGGAGGTCAGGCGCGAACGAACACCCCATAATTTTATTATAACATATTTCTTCAAACTGAAACATAATTATCAAAGTATACTTACGCAGATAGATATTAAAAGTCTTTATTAAAGTTTGTGCCTATTTCCATTGTATGGAGGCCTGGCGCGAACGCAGACTCCACAATTTTATTATACCAGATCAAACATACCCATTCCTGTGTACTGATACATCTTCTATCATTGTATGTAATCAGTTCTTTAAAATAGTCAATCATATAGGAGCCTATTCGTGACCAGACACACACACATTCAGCTTATATATATATATATATATATATATATATATATAAAATGAAAATTACAATTGAATTTACCAAAATGATCTAAGTAAATTATAAATATTAAAGAATTAATATTTATAAAATTATCTCAGCTAGATATAAAAGCTGGATAATACCAAATAGGAAATAGAGCTTATAATATGAGCAAACAGTTAATGAAATATGTTAAAATATCCATTTATCTAGTGTTTCCTTTTCAGATTAAATATGTTTTTAACTCATTTCAAAGTGTTTTTACCATATTTCATTAACTGTTTGCTCATATATATATATATATATATATATATATATATATATATATATATATATATATATATATATGATATGATATTTAAGCAGAATTCTTTCCTTGGTGCATGCTTCATTAAATAATATATACAATTTCTATGTACATATTTGGATTTTAATCCTTGCTATTGTTATCATTAATTTTCTTGCTTTAGGCAAGAACTAGCTGATGGAGCTGCCATAGTATCTTTAGGCGTATGTGACAGCTACATCAGCCAGTTCTTATCAGAAACCAGAAAACTAATAAGTAAATTATAAAAGAACCCAATAAAAAATATGTAGACATGACCTGCCTATATTATTTCATGAAACATGTCTAAAGGAACGAATACTGCTTAAATATAAATTTTAAATCCGTCGATTTAATCCTCATTTAGATTAATAGATTTTTGCAAAATAATATCAGTAAAAGAAAAGAAAATATAATAAAACGCAGCAAATACCAGTGAATTATTAAATGTGATTTTGTTCCCAACGAATAATCAAGTATCAAGAAGGTTTATTGAACTTGTTGGCTCGGCAAACCAAGAGCAGGCTCAAGGCGCTTCCACGATGATGTAGACGAAGATTAGCTCGTAAATCCAATTCAATTCACGATAATGATTAACAGTTGCAGGTTGTTCAAAAACTTACACTTAGTGAGGGGTCTCGTTCCACTCGCGTCCACCACTTTTGAATGCAAAGAAAGAAATGCAAGGAAACCGACATATTCTCTGCTGACGCTGTTGTTTATCTAGGCTTTGTTGCCGGTTCTGTCACTGACGAGTGACTAATATCGACATAAGTCAGAAACTAGATGTTATTTGTGGGTTTTACAGGGGAAACACCGCCAGGCCGTCACGTCATTTGCCGCCACCTCTGTCGAAGCTAACTTGTTCGAGGATCGACGGAAAAACTTCAATTAATACGTTTTATTTGTGTGAAAGAAAATTGTTAACTACGATTAAATTATATTGTTACTAATTTATTAGTGAGTTACCTGCCATTTACGTAATTTTCTGTTTACAAAAAAGCACAGCGTCAGTTTAGCGGACAGTTTGGCATTCTTTCTGCCGAGATCAATCATTCAAGGATCGACGGAATAGGTTTAATTAGTATGTTTTATTTGTACGAAAGATCATTGACAAAAAATTAAATAAGTGTAAATTAATTTATTGCTTGTATATTAGTAAAAGAAAATAGTTGTTTATTAATTTCAAATATTGAAATACTAGCATTTAAGCCCAGCGTTGCCCAGGTGTTTGGAGATGTATGTTGAGCAAAAACAAAAAAAAGCGGTCAATTTTTTTAACTTTGACCCCTATTATGGCCCCTTAACATTTATTGTTTTGGGCTCAAATTAAGTTATTAAGTTAGATCCATGTCCAAGGAACCTATATCTAAAATTTCAAGTGTTTAGACCCAAAATTGTCGGAGGGGTTAGGTAGAATTCTCAAAGGACAAATCGTTTAACTTTGACCCCTTAACAGCGAAATTTCTGGCCGAAAACCGATCACAAAGATTTTCCCAAATCTCAGTACCCTGTATATCAAAGTTTGAGTCTGTAGCCATAAAATTGACAGAGTTATTGCGTAGGGAAATGTACACACACAGACACGTTTACTTTTATAGATGGATTGATATATTTTAACATGGACAGAACTTCAATGATTTAAATATAATTCTTACTGTTAGAAGATCGCTTTCCTTGCAAATCTTAATACATTCTTCTATTACTTACGGGATATAAATGATTTACAATCGAAAACGGTGTCAGACCGGCAGTCGGTTTGCAAGGTCTTTTCGTAGATGCCAATCAGTCAAGGACCGACGGGAAAACGGTAATTTGTTTTTGCAAAAAAAGAACATGATTAAACAAATAAAATTCTTAAATAAGCACAATATGTTTTGTTACCTATTTATTAGTAAAAAAAGTGTTGTTTGTTAATTTTTAATATCGTAATATATGCTAGTATACCACTTCAGTTTATGAAATGTACTTCTTACTATGACGTACCTGTACACCGGCTGTTGAAAGTCCACCTTTCTTGCAAATCTTAATACATTCTCCGGTGGATGCCACATTTTGTTTAAAAGTCATTGCACGCCGAATTTTATCTTTGTAACATCCAATTAAACCTGAAAAACAGATTTAGTATTTGATAGAAAAAAATATAAAAAAATTTCCATGAAAAGTTTAAAATTAATTATCGCATCATAGAAATATACGCTACAAATTGTCCTGTATATGTATATATATATATATATATATATATATATATATATATATAAACGAGCTTTTACACAGGTCATCAAAGATCTTTCCTTGAAAACAGCCTGTGGTGTTCCTGGAAGCTGAGTGACAAGCCCCCCTCCCCCCGATTTCCAGTGCACTCTTTCGATAACATTTGCAAATGAATTTGCATTAACGCAACAACCGCTTACCATTGATTTATAGCTAGAAGCGGCCATTATTATTATTATTATCAGTAGTAGTAGCAGTAGCAGCATCAGTAGTAGTAGTAGTAGTAGTAGTACAATTTTTCTACAAAAAAAACTTGTGAAATAGTCTCATTATTTTATATGTATAGAGTGGTTAATTTCTCTCAAAAGTACGTCCTTAATTAAACAAAATAAAATACAAAAATGCTGAGTATGATCGTCTTTATTCTTCTTCTTCTTCTTCTTCTTCTTCTTCTTCTTCTTATTATTATTATTATTATTATTATTGGGACCTGTGGAAATTCTCCAACGGTATCTTTCATAAGTTATTTATTGCTGCTTGGCATTCTGTGAATGTTCGGCGTGAAATTGTGGCGCAAGGGTTGCGCAGTTCCAACCATATCTCTCCTAAAACGGCATTGTTTGAGTCCAGTGACAAAGAGAAGTCCTGGACGACTGGAAACAATGCCGAGATAAGCGGAGAGCACATAGAGCACATGAAAGTCCCAAATGGTCACCCATTTAGTACTGACCAGGTTCAACGTTGCTTAACTTCAGTAATCCAACAGGAGATATATCACTGGTGTGGTATTAGTTGATAAGGTAAATAGTAATTAAATTTCTACCTACAAGATTGAATGATAAATTTGTCGCCCTAGACAAGACGACATGATTCCATTTCTGTTGGATGAAAACCGTTTTTTTTTTTTGTTGCAGACCATCTACTAGTAAGCCAGTTGTGTACAAATCCCAAGAGCGATACGAGCCTTCTACCATTTCTGAAAGTGACACTGTGTTCAATGAGCGAGATCGGAGATGTTCAGCTGTACAACTTAGGCTCTCGACCGACTCAAGTTATGTAAACATGACCATTACTAGCACCCTCAAAATGTAAATTGGGACTGTTTAACGCTTAAGGGCACAGCTCAACGAAGTTTTCGGCCACGCTTAAGGTCTTTGGTATGGGCTCAAGTAAAGGCCACATCCTGTCACCTCACATCGTCGAAGTCGGCTGGAAAGTCAACATTAAAGTGTACCTTGATGTGCTGAAGTGTATGGTGATCCCGTGGTAGACCCTGAATGTGGCAAAATGACTCGGTGCCGGCCCACAATCCAAAGAGACTCACGCTTGTTTTCAGAAGGAGTGCTACGAGATTTTACGAGGAGTGCTACGAGATTTTACGAGGAGTGCTACGAGATTTTACCCTTCTCTCACTGGCTCCTCTTCTCTCCGGTCTGAACCAGCTGGACTGCTTCGTTTGGTCAAACGTCGAGAACATCACCAACATGATCTCCCACAACACTAAAGCCAGGCTAGTCGCCGCCATCTGCCGAGTATTCGCCGAGCTCCCCTAGGCGCTTGAGGAATAAGCATGCTTCCATTTCCAAACCTATATCGAGGAAGTGATTAAAGCTGAAGGCGACTGCATTCAACATATGTTAGCTCTTCTACATAATTAAGTAACTTGAATTGATGTTTTCGATAAAAGTTTTAAAATAAATCTGTAATGTTACTTTATTTAGGACGACACTTTTTTTCATTGCTGTTTGTGTATATAGGGTGTCCCAATAAAATGTATACACTCTTTAAATTATCTCAACTTGCTACATGAATGCGCTATGCCACGTGACCAAGAGATACTTAGGAATAAGGAATGTCACTGCAAGTAGGATGACGTAAGAGCATATCTTGATTGTCACCTGCGAAACACATAGGTAGGACGAAGAGAATTATCGAGTGCTATCCACGCTCACTGAATTTGACGCCCTCCTCTTTTTTGTGGAGGGGGAAGGGGTATGTAAAACACAGGGTTCACAAAACGAGCTACAATGAATGAGTTGAAAGCAACCATTGAAAGAAGATGTGTCAACATACTAATTGAACTGATTAGGAACGTTTTCGATTCAATCAGTGAACGTTTTTAGCTGTTCATGGACCACAATGGCCAATAATTTAAACACTTTCGATAATTAGCTGATTTCTATATTTGTTCACATTATTTTGATGCATGAAACTTTTCTTACTTATAGTAAATGTGTGTTTTATCGTCATTTAAAGAGTGTATACATTTTATTGGGACACTCTGCATATATATATACATATACATATATATATATACATATATATATGTATATATATATGTATATATATATTGTACCCCATCGACGTAAATACCCAGACAAACCGAACAAGCAGCTAAATCCCACCCCTTCACAGTAGAGATCCCTAAATGTAAGAGAGCTTTCTACTCCAGTAGTTTCTCCCCCAGGACAGCTAGACTTTAGAATTCCCTTCCGGCCCCTGCTCCCCCAACTGTACTGACATGCAGAATTTCAAGTGCAACGTGAACCGACATCTTGCTGCTAAACTCCCTACACAGTAACCCTGATGCCTATGTCCCTGATAGTAGTCCCCTACAACAAAGTGGCAATGTGCTTTGTTTGGGGTGAAAATGTAATATATATATAAATATATATATATATATATATATATATATATATATATATATATATATATATATGTATGACTGCTTCATTTAATCACATGAATTAATATACAAAAGTATAGATTTATGCGTAAACTTTAAGTATTTACTTCAACAGTGTTCAATGATGCACAAGCCTGATGAATCATAGCGTGGATGAAACGCGGAATATTCTGTGTAGCTTAATCGTCATACATATTTTATAACTTACTATATATATATATATATATATATATATATATAAGAAACAGATAGGAATATTCTAAATAAATTTAATATTGACACGTGCATTTGTAAGTGTTTCTTTTCTTACCAAATTTACTGTGGCACTATGAGAGGTATTACTGGTGAAATATTGGTGGATAGATAAATAGTAATTTAATTACTAACTACACATGAAAGATTGATCATGAAACTTTTTTTTTCATCATATTAATCAATATCAAAATTATAATTTCAGTAAATCACTGAATGAAATCGTATTATGTCAGGAGTTATTGTAAACTTATAAATATACTGTAATAGGATTAAATGGTCAGGTGAACTTGTGGATATGCTGGCGGTGAATGGGTTGCACACACGCAAATTAATTCCATTTGAGGAATGCGAGGCCTCTTCTATTGTCTGTTGAAATGCATAATTGGACCAGAAATATGTGAGAGATTATCGGTCAAAGATTTAGAACAATGGCTAATGCGAAATATTAAACATTCTCAAATGAAATAATGTTTATATAAATCGACACAAGAAAAAGCGAACAGACTCAGAGTTTGGTCACAGACGGAGGATAATCTGGTAAAACCACCCCCACCTCCATCACGCGCCTTCACTGATGTCACACCATGCCCTATTAAAATCGGAAAGACTGTTATTGGAAATAAATAAAAAATGTATAACCCAGCTGTGCGTGTTTTATTTAGCTACCAAGTGTATATATCGAGACAGTTACAAATATTGATTTTAGAAATTATATATTTTATTAAATTATATATTATATATTATATATTATATATATTGGAAGACCGGCCATGGCGGATATATAACAAACTGATGTTAAGCCATATCCTTTATAACATGATATTAATGCAGGTGTGCCTAAGAGCTCAATACTGTAGCATATAAGACGTTTCTGAAATTTTGAGATGAGGATTGGTTATATGTATTATTATTCAACGGACTACTGTTCTCATCTTGAGTGTGATTTTTACAATGTTTCGGTCGATATAACCTCCGACCTTCTTCAGGTGTATCTTGTCGAACTCGGGAATGTTTCTGTAAAACTCGGGAATTTGGACGGAATTTCGAGCGGAACCTTTTATTTACTTCACGGTGGTAGCATGCTCTTGTTCTGTCAGCCATGACTGGACAGAGGTCCTATGTAATTCGCAGATGTATATTTCGGTCGCCCACGCTGAGGAATGAATCTTCAACCTTCAGGAGAATATCACTTTTACGATTAATTTTTCCCACTGCGACACGGGTCCTTGCGTCAAGCACGAAAACCATTAGAGCAGATTGTCAGGATCTTTACGAAGTGTTTTTCAAACTTCGTGAAACAGCTGACATACAAATAAAAAACCGATCATCTCCAAGTATCAGTTTTTTAAATTTTGACTTCTTATCAGTCACTTTTCTCCGGAGGAAAATCGATTAAAACGTTTTGCACATGTCTGACTATCCTATATACATAATTTACAGTCTATAGATAAACAATTCGTGGAGTATATAGGTTGAGAATTGTCCTCACGCACGCATTCTCACTTTTATAGAGATATAGATATTTAAAATGGCCTTTACTGCTTAAATGTACGCGATTGTCTTGATTTTTAGTTGAATAATACTTGTAGATTGGATAATACTTGTAGAAGTGTGACACGATAACGTATTTTGCTAGTGCAGTATGAGTTGATTAATTAAGATAAGAAAAGTGCGTCAAATATCTTGTAGTAATAGAAAACAATTTACTTTATATTGTATTTTGAATGCATTAAAATATAACATGGGTTAATATTTAAAATAAGATTAGATTTTATTTCTGCGGAATAAGTTGAATGAAAGAAGGCGCTGTTTACCTGGCACTTTTATTTGCTGGATATCTAAAAAAAAAAAAAAAAGAAAAAAAAGAATGAATTAAATTGAAATCATCGGTACTGGTGCAGTGCATGAACTGGGTGTTTATTTTACATATTAGAAACGAGATTTTTCATAAGTGTCCGGTATGGCTAAACCAACAATGACATATACTGTTACCGCGTTGAAATAACGTTATTTATAAACCCTTTCTAACCATGGAGAAAAGAGGGTGCTTCGCAACTAATCTGTACTTTCGTCTAACCATTTAATAAAACAAAAATATTGTAACAATTGAATTTAATTTAACAAAAACAATAATAATTTGAACGTGTGTCCCAGTGTTTTAAACAGTGCCGCATTTTCAGATGCTGCTCGAGCGCGAGCAGACATTTACGAGAATTCTGGTTCGTAATATGCATAATTACTGATTTCCGGTTAGTAAAATGCACAATTACTAACTTCCGGTTCGTACGATGCCCTAGTGTCGGAATTAGCATACCGACGAGTAGGGGGGGGGGGAAGAAAAGACGGTTTAAGTCTTGCAACGAAATGTCGACGTTACTTACAAGCAGTCTTTCCTTGTAAAAGTAACAAATGGGTAACGATGGTCGAAGTGCAACTTGTCTAAAAGACTACAACAACTACTACCACAACAGTAGAGCGGCCACCCCTTTTATATACTCCAACTCTCAGTCAACGAGATTCACGCGTGACTGGAATGTCTATTTAACTTGTAAGGAATAGGCACTCAGGTTATTTGATTAACGGACCACCGGCCGTGTTAGTCACAGCTACCAGCACTCCTTTCTTCCCCACCGACCTACCCTCGGCAAGTCAACCAATTCAAAATTCTCTCACTAGCACTCAATAATGTTTTCTCTATTTTCAGTTTATTATTAATTGTTTTGCTATATTATCGATGTCTATATCTGTGTAAATGAAGCGTTGTTTTATAACGTAACATTCCTATAGCATTTATTTGCCTAAAACCATACATATGTAAAATTTTACAAAGTTTAAATACAGAATGTGTCTTAGATTATGTTTACGAAATCACATAATTAAAACAACAGGAAGCAGAAGGAAAATAAAAATAATAAATAAAAACAGATTACCGTTTGAAACACACTTCTCGCCATGGCGACGAAATCCCCGTTTACATTGACAACCAGAAACTCCATCGAGAAGACCGCATTCACTATTGGCTCCACATGGTTTCATCTTTTCCGCCTTCACTTTACCGTTGAGTTGGCAAGTTATTTTCGATTGACATTTTGAATCAGTAAAAACTTCGTTAAGCTGTCATGAAAGAAATCGAAGAGGAAAACTTTAAAAGATTAATCATAAATTCAAAGAAATATTTCTAAACAACGTGATAATAACGTGAATATATATATATATATATATATATATATATATATATATATATATATATATATATATATATAACTATCTTAGCAGTAACTATCTTAGTTGTATAGGACGCGTTGCTTATAACATCATAGAATGTAGAACTGGATAAAATATAAGAATTTAAATCGAGGCATAGCAAATCGATTGCGCCGTGGCCCATATGGTTAGGTTGTCAGTATTGCACACTTCATGCGTGCGACGACCTGGGTTCGCGCCTATGTCGGAGCACGTCACTGATGAGATGCAGTACATCGAAACCCACTTTGGGTCTGGTGTTGTCGATGTAATTGCCGATTTTCTATCTAATTCTGGGTTCTAGCTTTATCGTGAACGGGTATATATATATATATATATATATATATATATATATATATATGAAAGAAAATTAAAACTGTGAATTCAATTACAATTGTTTAATAACGTGATACGGATGACGCATATTTACAATAATCATAATCCTATCAAACTCATATCCAATCGCATTTCTCAAACAAACATTAAAGAATTATAAAATATCTGTGTTCACAAATCGATGATCGTTACAATTAAAATCATTTAAACTTGTTTGTATTCATGCAATTTAAGATGAAATCAATCACTTACATGCAAGTGTATTATCCCGAATATAACAAATAATGCTCATTTGGACTTATATATTTTTAATCTGCAAGAAATTACTTACGCGCAAGTAGTTTCCTTTATGTTGACAACCACATTTTGAAACGTGAACACATTCATCACCGCTAAGAATGAATCCTTTCTTACAAACACATCCTTCTCCACGAGCTGCACATTTTGGCTTCCGGTTGGAGCAACTAGGTTGGCATTCAAATGCGTTGAATTGATAAACTTTATTCGATTCACATTTCAAAGCTGAAAATATAAGTAAAAAATGTGAAAATATGCAGTTTGTTTTAATGAGTTATAATTTTATTATTAGATTTATAAATCATCCGATCGTTGTTATGCATTTTTACATTTTATTTCTGTTGATGAAATTAATCGATATAAAACACTCAATATGCACACACACACACACACACACACATACACACACACACACACACACACCTTTTTTTAAGAACTGTATTTTTGGTTGAAAAAACATGTAGGTTATCCCGTCAATAAAAACTTTACTTTATTCGAAATATATTCATCTAAAAATAATTCTTATCACAAGAAAAATGGCAATATTTATTTTTATAAAAAAATTAAATTACTATAATTTAAATGATTAAATAGAGGAAATATATTAGTTTTATTTATTTCCAGAATATTGCACTGACAATTAAAATCTATCTCGAAAAGACATTGAAATTTTTACTAGGATTAAGTATTAAATTATGTGAATTACATTTTTTCCGTTAATTAAAACTAAAACAAAAAATACATAATCATTGAATAGCATATAATATTCATTATAAACGCCTTCTTATGTTTTATGGAAAAGATTTAATTATATCAATTGAAATTTTCCCAATATATATAAAAAACAATTGTCTTTTTCCCAAACAAGTTTTATAACAAGAATATAACACTTAGTAAAACAAATATATCACATTTCTAAAACGTTTTGTATTAAAAACATTAATGATTAGTTAAAATAAAAACACTACATTTCGAAAAAAAGTTTTGTATTAATGATTAGTAAAAAAAATACCACATTTATAAAAAGTTTTGTACTAAAAGCATTAATAATTATTAAAAAAAAGCACATACCGCATTTATAAAAAGTTTTATATTAAAAACATTAATAATCAGTTTACAAAAAACACATACCACATTTCGAGACAAGTTTTAAATTAAAAAGATTAATAAATAGCTAAAAAACAAAAAAACACATACCACATTTCGAAAAAGTATTTATATTAAAAAGAATAATAATTATTTACAAAAAAACACATACCACATTTCGAAACTCTTCTCCAATTAACAGCAACTCCTAATTCCTCACATTCGCGCACAAATCCTTCAATTGATTCGCAAAAAACGTTGTTGATATTTTCTTTGTTTCCTTGATACATACACGTGTCAATTTTGCAAGATTCAATGTACTCTTTCACACGGATCGGACCGAGCTTTCTCCTGCATGCAGTGAAAGTAGCATGCATGATGACGTCACATCTTTTTGTTTGTGATGCCGGGCATTTCATGTTGACGTCGCTTACGTCACATCTGAATAAAACAAAAATATATACAAGTTATTACCATAAAGAGAAACGATTGCATATTATAAATTACCATATCATTTTATTTTTTTTTACATAGGCATAACCACTTATCAAAGTCCAGAGACCACTCGGGGATAAGGGTTAAAAGTGTACAGTAGTCAGTTGGACAATAAAATACTCGTTACTAATGGAAATACGGTAAATTTTTTAACAAGTGGAATGGTTCATCAATAACTTATTTACGTTAGACTTGAAGATAGCCATATTGTAGTCAGCCGGAAAGCAGGAAAACGGAAGACAATTCCACAGGCGTGCAGTTCTAAGAAAGAAGCTGTGTTCATGGAATCTACATTTAGGTTTAGGCACAGATAAAGAGTGGGGGGAATTATTGATAGCGTTTTCAGCTAGGCGAGTGTTTCTTGTGAAAGTTTGGCGAGGGGGGGCATAAATTGAAGCTCAATCGAACACTTTCCATGAAAATAACGATAAAGCAGAGACAAACTCGCAACATCTCTTCTGTGAGATAGAGGTTGCAGCGAAGAGAAAAGAACATCTCCTACGAGGCCACGAAGTCTATTTTGTACTCTGTCAAGGCAGGACAAGTCCTTTCTAGCAGCTCCTGCCCAGATGTGGCAACAGTATTCCATCCTTGGACGTACCTGGCTCTTATATAGATAGAGAATTGCATCAGCAGTGTCTGACGATTCTTTTCTCGCTATTCTCAAAATCAACACAGAGACGAATTTCAAAGTATAAGTTTATTTACAATTAAGCTTTCTGTTCATTGATAAAGAGAGAGGGACTTTAGTTTTAAAGGATGTCCATCGGCCAAATTGTATAAATTAAATATGTTAACTTTAATATTTAAACAAAATGACAAATGTGAATAAAAACGAAAAACAAACTATTTGACTATTGTTATACTTATGTTACCGAATTGGTTTTGCGTCTTTCTTATTTATTTATTTACTTCTAGTATAAAACGTTCCTGTTGCCATTCTCTTTTACGTTTTCTTGTTACTATCCTTTTTACGATTGCTTTATCTTTTAAGGGTACTTTTAAAGTGTCTGTGTTCTTATCAACGTTCTTACTTATGTGGGTGTGTGTATGCTCTTAGTTCTTGCCTTGAAAGGTCTCGACGTGTACGTACAAATACATAATTGTACATACCTGCTTGCCTTGTCCAGCGGATATCTTCTTGGACGCTGGCCTGCCATCTCGTGGGGAGTGGTCACTGCAGCAGACAGACGCATTGATAACACAAGATGGATTTGAAGCTTCAATTATTTTATTATTTCCCGTCTACATTCTCTGCTGCCCAAGACCAACTTTCAGTCCACGTGGTCCCAACCGGAAACATACAACCACAATTCACCCCTAACTTTCGGTGCACGTCACCCCTAATTTCCGGTGCATTCTATCTAGGTTGACAAAAGGTGACTTGAGTTTGACGCCTATCAACCCCAGCCTTTTGTGACCCCCCTAAACTCGCTTATTGGAATCGACAATATACTTACATAAGTTACTATTTCTAGAAACTACCTATATAGCATTTAAGCTGGGATTCCCAATACTACACTCATACATTTCGTTGCTTAGGTTATATGTAAAATTGTTTTGATTGTATGAATCAAATATGATAACTTAAAAAGGAAACGAAAAACAAACGATTTGACTTACTTTGTTTGTGGTTTGTCGCTGTCGTCTTTCACCTTAAAACTGTTTCCAATTAACGAAAATCTGTTGCGATTTTTCGACACGTCTTCCCCTTCTTTCGTTCGGTAGTCGTCTTTCTTCCTGTTGCAATTTCCACAGATTCCGGTCAACTTGTTAGAAAACGTACCAGGAACTTTCACTGAGACTCGATGTTTCCCGTCAAACTGAACACGGAGACCCCATTCTGTTGAAACTGTAACCCAACCACGAGAATATGTGATGGCATATCCCAAATCGCTGTTGATGGGTAATGACCTTTGCATACCATTCACCTACAACGATAAGTAAAATATATCGATTATGTATTGTACAACATTGGCCAGTTACATATTTTTATTTCCATTTGCTAAATATATAGAAAACTATTTTATATAGATTATATTAAATATGTGATAAAATTTATTATATTAAACATAATTTTCATACAGTCTTATCCATCAACATTTTCTATTTACACCAATCCAATCTTGTTATTCTTTTATAAAGTATTGAATTTAAACTAAAGGAAGATACACCATTTAAACTCGACGCAAATCATTTCTTCATTTGCATATTTGAAAGCTAAATATTAATCAGAAGTGGCATTTCCAGGGCATTCATCGTCAAGCCCAAATATCAGCTGACGTTATATTGTAAAAAAACACAGACGGAATTTGACGAACGACATTATCATTATTATTTTTAAATTTTATTTTGCAAATTAGTTTACCGGGCAAATTATTTCTCGTAATATATAATAATCAATAGAGAATTAATTCTATAATAATACATATGCAATCTGGATAAGTTAAAATTTCATATTTAAGCGTATTGTACGTCCAGGCAAAGCCGGGCTGCCAGCTAGTATATATTTATATTCCAACGCATTCTATTTGCCCTAATCCATATTGTGATTCTTTTATAAACCATTGATTAAATATTTATTACTTACGAGTACTTTATTTCGTGGCAAAAGTCTAATTGTCTCAGTCATGAAAGATTTCTCCTCCAGTAATCGAGTACATAAAGATGAACTACATCAAAAGAGATACTACACTGTGATCCTGGCCCGAAGATTGTTATTCTTTTATAAACCATTGAATAAATAGTTACTACTTACGAGTACTTTATTTCGTGGTAAAAGTCTAATTGTAACACCATTCAGTTTGACATCGACCATTCGGGTATAAGATACGCGCGTGTTTCCACGATGTTCATTCTTAACTTCAACAGCAAAGAAATGGGGTGCTCCCGTTGTGTTTGTAGCCAATGTATATTTGCAAATTCCCATGAAATGGATCATCTGTCCATCAAATGTACGATAATGAGGATCACCGGATGCTGAGCAGGAACAATCTGGTTTTACTATAAAACAAAACAAATATTTTGATATTCTGATGACAATTTGATCCACGTGGGCGAACCTGAAAAGACATTACGTTGTTAAAACTGTCGTATATGTTATTATGACATAGAAAAGCTACTGAATTTTTTAATATTATGTAATGAAATATTACTTTACGATATTATTAGTTATTATTGACATAATCTATATTCCTATAAATTTGTTTGTTTTTTGTGTATTGATATTCATATTAAAATCCTTTTTTTTTATTAAAAAGAAAATACAACTTTGTTATATATGAGTCGTGAAATTGCATTCATCTGCAAAATATCTAGCTAATTTGCATATTCATTTAAACATTTATTTTAATTAATTCCTGATATTAAAATAAATATAACAACTCTCTGGTCCCCCATCGCCAATCTTTCACGAAAAACACTCGTCTAGCTGAAACCACTGTCAAAAATTTTCCCCACTCTTTATCTGTGCCAAAATCCAAACGTAGGTTCCATGAACAAAGCTTCTTTCTTAGAAGTGCACGCCTGTGGAACTCTGTTCCGGTTGCCTGTTTCCCACCTGACTACAATCTGGATGTCTTCAAGTCCAATCTAAACAAATTCTTGATGAACCGCCCCCTTAAGTAAGACACTTTGTCAAATCTCCAATGCTAACGTACTGAACACGTAATGACCCTTATCGCCGAGTGGCTTCCGGGACTTGATAAGTGGTGACTACCTTGTAAAAAAAGAACTGATGACGGGAACTTTTTAACAAGATGTATGACTCATTTATCCTCCGAATTTTTACAAAATTATCAAACGATCATTTACTGTGTAAAAAATTACAGCTATATCAGCTGGTTATAACTACTGATTAAAAAAAAACATAATTGACCTCGAACGGAAGAGTCGGAATGTAACTATATTATCGCTGGCTTTGAAAATACTTGTCATGCGGCTTGGTGTGGACACGACTGGTAATAAATGCCTTTCCTTTTAACTGAAAATAAAAACCCGTGTCAATTTTTTTTTACCACGTTACCTGAAGATCGGTGTCTAATAATCCGGATAATTTTCTCAGTAATAAATGGAACTTGAATAAGTAAAGTTTATATTATTATACGAATCAATTTAAACCAAGAAAATTTTATACAGTTTGTACATTTTACAGTTTGTAAATTTTACAGTTGAATATTCAAGTAAATTGGTAATTCTTCCTCAAAATAATTAAACGCAATTTGTAAAGAATAGTTTAAATAAAATTAAAATATATTTACCGAGAGGGAGCGGAAGAGGCAATGCTTCACCTGACAAAATAACGAAAGAATATTTTAGTTGAATGATGCCAATATATTTAAGCGCGACGGTTAAATAATTATTTCAGTTGTAAATGTCACCGAATATATTGCGTTCACATCACGAAAATGGCTAATAACTGTTGGCAATACAATTGAAACTTAATAAAGCAATAGAAAAGCTGACAATTGAAATGTGGAACATGTGGAAATTCGTTATCAGCAGTAAATTTTTTACAAGATGGAACGATAAAATTGTCGCCATGGAAAAGACCACATGATTCCATTTCCGTTTGATGAAAACCGTTTTTTTTTAGCTGACCATCTACTATTTGGCCAGTTTTGTACAAATCCCAACAGAGATAGGAGCCTTCTATCATGCTTGAAAGTGACACAATGTTCACAGTTATGACAACAGGACCATTGCCAGCATCCTCAAAATGCAAATCTGGACGATTCAATGCTTGATAGCACAGCTCAACGGAGTTTCTGGTCACGCTTATAGTCTTTAGTATGATTTCAAGTGAGGGCCACACCATGCTATCTCACATCTTCGAAGTCGGCTTGAAAGTCAACAAAGTGTACCTGCATGTGCTGAAGAGTGTTATTATTCCCTGGTGTAATCAGCTGGCCGTTGGCAAACCCCGGGTGAGGCAGCAGGACTCGGCGCCGACCCACAATCCAAAAAGAACCAGGCTTGACTTCAGAAGGAGTACTACGATTTGTACCTTTCTCTCACTACCCCCTCCTTTTCCGACCTTAACCCACTGAACTATTTCCTTTGGTCATATGTCCAGAACATCACCAGCATGATCTCCCACAACACCAACGCCAGCTTGATCGCCGCCATCCGCCGAATATTCAACGAGCTCCGCCGACGATTGTGGAAAAGCATACTCCCAGTTACGGACCTGTATCGAGGCTGAGATAGAGGCTGAAGGCAGATACATTGTTGTGTTTTTTTCTTTCAAATTTGTCGTTCAGCCCACTTGTACTTAACGAGAAAATAAGTACAATAGAGCCCCGCGATACGGTGGCCCGAGATACGTTTTTTAAGGTTTCGATTTAGAATACGATGTTCTTCACGACAATGGTTACGGCAGTTATCCCACCTTACGATTTTATTTAGAATGTTATCTAATTATATACATGTGTATTATATACTGCACTGTACTTGTTACTTATTTTTAATATATACTGTATAAAAGTATGAGTTCAGATATGGTTTTAAATATAAGTATAATGTTATAAATATAAGTATAACGTTTTTAATATCAGTATAATGTTTTTAATATCAGTATAACATTTTTAATATCAGTATAGCTTATATAATATAAGCACAACGTTTTTAACATAGTATAACATTTTTAATATTAGTATAAAATTTCAAATATCAGTACACCGTTTTTAATATCAGTATAACGTTTTTAATATCGGTATAATGTTTTTAATATAAATATAATGATTTTAATATATGTATAACGTTTTCATTATCAATATAACGTTTTTAATATAAGTATAACGTTTTTAATATAAGTATAACGTTTTTAATATAAGTATAACGTTTTTAATATAAGTATAAGTTATTTTTTGACTATAATGTTATTAATTTCAGTATATTGTTTTTAATATAAGTATAACGTTTTAAATATTAGTATAACGTTTTTAATATCGCTTATAAGTTTTTAAAATCCGTATAACGTTTTTAATATACGTATAACGTTTTTAATATCAGTATAACGTTTTTAATATATGTATAACGTATTTAATATACATATAACGTTTTTAATATAAGTATAACTTTTTAAATATAAGTATAGCGTGTTTAATATAAGTAATAAAGTTTAAATATTAGCATAACGTTTTTAATAAGTATAATTTTTTAAATATAACTATGATGTTTTTAATATAAGTATAACGTTTTTATATTAGTATAACTCTTTTAATATAAGTATAACATATTTAATCTAAGTATTACGTTTATGATATTAGTATAACGTTTTTAATATAAGTATAATAATTTTAATATAAGTATTTTGTTTTTAATAATAGTATAGCGTTTTTAATATCAGTATAACGTTTTCAATATCAGCATGACTTATTTAATATAAGAATAACGTTTTAATATCAGTATAAGTTTTTAATATCAGTATAACGTTTTTAATATGAGTATAATGTTTTTAATGAGTACAACATTTTTTCTATCAATTTTTATATCAATAATAAAATTATAACATTTTTAATATAAGTATACACATTGTAATATATGTATTACGTTTTTAATATCAGTATAACGTTTTTTAATATCAGTATAACTTATTTAATATACGTATAACGTTTTTTAACATAAGTATAACGTTTTTAATATAAGTATAACATTTTTAATACAAGTAAAACGTTTTTAATATAAGTATAACGTTTTTAATATAAGTATAACTTTGAAATAAGTATAACGTTTTTAATATCAGTATAACGTTTTTAATCAGTAACGTTTTTAATCAGTAACGTTTTTAATCAGTATAACATTTTTGATATAATTGTTACGCTATTACTATCAGTATAACGTTATAATATCAGTATCATTTTTTTTAATATGAGTATTATTATGTTAATATATGTATGAAGTTTTATATATAAGTATAACGTTTTGAATATTAGTATAACGTTTTTAATATAAGAATTTTTTTTTAATATAAATATAACGTTTTTAATATCAGTATAAAATTTTTAATATAAGTATAACATATTTAGTATAAGTACAACGTTTTGATATCAGTATGAATAAGTATAATATATAATGTTTTTAATTCAATTATAACGTTTTAAATGTAAGTATAACGTTTTTAATATCACTATAACGTTTTTAATAACGTTAATTCATATATAACGTATAACGTTTTTATTATCAGTATAACGTATTTAATATCAGTATAACATTTTTAATATCAGTATAATGTTATTAGAGTAAAAAGTTATAAAGTAAAAAGTTTATAAGTATAAAATTATACTGATATTTAAAAAGTTATAAAGTTATAATGATATTTAAAAAAGTTATACTTATATTAAAAACGTTTTAATGATATTAATCAGTGTATTGTTTTTAATACAAGTATAACGTAATGTTTTTAATATCAGTAAGTTTTGAATATCAGTATAACGTTTTTAATATATTTATAACGTTTTGAATAGAAGTATAACGTTTTTAATACCAGTATCACGTTTTTAATATCAGTATAACGTTATTTATATCAGTATAACTTTTGTGATATAAGTATAACATTTTTAACGTTTTTTAATATCAGTATAACGTGTTTAATATTAGTATAATGATTTTAATGTATGTATAACGTTTTTATATCAGTATAACATTTTAATATATGTATAATGTTTTTAATATAAATATTTGATATCAGTATAACGTTTTTAATATAAGTATAACTTATTTAATATAAGTACAACGTTTTAAATATCATTATGAATAAGTATAACGTTTTTAATATCAGTAATTAGTATAACGTTATTAATATCAGTATAACGTTTTAATAATATAACTGTTTTAACAACGTTATACTTATATTAAAAACGTTATAATGATAATGTTTTTGATATAAAACGTTATACTGATGATGTTTTAATATCATATGTTATACTGATAAAGTTTTTAATATCATTTAATGTTTTTAATATAAAACGTTATCCTGAGTATGATTTTTCATATAAGTATAACGTTTTTAATATCAGTATAACGTTTTTAATATAAGTATAAATTATTTTACATAAGTACAACGTTTTAATATCAGCATGAATAAGTATCACGTTTCTAATATCAGTATAACGTTATTAATTTCAGTATAACGTTCATAATAAATTAAATATCAGTATAACGTTCATAATAATTAAATTATAAAGTTTATAATATTAGTATAACGTTTTTCATATCAGTATCACTTATATAACGTAAGTATAACGTTTTTAATATAAGTATAACGTTTTTATTAAATATATTAAAAGTATAACTTATTTTATATACCTTATTTTTATAACTTATTTTATATAACTTATTTTATGTAACTTATGTTTGTATAACTTATTTTGTATAACTTATTAAAGTATAACTTATTTTATTAGATTATTAAATAAGTTATACAAAAATATATAAAGTATAACTTTATATATTTAAATATAAATATATATTTATAAATATTAAATATATAAAGTATAAAGTATTAAATATATAAAGTATTAATTATTATTAAATATATAATGTATAAATTATTATTGAATATATAAAGTATAAATTATTATTAAATATATAAAGTATGTATTATTATTAAATATATAAAATATGTATTAAATATATAAAGTTTAAATTATTATTAAATATATAAAGTATAAATTATTAAATATATAAAGTATAAATTATTTTTAAATATATAAAGTATGCATTATTATTAAATATATAAAGTATAAATTATTAAATAAGTTATACAAAAATATATAAAGTAAACCTTATTTTATTTAAAATATTAAATAAGTTATAAAAAATATATAAAATATTAAAAAGTATTATTTCTATTTCCGTTTCTAATATAAGTATAACGATTCTAATATAAGTGTAACGTTTCTAATATAAGTATTACGTTTTTAATATCAGTATAAAATTGTTTTTATATCAGTATAATGTTTTTAATATCAGTATAACGATTTTAATATCAGTATAACGTTTTTAATATGAGATAGCGTTTTTAATATACATCAGCATCACTTATTTTTTAAAAATATATATCAGCATCACTTATTTAATATAAAGAACGTTTTTAATATCAGTATACCGTTTCTAATATAAGTATAACTAGTTTCTTATCATAGCAAGCGGTTGGCCGTCAATGTAGATAGTTCATTTTTTTACCAAAAAATGGTATGTGGCGTATGGGTTGTTTGAAGCGTCAAATGCCTATCATGCAAATAACGATAATCTTTGGCAAATAACAAATAAGATCATGAACAGAAGTGTACGTTCTATCCCAACCATTATCAATGGACGAGAGGTCATCTCGTCAGCATCAGACAAGGCCAAACTATTTGCAAAGAACTTTGCAGCTAATTCTACCCTATGCGACGAAGGCCATCAACTCCCCATATTTCCTCCTATAACACAGAACACGCTAGGTAACATACAAATATCCGTGCATGAGGTCGCCAAGCTAATCAAGAACCTTGATTCCAGTAAAGCAACTGGCCCTGACGGCATCCCAATTATAGTGTTAAAAAAAGCTTCAACCAGAACTTGCTCCCATACTTACGAAACTATTTAAGCGCTGCCTTAAGGAGAAGTGCTTTCCGACTCCCTGGAAAACCTCACCAGTTTGTCCTGTATTTAAGAATTCAGGTGATAAGTCATGTCCCTTTCAGTACAGACCAATAAGTCTCCTGTGTGTTATGAGTAAGTTTCTGGAATCCATATTAAATAGAGAAATAGTCAATCACCTCAGCAGAAACAACCTTCTTAGTGACACACGATATGGCTTCCGTTCTGCAAGATCTACCGCAGATGTGCTAATGGTTACATCTCACAGGATTAGTGAATCTCTTGACAAAGGCTTCCTTTCTAGGGCAATTGCTCTTGACATATCAAAGGCCTTCGACAAGGTATGGCATAAGGGTCTACTTCACAAGATTTCCAGCTACGGTATAACTGGAAATGTTTTCTCAGTCATTAAATCATTTCTCTCCGATAGGCTCATAAGAGTAGTGGTCGATGGACAAAAATCAGGGGCCTGCAGTATTAATGCTGGAGTCCCTCAAGGGTCAATCCTGGGCCCAACTCTCTTCCTGATCTACATCAATAACCTCCCTAAACACATACTTAAATCATTCGTTGACATATATGCTGATGACACGGCCATCTATGGCAACACATCAAAGGCTGTAAATGACAAAGTTCTCTCTGATTCTCTCTCCTCTGATCTCGAGCGCGTGGTTCAGTGGGGGAAGACGTGGCTGGTTACCTTTAATGCATCTAAAACCAAACTCCTATCCTTACATCATCAACGCTCTGATCCCCATCTGGCATCAACTGGGATGGATGGCTCTTGTCTAGGAGAGGCCCCGTGTTTTGAAAAGCTTCTGGGTTTGACCTTTACTCCTGATCTGAAATGGAACACGTACATCAAGTCTGTTGTCAAGGTCGCTGGAAAGATGGTGGGATCTTTCTCCCGCTCCAGAAGATATCTCACTACTGATGCAATTCTCTATCTATATAAAAGCCAAGTACGTCCAAGGATGGAATACTGCTGCCATATCTGGGCAGGAGCTGCTAAAAACAGCCTATCCTGCCTTGACACAGTACAAAATAGACTTCGTGGCTTAGTGGGAGATGACCTTTTCTCTATCCTGCAACCTCTCTCCCACAGAAGAGACGTTGCGAGCCTATCCTTGTTTTATCGTTATTTCCATGGCAGGTGCTCGTCTGAACTCCAATCTCCGCCCCCTCGCCAATCTTTCACGAAAAACACCCGTCTAGCTGAATCCACTGTGAAAAATTTCCCCTGTGGAACTCTGTTCCGTCTGCCTGCTTCCCACCTTACTACAACTTGGATGTCTTCAAGTCCAACGTTAACAAATTCCTAATGAACCGCACCCTTAAGTAAACACTTCATCAAATCTCCACACTAACGTAATGTACTTGCAATAACCCTTATCCCTGAGCGGTTTACGCACCTTGATAAGTAGTGACCACCGTGTAAAAAAAAAACGTTTTTAATATTCATATAACGTTTTTAATATCAGTCTAACGTTTTTTAATATAAGTATAACTTTTTTAATATCAGTATAACTTTTTAATATCAGTATAACGTTATTAATATCAGTATAACGTTTTTAATATAAGTATAATTCCTATTTCCTTTTCTAATATAAGTATAACGTTTCTAATATAAGTATAACGTTTCTAATATAAGTATAAAGTTTCTAATATAAGTATTACGTTTCTAATATAAATATTACGTTTTGAATATCAGTATAACGTTTCTAATATAAGTATAAAGTTTCTAATATAAGTATTACGTTTCTAATATAAATATTACGTCTTGAATATCAGTATAACGTTTCTAATATAAGTATAAAGTTTCTAATATAAGTATTACGTTTCTAATATAAATAATACGTTTTGTAATATCATTATAACGTTTTTAATATAAGTATAACGTTTTTAACAGAACATTATTTAATAATAATTTTTTTAATATCAGTATAACGTTTATTATCAGCATCGCGTTTAATTATCAGTAAAACGTTCTTAATATCAGTATAACGTGTTTAACAGAATATAAGGTTTTTAATATAAGTACACCGTTTTCAATATCAGTATAACGTTTTTAATACGCGTATAACGTTTTTAATATAACTATAGGGTTTTAATGTCAGTATAATGTTTTATTATAAATATAACGTTTTTAATATCAGTATAAATAACATTTAATATATATATATATATATATATATATATAACGTTTTGTATCAATATAACGTTTTTAATATAAGCATAACTTTTTTAATATCAGTATAACGTTTTTCATATCAGTATTATGTTTTTAATATAAGTATAACATTTTTAATATCAGTGTAATATTTTATATCAGTATAAAGTTTTTAATATACGTAGAACGTTTTTAATACCAGTATTATGTTTTTAATATAAGTATAAAGTTTTTAATATCAGTATAACGTTTTAATATCAGTAAAACGTTTTTAATAAAATTATTACTTTTTTAATGTCGGTATAATGTTTTTACTATAAGTATAAGGTTTTAATATCAGTATAACGTTTTTAATATCAATATAACGTTTCTAATAAAGGTATAACTTTTAATATCAGTATAACTTTGTAATATAAGTATAACATTTTTAATATAGCTATAAGGTTATATAATATCAGTATAACGTTTTTAATATCAGTATAACGTATATGATATCAGTATAAGGTTTTTAATATCAGCATAACGTTTTTAATATCAGTATAATATTTTTAATATAAATGTAATGTTTTTAATATAAGTGTAATGATTTTAATATACGTAGACGGTTTTTAATAGCAGCATCACTTATCTAATATAAGGATAACGTTTTTAATATCAGTATAACGTTTTTAATATCAGTATAACATTTTTAATAACGGTTTTAAATATAAGTATACTGCTTTTAATATGCGTAGACCGTTTTTAATATCAGATTCACTTATTTAATATAAGTATAACGTTTTAATATAAGTATAACGGTTTTAATATAAGTACATTTTCATTGATATCAGTATAAAGTTTTTAATATCAGTATTACGTTTTAAATATCAGTATAACGTTTTTAATATCAGTATAATTTTTTTAATATAAGTATATTTTTATTAATATCAGTATAACGTTTTTAATATAAGTATAACGTTTTAAATATCAGTATAACGTTTTTAATATCAGTATAACGTTTTTAATATAAGTACATTGTTATTAATATCAGTATAACGTTTTAAATATCAGAATAACGTTTTTATATAGGTATAACTTATAACGTTTATAATATAAGTGTAACGTTTTTATATCTGTATAGATAAGTATAACTTTTTTAATATAAATATAACGTTTTAAATATAAGTCTTATACTTATATTTAGAACTTTATACTTATAACGTTTTTAATATCAGTATACTTATAAACGGTTTTAATATCAGTATAAATTTCTCATATCAGTATAACGTTTTTAATATCAGTATAACGTTAGTAATGTAAGTATATGGTTTTTAATATAAGTATGACGTGTTTATATCAGTACACGTTTTTAAAAACGTTTTTAATATCATTATAACGTTTTTAATATCAGTATAATGTGTATATCAGTAAAACGTTTTTAATATAAGTATAACTTTTTTAATATCAGTATAACGTTTTTAATATCAGTATAATGTTTTTAATATAAGTATAACTTTTTTAATATCAGTATAACGTTTTTAATATTAATATAAGTTAATATCAATATAACTTAATATCAGTATAACTTAATAAACGTTATACTTATATTAAAAACGTTATAGTGATATTAAAACCTTATAGTTATAGTTTTTAATATAAGTATAACGTTTTTAATATAAGTATAACGTTTATAATATAAGTATAACCTTTTTAATATAAGTACAACTTATTTAATATAAGTATACCATTTTTAATGTCAGTGTAATGTTTTATATCAGTATAAAGTTTTTAATATAAGTATAACGTTTTTAATATCAGTATTATGTTTTAAATATAAGTATAACGTTTTTAATATAAGTATTACGTTTTTTATATCAGTATAACCTTTTTAATAGAACGTTTTTATCAGTATAACGTTTTTAATATCAGTATAACCTTCTTAATATAAGTATACCGTTTTTAATATTCCTATAACGTTCTAATATATCATTATAACGTTTTTAATATAAGTATAATGTTTTTCATATCAGTATAACGTATTTTATAAGTAATGTTTTGGAACTTCGTCATCCTCATTGCACTTTCATATAAAAATTTAATGGACAAATATAAGGTATAAGGTATAGATATCTAACATAGATCTAAGGATAATCACGTCGGGGTCACCAGTTTTAAAGGCTGCTTCCAAGGTGTGTTCTATGGCACAAATACGTTGACACATTGGTTCTCGCCAGATTCACCGTTTAAGAAACGTTGAACTTGGCCTGAAACAGATGAGTGACTATTTGGGAAGTTTAGTTGCTATATACTTTCTGGGAAGGTTGGACATGGGGACAGCCCTCACCCAGAAAAATAACTCCTCACTACAAAAGCATCTATAAATTTATGGGTGGCCAATGCCCCTCGTGGATTCAAGGCTTTGGGATGGAGCCATAGTGGTAGAAAGAGGGAAAAGCGTGGTTTAGTGTGCTTTTATATATATATATATATATATATATATATATATATATATATATATATATATATATATATATATATATATTATGAGAAATACTTTGCTCGGTGGACTAACTCGCAAAAAAAAAATCATAAAAAATAATAATGATAATGTCGTTTAGCAAATCCCGTCTGTGTTTGTTTATAATATCACGTCAGCTGATATCTGGGCTTGACAATGAATGCATTGGAAAGGTAACTTCTGATTAAAGTTTGATTTTAAAATATGAAAAGGAAGAAATGATTTGCGGCGATTTAAAATGGTAAACTGAACTCTTTAATTAGAAAAAAATAAAATAGTGAGGGCTTGAACAAGGGAATCATTCAATCTGTAATCGAATGCTCCACAACTAAGCTATATCTCCAGATGATAATCTGTTTTTAATAAGGGAAGTAGTAGATACCGTGCCACATATAAACGTTAAACATTTTGCAATAAAATCGAAACAATAAAAATGAATATATTTTTAAAAGGGAATTAATCAATTCTGTAACACACATAACACGGTGACCTTTTTTGCGGTAAAACTGGAACAATTAAAATAAATATATTTATAACTAGCGGGGGTACCCGGCGTTGCCCGAGTGTTTGTTTCCGGGACAGGGGGGGAGTTTTAAAACATGTTATGGTAGGTAAGTAGGAAGGATCAAACCCGGAGTCATGAGTAAAAGTAGGAAAATAAAGTGTGAAAAAAAAACCATCTGCAACGTTAACAGTTCGGCCACCAAGAAAAGTCCATTCCAGTTGTTTAGGAAAAACAAAAACAAAAAAAAAAAACGACTACGGTAGGTCGGCGCGAACGTGAAAATATAATGTGAATTGTCCAGCACGCTAACCACTACGCCACAGAGCACTGCAGCTTAGTTTAGTGATTTTAAATAACTTCACATGAAAGAACTACGAAGCCAAACCGGTGTTCTCTTCTCAACTGTTCCTTGTGAACGATCCCCAAACGGTGTTAAGTGGTGGCAGGGGGAGGAGGAATTTATTAGAGAGAAAATATTTTACCACTTCCATTGATCTTAACCGATTTTGGCCGTGACTTCTCAGCAGAAAAAGTATAGAAATCTAAGATTATCGAGGAATTTGAGAAATAATAAGCCTATAACACACCTCAGATATTGTTCTGCCGTTTGTGCATATTATATTTGCATGAAATATCTTGATTTTTAATCCTATTAATGTCAAAATCGGACGGGAAAAATGAGTTCATTTTATTTATATAGAAGATAGATAGAAGAAGAAGATAGAATAGATAGAAAAGAATAGAATAGAAGAAAAGAAAGAATAGAAGAAGAGAAGATATAGAGAAGAGAAAAGAAGAGAAGAGATAAGGGAAATAGTCGATACTCTACCGAATATAACGCGGTAACCGTTTTGCGGTAAAACTGGAACAATTGAAATAATTATATTTATAATGAGGGAATTTCTCGATTCTGTAAAACACATAACACGGTAACTTTTTCTTGCGGTAAAATCGGAACAATTAAAATAACTTTGATTTTAATAATAGAAGTAGTCGATGCTGTAACGAACATAACACGGTAACATTTTTTTTGCATTAAAATAGTAAACGAATCCAAGCAAAAGAACTTACCAATTTTGTAGACGGATGTAGCAAAGGTACCTCCACAAATCTCGCCAGACTTGCATTTCATGTTACATTGGTTAGAATGTCCATATTTCGCATAATGTCCTCCGCAAAAACATTGCTTCGAAAACTGAACATAAAATAAATAAATATTTAAACTAATCAAATATTGCAACACGCATTTTGGGTATGTAATTTAATATGTTGAGATATTTTTTATCATAAACTTAACAAACTACTTAACTCAGTTTTTAATAACGAGCAGTTCAGCCCGGACTTTCTCGGGTCCTGTACAGTCTTCAGAACTTTATGTGCATATATATATATATATATATATATATATATATATATATATATATATATATATATATATATATATATAATTATTTTTTTTACTATAATAATTAAATACCTACAGACACTAGTGTTTCATCCTTTCGGGAATTTTCAGTGCAGGGTGTCACGATTAATACCAGTCGAACGATCCGAACCCCGCATCACAAGACATCTCTGGCTCGGTTAGCGAAGACCTAATCCATTCGGCTACCATTAACCGCATGAAATAACGTCGAATTTAAACATTTTTTTAATTTTAAATGTTCATTTACGTCAGTCAGAGAGTGATCTAATCGTTATACGATGATCTATGCATAAGAGTTAAGTTGGCTTACTTTAATTCAACTAAAAGTGCTCAACGATAAGAAACGAATTTCTTAAAGGGGCTGTCATAATTATTTTTTTACTATAATAATTAAATATATATATATATATATATATATATATATATATATATATATATATATATATATATAAATTGACTCATGTCCAGGTAATCTACATCTATATTTCAAGTGTTTAGATCCAAAATTAGCGGAGAAGTTTGTTAGGGTCTGCAATGGTCATCTATTTCAACTTTGACTTCTGTGGAGCCAAATTTTCGCCCGAAAACTGATTAAAACGCTTGCGACATGTCTGAATATATTTTATGTAAAATTTCAAATGTTTAGACCAAACATTAGCCTAGAAATTTGGTAGAGATCGCAGAGATCATTTTTTTTTAACTTTGACCCGAATTTGGACACCTTAACATTTTTTTTATTTTGGATCAAATTGAATTAAAAAGTTTGATCCATGCACAGGAAACCTACATCTAAAATTTCAAGTGTTTAGACTCCAAATTTGTGGAGGAGTTTTGTAGAGTTTTCAAAGGTTAAATCGTTGAACATTGCCCCCTTGACAGCTAAATTTCTGGCCGAAGACCGATTAAAAATATTTTCCCAGCTCTCAATACCCCTTTATATCAAATCTCGAGTCTGTAGACTGAAAATTGACAGAGTAGTTTGGTAGAGAAATGTGCGCACAGACAGACAATATATATATGTATATGTATATTTAGTGGAGATGGTAATTAATAAAAACTGAAGAAAGTGCTCAATACTTGCAGAGCAAATGCGCGTTTTATTTTTTATTACCGTATCTTTATGTTAAGTTACATTATTGTTTCGGCTACTCGGCCGTTTTTTGGCCGTCTGTAGCGTCCTCAGACTTTTACAGAAATGTTCGCTATTTTGGGATGAAAGAGTGAAGAGTGAATGTATGAGCACATACATCAACATATATACACATATGTGTGTGTGTATATATGTTGATGTATGTGCTCACGAGTATTGGTATCTGCATGTGCGCACGCGCTTGCACGTATGCGTGGGGTGCTAGTATGCCTGAATCAATATGCGCATATGAGGCCATATAATCGCCTCCCTGCGGGCAGAGGCGTCGATGTGCGTATGTATCTGTGTATGTGCTCATCCATGCCTACGCACGCGCACCCAATCTTGGCACCTTAAAGAAAATTTGACGTAAGCGAGAGCAACGCAGGTGTCTATGCATGCAGGCGCACATGCGCACATATATTTGCACGCCAGGGCGGGGATGTATGTGTACCTGTGACCGTTTCTTTTAAGTATATATGTGTGTACGTGCGCATGTGTGTACCGTGGCCGCGACTGCTAGCTAACCCTCTCCAAACAATTAAACACAAAATAAAAACTAAAAATAAATAAACCGAATCATAGTCCCCCCCCCGCTTCCAAACATAATTGAAAACCCAACAGGTCAAGACATACTTACCAAGAAATCATCTCACCAACGAGACGCTAAAAACTTTAACACTAAGACTCGAATTTAAAGTAACCCTCCCTCATCCCACCCCCACATATTCCCCTCATGTATTCCTATACCCTCAGCCACACCAGAAATTAACCTCCCAGACCCTCCCCCACAAGTTCCTTAAACCCCAAAACTAAAACATTATCGACATACTAAACACCCCCACCTTCCCCCTTGTTCCCTTCCTCTCTTTCTCATCCGCCCTCCTCGCAAACCCCACCTGACCTCATTCACTCTTTCACTCTTTCATCCCAAAATAGCGAATATTTCTGTAAAAGTCTGAGGACGCTATACACGGCCAAAAAAACAAAAAAAAACGACCTAGTAGCCGAAACAATAATGTAACTAAACAGAAAGATACGGTTATAAAAAATAAAACGTATAAAACACAATAAATAAAGTTATAATATTCTTATAAAATAAAAACAAAGTAAATAAGATTATAATAAGAACATTATAACTTTATTTATTGTGTTTTTATTTCATAAGAAAATTATAATCTTATTTACTTTGTTTTTATTTTATAAGAATATTATAACTTTATTTATTGTGTTTTATTTCATAAGAAAATTATAACTTTATTTATTGTTTTTATTTCATAAGAAAATTATAACTTTATTTATTGTGTTTTTATTTCATAAGAAAATTATAATTTTATTCATTGTGTTTTTATTTTATAAGAACATTATAACTTTATTTATTGTGTTTTTATTTTATAAGGACATTATAACTTTATTTATTGTGTTTTTATTTCATAAGAACACTTTATTGTGTTTTTATTTCATAATATAATTATAACTTTATTTATTGTTTTTATTTCATAATATAATTATAACTTTATTTATTGTTTTTTATTTCATAAGAAAATTATAACTTTATTTATTGTGTTTTTATTTCATAAGAAAATTATAACTTTATTTATTGTGTTTTTATTTTATAAGAACATTATAACTTTATTTACTGTGTTTTTATTTTATAAGAACATTATAACTTTATTTATTGTGTTTTTATTTCATAAGAACACTTTATTGTGTTTTTATTTCATAATATAATTATAACTTTATTTATTGTGTTTTTATTTCATAAGGACGTTATGATAACATTATAGAAACGAATATTTTCCTCTTTGCAATCATTTTAATTTTTGCTTCGGATGATTTAAAACATGTTATATTTAAAAGACGTACCTGTACACCGGCAGGTGAGAGTCCACTTTTCTTACAAATATTAATACATTGTTGAACTGATTTCACATCTTCTTTAAAAGTCATGGCTCGAATAAGTGTGTCTTTGTAACATCCAACTAGCACTAGAAAAAGAAATAATGCGGTTCAGTGAATAGAAGAAATATTACGAAAATGCCCAGTGCATAATTCAAAAGTAGACAACGTATATACCTCTAACATAATTATAATTCATATAATGATAACATAATTATAACACATATAATTAGAGCATAATTATAATATATATATATATATATATATATATATATATTTACATACATATAGAAAGTAATAAAGATTGAACATTCCAAAGAATAGTAGACACTTACACGTTTCCACCCCCTGGAAACACTTCAAATGAACTAGAAAAATCTATTTTTATATCTCCAACACATTTTGAAAATAATTTCTGAAGAGGACGCTTCACAGAACGTCTGAAACGCGTTGAAAACGATTTCAATGATTTAAAAACATTATTACAATGATCTAAACAGAATTCTCAATGAAAAACCAAGACACGGAATAATAAAATAATCTTAAAAAATACACATTATTGGTGACGACCCCCTTATTTATATATACATCTTTCTTTCGTTGGAATTTCTTCACCCATTTTATATATATATATATATATATATATATATATATATATATATATATATATATATATATATATATATATATAAAGCTGAATGTGTGTGTGTGTTTCTGGTCACTAATAGGCTCCTATATGGTTGACTATTTAAAAAAATGATTACATATAATGATAGAAGATGTATCGAGACACAGGAATGGGTATGTTTGATCTGGCAGAACGGTGGTTCATTAAAATTGTGGGGTCTGCGTCGCGCCTTGTCCACAAAGTATGGAAACAAAAAATTTAAAAATGAAAAAAAAAAACACGTTTACAATTGTTTTTGAAATAGATGTACATAAGGATACTTTAATAAGTATGTTTTAACTTAAATAGGGATGATATAATAAAATTGTGGGGTCTGCGTTCGGGCCTGGCCTTCATAGAATGGAAATAAGCACAAACTTTAATAAAGACTTTTCATATCTATCTGCGTAAGTATACTTTGATAATTATGTTTCAGTTTGTAAGAAATATGGTATAATAAAATTATTGAGTGTTCGTTGGTGCCTGACCTCCATAGAATGGAAATATGTCACAAAGTTTAACAAGTTTTTTTTTAATATAGATCCACAGAATATTGTGATAAGTGTTTCAGTGTGAACAGATATGGTATAATAAATTATGGGGTTTGTCTATTTTATTTTTACTTTCATCATATTTTGCTTTGGTTTTGATACCCACAAATTCGAAGCTATCTCTTTACAACCCTTCCTTTTCATAACTTATCATACTTTCATAAATCAGAGTCCATTTTTGTAGGCTGTTTTTTAACCCAGTCACCGACGGGTACTTTTGCTAGTATATATATATATATATATATATATATATATATATATATATATATATATATATATATATATGCATTTAAATAGGTTGCATTCCAAAGCCAAAATAAATGTATCTTTTGATTTTTCATTCGCAATATTTTATTTGCCATACACATGTTTCATTGAATGGTGTACAAACATCGGACAACTCATCAGAGACTGTAATCATTTTCCTTGCAAAAATCATAGTTCCAAGTTCTATTTGTTTATATTTATGTATATATGTTTACATATAAATTAATTTAGATTGTTTTCTCTGTGATATACGCGTTTTTAAAATTTAAATTGAATTAAAATGTTTAAGTTTAGAAAGCCAAAATACCACGCATATTGTCTAAAAACTGAACATATATTTATATGTTTTGAAATCTTAATTTTCGACGATTATAGCGTCTTTGTCAGGATTAGATCCAATTTGTTTTGTTTTTTTATTTCCTCTTTTTTTTCCTACTTTCGTGGCATAGTGCTAATACAACGAAAAATCGAACCACCGTGTTGTTCTTCGACGGTGATATTTTCAAATCTCCAGGATAAGAGGGACTCGTTGCATGCGTGAAATCAATCAGTTAAAAAAATTTCCGAAGCGTTGTTTAAAATTTAAATTGAAATATGTAAGTTTACGTTTAAAATGATAAAATACAACAAAGACTGTTTAAAAAAAAAAACCAAACAAATATTTATATGTTGAAAAATTAACATTTAAACGTTGATTCTTACAATGTGATTTTTTTTATTTGTGCGGAAGTATGATGTACTATATTTCTTTCTCAATATTTTTTTAGTGTTTATTAATTTATTTCATTTGGGCTAGTTCTATATTTATAATACAATGGACATTTTTTCATAGAAATGTTAATAATCTCGTATTGCTGTGTGTTATTGGTTTATCTAAGAAAAAAAAAATTGTGCGCTATACAGAATAATACCAGATTCATCAAAGCATATGTTTTGGTTAAACATATTTCTGATTCCGTGGAATTTCCATGGGTTCTTCCAGTAAAATATTAAAGAGACAAACACGTATAAAACCAAGAATTATACTCGATCATATTTGATACAATTTCTAAGAGAACAGATTAAAAAAAATATCAAAATATGATATTTACCTGGACGCATTCCTGGAGGCAATTCTTCATGGCGGTAAAGAAAGAAAAAGTATATTAATATATTAATATAATGATGTAATGATTTAATAATACATGCTGTAATAGTCGACGAAAGATTAAAGTGAATTTCATTACATTTATTTTCAGATTCAATTTTGGTTTTGTTTCTTAGTATTGCATACACATTGTATATTTTATGAAATTCGCTTTAGACAAGGCATGAAGCCACTTGATATAAGGAGCTAAAGAATGCAACTTCAAGGCCAAAAATTTCCCAACGATACAAATTTGGCAAATAGAATTAACATCCACGCTATTTTAGATGCAGTTCATTTTGAAACAGAGTTTAGAAGATTTCAATGCTGAGTTTAAAAAAGAAAAGCAAACAACAGTTTCGTTTAAAAAAGCATAACAGCAATATTTCTGACTTTCACATGTTTTCAGATCTAATAAATATACACAAGCTGGAAGATAAAATTGTCTCCCTAAAAACGCTAACATGATTCCGTTTCCGTTTGATGAAAGCCGGTTTTCGTTTTTTTTTTGTTGTTGTTGTTGTTGTTGTTGCAGGCAATCTGCTAGTTCGCCAGTTGTGCACATCAAATTCAAAAAGCGGTAGGAGACTTCTATCATGTGTGCAAATGACACGATGTTCAACGAGCGAGATTGGAGATGCGCCGCTCTACAACTCATGCTCTCTAATGATCCAAGTTATGAAAACATGAGCATTAACAATACCTTCAAAATGCAAATCCGGATGGTTCAACGCTTGAGGACACAGATTAACGAAAATTCTGGCCACTCTTATTGTCTTTGGTGTGGTTTCAAGTAAGGGTCAGGTCATGCCACGTCACATCTTCGAAGTCGGCTTGAAAGTCAACACAAAAGTTTACCTGAATGTGCTGAAGCGCGTGGTGATCCCCTGGTGCAATCGGGTGGTCGCTGGCAGACCCTGGGTTTAGCAGCAGGACTTGGCGCCGACCCACACAGCCACAGATTCCCAAGCTTAGCTTCACAAGGAGTACTATGAACATGTACCCTTCTCTCACAGCCCCCCCCCCCGACTCAATCTGCACCCGCTGGACTAATGCGCTTGGTCATACGTCGAGGACATCAGCAACATGACTTCCAACAACACCAAAGCCGGCCTAATCGCCGCCATCCGCCGAATATTCGCCAAGTTTCCGCCGGCGCTTGTGGGAAAGGCATGCTCCTAGATCCAAACCCGAATCGAGTCGGTAATTGAGAAAAAAAGGTTTTCGAGTATAATGAAAACGAATATTGCATTTAAATTTTCCGCAAACAATGAGTCGCGTAATTTATATATATATATATATATATATATATATATATATATATATATATATATATATATATATATATATATATATACATACATATATATATATATATATATATAAAGTTTAGGTGAGATAAGTCATCGGTATAGTCGGTTTCAAACCTGGTAATAGGGTACCGTTTAAGATACCCACATCAAGCTCTCTTCAGTCGATACACCTCATCTCCTCTATTATCAGGGTTGAAACCGACGGTATCGATGACTTATCATCTAAACTTTCTGAAAATAAAAAATATAAATAATACACTTTTATTTAAGGAAATTTTTATATATATATATATATATATATATATATATATTTATTTATTTAGTTTCTGCCGAGATCCTTTTTTCCAAAAATATAACTAAGTGTATTAACAACGAAAATACCGAAAGATCGGTCGAAAATATGTATATTTGAAAGAACCATTTTCGTTTTCTTTTCAAAAGACTTTTTTATTCCTACACGTCAACATATAGGAAATAAATACAGAAAAGATATAATCATTATATATTTTTCGTATTGATATTTTATCCAAGTATATATATATATATATATATATATATATATATATATATATATATATATATATATATTGACACGCTGGTGAATGGTATATATATATATATATATATATATATATATATATATATATATATAAGTCTAATGACAAAATATTGATTTAAAATTAGTCGAGCAAGAAACAGCGAGACGCAACAAAATGTTGAGTCAAAGCCAAGTTATTTCTGATGACTAATATTACACAATGAAGCTTTATGTATTTATGTATTTATGTATTAATGTATACAATAAAAACACATTTTTAAATAAATATTTATATTACTTGTATTGATCGGACTGTTGTTCTCACCTCGATTGTTATTTGTTATATATATATATATATATATATAGAGAGAGAGAGAGAGAGAAAGAGAGAGAGAGAGAGGAACAAACCGAGTTATGTCTTTATGAACGTTTCCTCTTTATTTTTAGACTTTCTCTGGATGTAATAAAGACGGAACGTTGATGAACAAATAACTCGGTTTGTTCCTTTTTTATTTCTCTATTTTGTCGGAATACTCTTTCCATTACTCTCATCATATATATATATATATATATATATATATATATATATATATATATATATATATATATATACGAGCAAACAGTTAATAAAACATGTTAAAAAACACTTTGAAAAACAGTTAAAAAACATATTTAATCTAAAAAGGAAACACTAGATAGGTGGATAGTCCTTAATCCACGGAGTTTCGAAGAAATACTTTCCTTCTCATGCGAGGGTATGAATTAGCAAAATGCGGGATCGAATTTTGCATGCAAATGTATTTGATGAAACAACAAGTAGGTCAAGGATCTTACTTGATAACAGAAAAGTGAAGCAGAGGGAATATGGCGAAGAAAAGGGTGATTACACGTGAATGAATAGTCTGGTGGAAGATAAATAATCCAGTGACGGTAAAATCCAAATATATAACTTCAAGAAAGTTACTTGAATTTCCATTTTCACAAGTAAAATCCAAGGAAATCCCGTAATTGGAAGATGGTCCAAAATAATCCAAAGGCAGAAATCCATGGAATAATTCACAAAAATGTGTACAAGGGGAAAAAAGGAAAAAAATCCAATAATATTAATAAAAGAAAAATAAGATATGCTTTTCACTCTACTGCCGAGACATAAAAATTTTTATTATTTCGCCATTTTATTTTATTATTTTAATGAGAATAGATGGAGATGGTGAATATTTTTCAGGACGATAATGGCTAATGGATTGGGCTAATGTAAACGAATGTAACTAAAATAACTGAAAAGATTGAATAAAACAGTAGAAAGGAGAAAGGCGTACTTAAAAAGTCACTTACCAACTTTATATACGGACAGAGCGTATGAACCGCCACAACTTTCACCAGATTTGCATTTCATGTTACAATTTTTAGCAAGTCCATATTTCTTATAATCCCCTCCGCAAAAGCATTGTTTCGAATACTTGAATATGAAAGACAGAAACAAAACCCATCTTAAACAATTCTAAATAATTGGTATACGCTGTAATGTGATCAATAGGGCTGTGACAACAGCATATTCTTTTCATTGTTTTGACTCTCGAGTATATATCCGACACAGTTCGACTTAGTTAATCAACCGAGAACCACATCACCTTATAGGAAGCATATACAAAATATTAACTGATATATATATATATATATATATATATATATATATATATATATATATATATATATATATATATATATATACTCGAGAGTCAAAAGAATAAAATAATATGCTGTTTTCACAGCCGTAGTGATTAAATATGTTAACTTATTTTCTAATCAGTGAAACATGTTAATTGTGCTGGTTAAATAAATGATTATTCATACAATTTATGTTTAATTTGCTTTGGTTTGTTTTCTTTACGGCATATCAACCCTTTTCGGGTTATTTAATGCAGGGTCCAGTTATTTTGGAAATAGTATTCATGTTGCATACAGTTATTTTGTGGAAGGTCTTCATTTTTTAAGCTCTTCGTAGCTTCAATCGCTAGTTTATAGTGTATGGTTTGGTTGTTTGATAGTGGATTTTATCGTTTTCGTTCCCTGTCCTGCAGAACATGAATGAGTTTTGCAATAGGAGAGGGAAAAGAATTACAGCATTAAGATTTCGTATATTTTAAGTTAGGAAACCAATCAGGAAGTGGGGTAGATAAAAAGAGAAATGGGAAATTGGAAGAAGGAAAAGGGGAAAAGGTGTTTTTTTTTTGTTTTGGTTTTGCAGAACATAATTAAGTTTTGCAAAAGAAAGTAGAAAAACAAAAAGCATCAATGTTAGTTGCATTTCGTTTCAGGAAGCCAATATCTTTAGACAGCCTGATCTGGTAGCATCTGACAATTTCTGTAACTTTTATGTTAACACTAGCGGGGAGTACCCGGCGTTGCCCGGGTGTTTGGAGGTGTGTGTGGTTTTGGGTAAATCACAACTCCGGGGGAGGTTAAAATAAAAAAAAGTTTTAGTAGGTGAGTATGAGGATCGAACCCGAACCCTTGAGGCGAAGTTGGAAATTAAAGTGTGAAAAAAAAAGCGTGCGACGTTAACAATTGGGCCACCGAGAAATACTAACGAAAACATGTTTGAATTTATATAATTACTTAGATTTGGCAGGTGCACGTATTAATGACTTAATGAGGATATATGACAGTGGGATAGTATTTCATTTACTGCAGGAACGCTTTTTATTTTTATTTTCCCAAGATGTTGGGGGGGGGCAGCTCCCTTTGCCCAAATTGAATAGCAATTGTTTGATATAAGGAAAATATTTCCACATTAATCAAAGCTGATTGCTTTCGGACAGTTCCGCCAGAATTAGTGTCGCTTTTATTATACGAAAAAGCCTAATCCACATGCGGTGAGCGAAAACTGTTGAATATTTATCTTCCCGAAGTCGAGCAAATTAAATAGACAGGCGACCTCCGTTGTTAACACGGAGATATTATGATTTATATGTGATATAAAAAGTTTTAAGAAGTTGTGAGCCGACCAACCGCTTCTCTGAAAAAAGCCTTTCTTGGATATACACAAAAAGCGAACATACATACATACATACATTTTCGCTTTTATATATATAGATGCTCTTCGAAAGTTAAAATCATCTCTTATGTTAGTTGTTCGTTTAAGAAATGTATTGCCTTTCAAATTGAAATATATAGCAAGTATGGCATGCGCAGCGCTTAATGAATTGAAATATAATCATTCCACTTAAATGTATTGAAATAACACCATTACAATTACATACCTGTACACCTGCAGGAGCAAGAGCACTTAGCTTGCATATATTGATGCATTCTCCAACGGATTTCACATATTTTAAAAAGATCATTGCCCTTATATGCTTGTCTTTGTAGCATCCAATAAACACTGAAATTTGAGGAAGGAAATGTTTATTATAATGTTTTCATTATGCCACAGTTTATACAAGAAAAGTATATGATATAATAGATACGCGTTATGATTATTTTTATGTCGATGAAGAATTGTAAAACTGCAGTTATGCTATCAAGTTTATCTTTTAAAGTATGCAAGTGTATAAATCTTTGAACGATTCTATAATACAAGTGTATGTATTTTTTTAAAAATTACATTTTCACTCCAAACAATATAATACAAGTATATGTAATATTTTTATTACATTTTCACTCCAAACAAGACACATTTTCACTTTGTTGTAGGGGGCTACTATCAGGGACATAGGCATCAGGGGTATTGTTTAGGGATTTGGGCAGCAAACTGTCGGTTCACGTTACACTTGAACTTCTGCATGTCAGTATAGTTGGGGAAGCAGGGGCCCGGAAGGGAATTCCAAAGTCTAGCTGTCCTGGGGAAGAAACTACGTGAGTAGAAGGCTCTCTTACATCTCGGGATCTCTACTGCGTAGGGGTGGGATTTAGCTGCTTGTCGGGTTTGTCAGGGGTATTTACGTCGAGGGGGCACAAGTGCTTGCAGTTCGTCAGAGCATTCACCGTTAAAGTACTTGTAGAACAGATAGAGGGATACATTGTTTCGTGGGTGTTTGGAGGTATGTGTTGAGAGAAAAAAAGTACTAGTAGGAAGGCAGGCTCGAACCCGTACGTGACGTCTGTGCTGTTACGACCACTGTCAAACCGGGAGTGACATAGGTTTAAATTAAGGCTAGACAATCGACAAGAAGGTATGACTTTCGAAAATATCGGTGAAAAAAGCGACCCCTCCCTGTGGAAAAGTGCCCAGTTAAGGGTGAAAAAAAAATGAATGTTTTTAGCAGATTTTTCGGTATTTGCCGTCTGAAGGGTCGAGTTTCAAAACGATACTGATCTTGTGAAAATCCGTCGCCTCTGCCGAAAGTTTTAGGCAGACATATAAACATACATATATACATTTATATATTTGTAGCTCAGATTTTCAACGCAAACCGATTAAAAAGCTTGCCCTATCTCTGAATACTCTTTATGTAAAATTTCAAAATGTTCAGACCAGAAATTGTCTGAGTAATTTGGTAGAGACCGCAGAGGTAATTTTTTTTTTTACTTTGACCCCTATTATGACGCCTTAGAATTTTTTTGTGGGGGGGGGTGCTCAAATTAAGTTATTAAATTAGATCCATGTCCAAGGAACCTATATCTAAAATTTCAAGCGTTTAGATATAGGATTAGATATAGGATGCTTGGACATGGATCTAACTTAATAACTTGATTTGAATCCAAAACAACAAATGTTAAGGGGTCATAATAGGGGTCAAAGTTTTAAAAAATTGAATGCATTTTTTTTTTTTTTTGCTCAGCATAAACATCCAAACACCCGGGCAACGCCGGGCTGAAATCCTAGTAAATTTATAAATTAAAATATACGGCATTAACAATTGATTATCTAATGTAATAAATTGAATTAAAAAAAATAATACTTCAATATTTTAAGTTATAAATTTATTATATGTTTTACTAAAATATCTTGTCCTTTTCTTTTCCAGTTTTAACAACTAGTCCTTTACTTTTCCATGTTTAAGCTTAACCATATTACTTTTCATGCTCACATTTTTCTATTGTAATCCATGATTTTTCCAGACTTCCAATAAATTCACTTGTTCTTTGTTTAATTTCAGTCTTATTTTTTGCCCTATGAGCATAACATTATACACATATTTAATAATAGCAATGTACGGCACTCGTCTGCTTTCAATAAAATCCCTCTAATTATACAACTTTCATGCTTTCATTCTCACTTAATACTTCTATTCTGAATTTGTAGCAACAGTAGTGACTGAAGCGAGATAGTTGCTATATAAACCAGTTATAAAACGCGTCGCTCACCTCCTTACATATTTGTACGATTTTAAACACCAGAAAATCCACTATAATTTTTGTTTTACTGAACGAAAATTGAAATTGTTTTCACAATATAGCTGAGAAGCTGATCTATAAACTGTAATAATTGGTTGAAATTTGATCGAAAAATAAGTGAGCGGTGGTAAAGCTTTAAAGCAGTTCTAAATGACTAAAACTGTCACTTAACCATATATTCAAACATGGTAGTGTTTGAATATATGGTTAAGTTTGTTTTGTCTTTTAAAGACCTGTAAGTGTAAATTCAAAAATCTAAACTACCTATCAAATGACTTGAACTTACAATACTAGAATTTGAAACCTAACATCGATAGTCCCTTTGACTAGCAAGACAGCAGCCCGATTGGGACGTATAAATATATATGTGAATAAAGCTATAAACGAACCGTACAGAATTAAGAGAGATTATAGAAACATTTATCGTTTGTCGATTTGAAAACAACGATATTTGATTCTGACGATTAAACCTATTAAATTAGAGTTTTATTTAAAAGTATTAAAATACGAAAAAATGTACAACCTTGCTTCAAGAATTATAATCAATACTAGCCTGTGTGCTCGGCGTTGCCCGGGTGTTTGGAGGTCTGTGTTGAGCAAAAAAGAAAAAGAAAACGTGCCGCGAAGGAGGAAAAAAAAGTCAAAAAAGTTACGTCGTTGCCGTTGCGTCCATCGCCAAACCAGCAGTGGCGAAGTTTTAAATTAAGGCTGGTCAATCAAAAGGAGAGGATAACTTTCGAAAATATCGGCGAAAAAAGCGACCCCTCCTTGTAGAAAAGTGCCCAATTGAAAGTGAAGAAATTAATGTTTTTAGCCAATTTTTCGATATTTGTCGCCCGAAGGGTCGGCTTCAAATGGATACCGATCTCGTAAAAATTCGTTGCCTCTGTCGAAAGTTTTACCAGACATACATACATATATGAATGCATACATACATGCATGATGATTGCAACATCTTGTCAGACGAGTACCACTCCCTCAGAAAATTAATGTCCATGAGCCGAAAAATGACTTACATCGCCACAGGGCAACTTTTAATAGACAAATGCCTGAGGGAGTATCTATACACAGATGATGTTACAGAGTCTTAGCTTTGTACGACAGCTAAGTCTCTCTCTCGATTCAAAATTTTGAGATCCAGCAACAAGCAAGAACAAGATAGCCAGCAGCAAGTTAAACTGTAGACCAGCTTAATGCGGGTACTGGTCTCCCGCTTTATGGGGTTTTAAATAAGATATTTGCTTCTCCTAGAAAGTTTGACTTTATCACGGCTTATGGGAGCCCTCTCGACCCCAGCACACACATACATACACAGAAACACACACAGTGTTAGTTGGCCGTTGACCCCGAAAAAGGGTTTATTCCCCCTTGGGATGGTCTTGGTTTTAATCCTTCAGGGAGACTAGTCACCCTCCTCACGAAACAACTCTGGTGGGGGAACCAGTTCAGTCGCCGGTGACCAAACCATGAGGCAGGTAGTACTGGGTTACATGGTACCAGTAGCATATGACATGGCCTGACGTACATACATACATACACACATTTAAACAGACAGGTGAGATTTCTATATAAGAAGAGGACCAAATTATATGGTACCAGTAGCATATGACATGACATGACCTGACATAAATACATACATACATACACACATTTAAACAGACAGGTGAGATTTCTATATTAGAAGAGGACCAAATTACATGATACCAGTAGCATATGACATGACCTGACATACATACATATATACATATATACATACATACATGCACACATACATTTAAACAAACAGGTGAGATTGATATAATAGAAGATGACCAAATTACATGGTACCAGTAGCATATGACATGATCTGACATGCATACATACATACATACATACATTTAATCAGACAGGTGAGATTTATATATTAGAAGACGACCAAATTACATAGTATCAGTAGCATATGACACGACCTGACATACATACATACATACATACATTCATACATACATACATACATTTAAACAGACAGATGAGATTTATATATTACAAGATGACCAAATTACATGGTACCAGAGGCATATGACATGACCCGTACATACATACAAAACAGACAGGTGAGATTTATATAATAGAAGATGGCCACATTTATTTTTCGAATTAATAAAATAAGCAAAAGAAATAAGATATTACTTACCTGGAGCGGCTCGTTTCGGCAATTCTTTATGAAGGAAAAGAAAAAAAAAATCCATTGAAATGACGTTGATTTTCATGTTTTAATATTTTATATGGATATATAATTGTTTCAGTACAAGATGACGGTGGTTATGCATTTTTGGTACCGCGATATTTTTAAATAGTTTTTTTTTTTCAGGTTAAATTCAAGTTTTACTATATTTTATATTAAATTGTTAGGTGGAAGCACAGATTAGTAACAAACCCTCTCCCCATGATAAGAATAGCTTTCGAAATAACAACAAATAACAAATCAGCGCGGTATCAAGAATACATAAGTACCAAAATGACTTCTAATCTAATCAGGTATTAGCGAAACGCCATTGTAATACTTCTGTGCTGTTTACTACGAACATAGATTTTACTAGCGGGGGATGGCGGCGTCTGTCTTTGCCCAAGCGTAAAGTACGCTTAAATATGACATTTTAATTTGCCCAGATTTCGTATATATTATTATAGAGTCGTGATTTCAATTGTAAAATATTAAGGTGCCATTAGGCAGGATCGAAACTGTAGCATTCAAAGCGGGATGCGTTACCAACGCGACACGCATATAAACCGATTAAAAATAAAAAATAAAAATAAACTAAGATGTATGTACCAAATATTTAACGATATTTTCAATTTTGACCCATTTTTGACCTCTTGCAAATTTTTTTTTTTGCGGTTTTCTTATAGGATGATCATCTTTAGTTAAGTACTACGTGTAATTATATTCATGCAGATATTCTACATGATTTATACTTGCATAATATTTGAGTAAAAAGTTTACAGTAAGCATAAAACTGTTTCCATATATATTTATGTATACGTATATATTTTTGTTTACTCTATCTATTATATTCATACAAATATTCTACATTATTTATGCTTGCATAATATTTGCATAAAAAGATTTTAATAAGCACAAAACACTTTCTATATATATTTATGCATGCGTGTATATATATATATTTTTAAATTTGCCTACCAAACTCCTCTGTTAGTTTACAGACATGAAACTTTATATAAACGGTATTTGAACCCATGGTAACTTTTTTATTTTGATTTTAGCCGAGGAAAGTGTGAAAATTTAAAAAATGGAATTTACCAGGTGGAGGTGAAACGATGGCACTACGAATATGCATGCGTAACGTAATATCTATTGATTCAAGTCTTCCAGCATGTTTTCATAGCTCAAGCATTAACGTCGAAGGAAAAAGTAAACCATAACCTAAACGTTTTGGTTTCGATTCTCGGTGGTGGCACACGAGTCATTTGTTTTTTTTTAACTTTTGAATTCATTAACCTATATTGGGTATAATATAATATAATTATAAATACGAAATTTGCATTAATCAAAATATCATATTTAAGCGTATTTTATGACCGGGCAATGTCGGCCGGCCTGCTAGTATTAAGATAAAATAATTCTTCCTTTTTTGAATAGCATGCTCTTGTAGTTTTATATTTTACTAATATATTGAACAATGAAGAAAGGAGAAAAATATTCCGAGTTGACTAGAAGGGTACGGCGCCCACTGAGATCTTAAGATTTATTTTTATTGAAATTACATATGAGTAGATATTATTTTTAAAGCGATTCATCAAAAATTGTTTGGTACGATTTAAAATGGCTGTGATTTTTATGAAGGGAGGAAAAGTCACAGAAACACAACGAAAATCAAATGGTAAGCGTCTGTTGCACTAAGGCAAAATCATTTGCAACGATGATCGAAATGAAAAGAAAATATTGGAAAATTAGGAAAAAATTGTTATTGCTCAGACTTCAGGATACAGATGAAAGTACTCGAGGGTGGCACACAGTTTTCATAACTGAATTATTAGGTTGGTGTAAAAATAATGTCGTTTTTTCGTTCAACTTTATGCAAACAACGACATTATTTTTGCACCAACCTAATAGTTTAAGAACTCATATAGCAAAATTACATTTTTTTATATATAATAGAGAAAGCGAATGAAAATAAAAGCAACTCACCAACTTCGTATACAGATAAAGCGAAGAATCCACCGCAAATGTCACCAGACTTACATTTCATGTTGCAGTTTTTAGCCTGTCCATATTTTGTATAACTTCCACCGCAAAAACATTGTTTTCCATACTGAATATGAAATGAACATAGAAATAGATATTATAAATTCATTTCAGTAAAAGAATGACCCATAGACTGGCCGAAAAGATATACCGTCAGAATCTTAAAGAGCTCTCCCGGTTGGAATATCTCAGTTAACGAGCGAATTCTAGGTAGCCTACTCCAACTCCAGCTTCAAGAAAATGACAAGATTTAAAAAAAAAAAAGAAAAAAAGAGGAAGAGTATACCAATCAACAGTGTGCCAAGTATTTCTGGATGAATTCAATCAGAACTATATAGATAAAGAATGCCTGATAGAATGTCTGAAAAAAGGATCGCTCCACGACGACTACGAGCGAATTATAATGCCTGCCCAAGATCAAGGCTTGATGACGAAAGCTATTTAGAAAATTAGTGTTCCCAGCAATGATTCCAGTGCAGATTCTATCACACAGAAGTAGAGAGTGTGAGCCAACTGATATCCAACTGTAAGGGTCTGTTGAGGGATGGCTATTATATGACTTGACACAATGGAGTGTGTAAATATCTCTTCTGAACGATCTGTAAAAAATTGAATATCAAATGCAGCAGCAAATGCTAGGAACATGTTTACCAGAAACAACAGTTGGAAATAAGTCATACACCATCCACTATAACCATACAGTTTCTACAGCTATGTATGTAGAAAACGAAGCCATAAAACCTGACATAATGGGACATGAAGGGGAAAGGAGCAACTTTAGCAGAAGTGTGGTGCAATGGAGAGCGCCTCTTTTGGGGGAGCTGGGGGGGCTTCTACATTAATGCCTAACTTGTCTGTACTTGTGAGGTGCAGATGTGTTAAGCAGGTGCTTATCGTTTTGAAAATGTTCTGGTATGAGTCTAGCCAAGATTAACAGTTTGTTTGTAATATTGAACCAAAGCAAAATGATATAAGACCATAGAATATGAAAGGTCGACCCCCCTCTCTCTCTCTCTCTCTCTCTCTATTTCTCTCTTTCATTCCCCATATCTCTCTTTCAATTGATACAGAGAGAATTAAATATAATTCAATTGTTTTAAAATAGCTGATGCTTGGATTCTGTGACGGCGGACATAGAATGCGTCTGGTTTTAACTGGCCTTTATAAAAATATGCTCCTCATTATGAAATCTTAAATAAATTATATACAGATTTTTATAAAAATTCATTTGTTCGCTATTTTTGTATAAGCGCTAAATTCCAGCATGCCATCAATGCCGACAACGGAAACATGCCTATAGCGATGCAATGAAGACAAAAAGCGACCCATGCCACAAGGTATAGCCGACGAAATATCGACCAGTTGTGTTGCTGTTTCCATGTCCCCATCATTGGATATCATTTATTCCCCCGGGGAGCTGGTTGTGCTCCCAGGACGTTCCCCAACCAAGTAACTCTACCCTGGAAACGATAGTGTCATGTAAGTTAGTGTCTCCAATGATGCGGAGTTATACATACGCTGACAAATTCGCTCAGCAACATAAGCACACCCGTTCACTGTAGAACTCCCAAAACGCCGGAAGGCCTTCTACTCTAATAGTTTCTTCTCTCGAAGATAACGATCTGGAATGCTTTTCCTGTTGCCTGTTTCCCTGGTTATAAAGCTCTCTAGATACCGGAAAGTCTTGTACTCTGATAGTTTCTTTCTTGGACTGCTAGACTTTAAAATTTTCTCCCTGTTAGCTGCAACCCTGAATGAACTGGCGTACAGAAGTTTAAGTGTAATGTGAACCAACATTTTGCCCATCTCCCCTAAACATGGGTCCAAATAGAAAACCCTTACGTCTAAGTGATTTGTTTATAACGAACGTGATGAAAAAAGTTAATAGCTCTCATCTGATTCTAGGTTACTAAAATAAAATATTATAAGCTGGTGGAGATATGTAATAGAGAAGAAACACCACGTCAGTAGCGATTTAATTAGTTAGTGTTAAATTTGACAACGGTTACACTTAGTGCATGTTACGACGACCCAGGTTGAATAAAAATATGGGTTACAAGGCAGAGGCAACAGATCAAAATCGAACGATGATATGACGTCACGTTTTAGAGCGAGAGAAACATAGGTTTTTCAGCTCAGTTCTATTGGTGGAACATGTGTGGACGAGACACGGCCTAAAATGTAGCAAACTAATAAACTCGGTGAATGTTATAAACGTCTGTCCGTCTACCTCATTCATTACTCCGTTAAAGTTAAAAGCAGGCATTGAAACACATGTTCCAACACGAAACTCCCCCATTGCACAAAGACAGCATACATTTTGCCGTTTCGCACGTCATAAGTCGAGTAGAAATAGGTAAAAATTATAAATACTAGATATCATTGTAAAAAATAAATAGCCGCGGCGAAATCACAAAAAAAAAACGCATAGTCGCAGAATATATGAATTTGTGATTGTTGGAAATTTTATATATAGTGTAGTGAATTAAGGAAATCAGTATTTCTAACAACCAGGACGTAACTTACACGGCAACTGATAAGGCTGAACTGCTTACCTGTTTATGCGCTTTTAATTCCACTTTAGATTCAATACACAATTCCCTTTCAAATTTACCTACTACACTTGAAAATCACCTTTTCTCATGCCCAATATATCACAAAATAAACCTCCAAGAGATGTGAACGTGATCTAACCCCTTGTCATACTAAGTAAGAAATGCTCGGCTGAGCTATCCCTCGTACTTTTCAAACACTACAATAAATACCTTGCTGAATCTTACTTCATATATAGATGAAAAATACCGTCTGCGGTATCAATGTATAAAAATTCTGATAAAAGAACTGGTCCGCTCAATTATCGCACTATTGGTCCCTTCCTCTTCTTTTCTAAAATCTTTGAGTCATTAATCGATCAAGAACTAGTCCGCGATCTCGCAAAAGCAAATCTTTCTGTCCGACAGTATGGATTTAGTAAATATCTACTGCAGATATTATAATGACCATCTCTGAACGACCACAGCATGCACTGGATAAGCCAGGGATTTAGCCCTTAGCATACCCAAAGCCTTCAACCAATCTGACATGTAGGACTGCTAATAAGAATTAAATCATAAAGTACTAGCGTTGGCTGGGCATTGGGCATTGGGCATTTTTATTGAGTAACCTATACCTCAACACAATAACAAAAGACAAAGCAATTATTTCTTCTAGGACACACTGCACTTAAACACATCTTCTCTATCTAGGATATTTAGCACTTTGTTAATCTCAACTAGTCCCCCATTTCCCATAATAATCTGATGAAGAATGACGTCATAACCGGAAGTAACCCCCACTTCTTATCCCCCCTTTACTCGAACAAAAAGGAGGAGATTAACTCTAGGAGTATTGTCTAATAAAAACAGTTGCCAATCCATGTGATGATAATCTCAAATCGTCCCCCACTTAACACCATAATTTGAAAGGGAATGACATCATCACCGGAAGCAACCCCTAACCTATCACCAACTCCTCAAAAAAGGGAAAAGATAATATCTGGGATTAAATCCTTCTTAGACAAGAGAAAAATCCAGGTTATCTTTGATAGACTTGCATCCTAACCACATAATATTAATGCGAGAGTGCCTAAGACGTCGATCCTTAGACCTCTATTATTACTGATATTCATAAACAACTTCCCCTATTACATTGTGTCTAAGATGGGGGTATTTATCGAGAACACAACGCTCTATAATAGACATAAGGGGGAACGGATGTACACATATCTAAGGCAAGGGTAAAATCCTTAGAAAACGAAATCCAGTCTGTAGTGGAATGGGGCCATAAATCAATAGTAACGTCCAATGCTACTACGACTAAGCCTCTTTCCTTTAACAATTCAAAAAGCCTTCTCAACCATAAATAACCACGACAATTAACACTTTACTTGGGAGTTCGTTCAAACTCATTGGTTTAACATTCACAAACAATATGGACGGTAACACATACATTGGAGCCATTGCGAAGACTGATGCAAATAGGTGAGTTTTCTCTATCACGCTAGATGATTACTCGTAAATGAGAGTACCCATTATCTCTACAAAGCTGTAATTCGTCCACGAAGGAAATATTGTTGACACATCTAAACTGGTGCAATCACAATTAGTCTCTCCCTTCTGGACAGGGTGCGAAGAATAGTATCCAATCTTATAGCCCAAACCTCTGTCCCATCGCCGCAATGTTGAACTTGTATTCTTTCGACAAACTCATTCAGCAACAAAATCCCACCCAAACACTGTTAATGTCTGCTGAGATTTCACTGACTTAGTATGTCGGCATTTCCCGGCGTTTTACGTAAATTGCCGGGAAAATTCCGACGATAGTACAGTTTGATTATTCGGTTTAAGCACGGTAGGACCATACTTGGTCTGCCGTATGTTTTGTAGTAATAATAATGAATGGTGTAATTGGCAAAAACACGTGGCTATCAATTGGATGTAAATTGTGATGACTTACCTGCAAACCGGCTGGTGAAAGGTAATTTGTTTTGCAGACATCAATACATTCCTCGACTGACTTCACATCTTTTTTAAACGTCATTGCACGAATGATCTTATCTTTGTAACATCCAAGCATCCCTGTAAAAAAGACTTCATACTTTTAGCTCTCGAAAAAAAAATCTATAAAATGATTTTCTTTTCATGTAATTAACAAGTAGAATACCCACCTTAGGAAGGGTAAAATAAATTACCAGAACAGAACAGATTTGTGCTCATTTCTTCTGTCACTAAACAAGGACTATCCTGGGAGCCCAGCGTTGCCCGGGTGTTTGAAGGTGCGTGTTGAGTAAAAAAAAAAAGCGGTAGTAGGCAGGCAGGCTCGAACCCGTACCGCGAAGGAGGAAAAGAACGTGAGAAAAAATAACGTGACGTCTTTGTCGTTGCGACTATCGCCAAACGGGAAGTGGCGAAGGTTTAAATTAAGGCTAGTTAATCGAAAAGAGGAGAGGACTTTCGAAAATATCGGCGAAAAAAAACGACCCCTCCTTGTAGAAAAGTGGCCAGTTGAGGGTGAATGAATCAATGTTTGTCATCGTAAGGGTCGATCTTCAAAACGATTCCGATCTCGTGAAAATCCGTCGCCTCTGTCGAAAATTTTAGGCAGACATACATACATACATACATACATACATACATACATGCATACATACATACATACATAAACACATTTAAACAGACAGATGAGAGTTATACTATAGATTCACGTCAAGATTTTATGATGCTAGAATTTATGTTTAGAATTCATTACATAATTCTCATTGTACAACGCGATCACTAGAAAAGCGGGAAATTTGAAGCGGTACATTTATTGTTCAAATTTTATTGCACTTTTTTCTCTGCACCGACGACATTTGGCACATCTGTAGGTACACAAATATACTTTATGTACCTGGAAGTGTTATTAGATAGGTTTTATAACGGAATTCCACCGATAAGTATCTGAAATCGATAATATAAAAAAAAATCCGATTAAAGAAGGAACAGTCCGATTTTTACCAACGATAACACTTTTATACAGGCCAACAAGTGTATGAGAAGTTTTATCACCGCAAAAGCAGACGGGCTAGGCTTATCAAATCAACAGTAGGTACTTGAACCATTAGATCTGTCTCTTGCGTTTAGAACTTTAATTCAAGCCGTTATATATAAAAATAATTTAATAAAATAAACAGTAAGTTCTCTACAGTGCAATGTAAACTACAATGTATTATGAACTAAGCTACTACTGGGGGGTCATGTGAAGCTTACTCCCGATGCACCATGGTGGGTTCCTTACTAGAGCGGCAATAAATCAATTTGATTGAGAAATTGGCGATTTCGATGACAATAAAAGTATAGCAAGTATGACACAGTCGTTGATTCTAATTCAATTTCGGAAAACGTCGAGTCTCCCTGTTAGTAATTTATGAAAAAACATATTTCTTGTATATATAACTTTCATTTGCCAAATGTGCCGCGTTTTAAAAACAACACTGTTAAACATGTCTCAAAATTAATGCTTAAGATTAAAGTGCTCAAAGAAGGAACTGAAATTCACAGAAATTTTACTTAATTAATATATAATTATTATGGATCGAAGTCAACTCAAATTTCATATATTTGAATGTTCAAATGGGAGGTTGAACTTATATTATCCTCCCTAAAACCTTTCTAAAATACTCCGAAAATCTGAAAAAAAATTCTTTAAAAACCTCCAAAGAACCTGTAACTCGAGGAATATGTATTAATTGATTAAGTAAAACCGATTCTAAAATTTAACATAATATCCAAATGTTCATAATATGTACTACATCCTTTTTACAGTTATTGCATAACATAAAGTAAACTAAGTGCATCATACACTACAACACCATACGTCTAGCCGTTGCGTTCCGGAATTTAAATTGAATATTATAAGAAGTGAATTCTGTATATAGAAATATATAAGCATATACATATACTTAACATTTTATGTATTATCTACGGACATGTATGGCACAGTTATACATCTCATCCATATAGTTGACTTAAGTTAAATTTGAAACAGCGATAACAAAAGTCCATCCTGATAAACGGGAATGTTTTACCGCATATCAATTATTATTATTTACTTCTTAGATTTACTATCTTTCTAACGTCAGAAATGATTGACACAACGGACAGAGCCTCGGGGTAATATTCAACTTAGACTATTTCTATATTATTGAACGTGACTTATTCGTACGCTTCCCGTGGCGAGACTGGTTTGAAAACCTTTGTTTTTATCGCCCTAAACGTGACGTCATATCCTATACTCCTATCGTTGAATTGCTGTTTTGTCTAGGAAGTTTGACGTCTTGTCACCTACCTCACTTCAATTCACGTCATTTGTTTCTGGATATAATTCTGTTTGCAGATAGGTTATCCTGACATGTACTAATGTGGCCCTTATTAAAATTCACTCGCGCAAACCAAGTCACTACTTACATAAGGTCACTCAAACGTATTTATTTATATAAATCATAATTTGTCGAAATAATGTAATATAATACCTTTTGTGAGTTGATTTGATTTCTAAATAAAAGAATAAATAAGGAAGATCTACTTACATGATTCTGTAAAACCGGCTGAAAAAATAGAATATTTCAATTTAAAAATAATGAGAATAAGTTTATCAATACTATTTATAGGTGAATTTTTTTCAGATCCTCCCACATGTTTTTTTCAGATCCTCCCACATGTTTTTCTAGATCATCCCACATGTTTTTAGATCCTCCCACATGGTTTAGGTCCTCCCACATGTTTTTAGATCTTCCCACATGTTTTTTTCAGATCCTCCCACATGTTTTTTTTTCAAATCCTCCCCACATGTTTTTTTTTCAGATCTTCCCACATGTTTTTTTTTCAGATCCTCCCACATTTTTTGTGTGTGTTTTCACATGCAAGCATTTTTTAACATTTGTGATTAAACAGCACCGAATTGATTTTTTTTCTGTTGGTATTTTATATGCATTTGTGCATTTACTATTTTTTTTTTTTTGGAATTCAATGAAAAAAAAAAAAAAAACTTGATTATTGATAAAAATAAAATGTCAATACAGCTGTGTTCTGCCTTTGTTTCAAAGTTGGTTACTGATACTAATGTATATACGAGTGTACGAGTTCCGTCATTTTCACATGAAATAACGACGTACAAAAGCAAATATCAAAAAGATCGAAATAAAACGTCTCTCTCTGGAAAGTTAAGAAACAAAATAAGAAAGTAAACAAAAAAAAAACATCGATCAGTACAGAAAGACAACTGGAAAAAAAGATTGAACACGTATGATTACGAAAACTAAGTTGATTATTTATCTCTGAATTAATTTTAAATAACGTGAGATTGTCAGAAGTGACAGGTGCTTTCACCCTTTACGAAAGATAGTTTCAGCCGACTATATCTTACTTGTGAGGAAGAATACACACAAATAAATACGCATTCATCTTTATTATTGTTTTGACTCTCGAGTATATATGCGCCACAGACACAGTTAATCACTCGGGAACCACATCACTCTATAGAAAAACATATAAGGACATTAACTAGTATATACTCGAGAGTCAAAATAATGAAAAGAATATTCTCTTTTTTTCTATGTCTAAGGTATGATTCTGGAAAGCACTAAGGGTTCCAACTTTCCTTCACACTCTTTCATAAGGGATTATTTTATTGCTAATTATTTAACCCGCCTAACGGGGAATGGCGACAGAGCTGTCCAAGCAATTTTTGTTCAGCCACTGTTCTTATTCTAGAATGCTGGCCTTTCAAATCCCACTTTCCTGATCTTGCCACTAATGTTTCCGACGTGTGAATGTCTACCAAACAACATAACAGCTCACACAAAACAGGAAAGCCGCAAACAGGAAGTCATAGACTCAAGCTTCGCCCTCTTTTTAGATTTGATACTAGAGTCGGGTTGCATGTGTGATGAATACCCTGCCACGTCATCCATCACACCAAATACAATAAAGTCTAAAAACTAGGGCTATAACAAGAGAATGTTCTTATAATTCATTTTACTCTCGAGTATATATCCGACACAGACACAATAAATAAATCGAAACCCACATCACTCTATCTAAAAGCATATACGATATTAACTGATATATACTCGAGAGTCAAAGTAAATAAAATAATATTCTCTTGTCATAGCTCTACTAATGACTAACTAGAAAACCATGGAATAGTCCGTAGTCATCGAACTAATAAGCCAAGTATCTCACACGTAGTACTATACACTCGCCATGACGATATCATCCAACAAGTTAATTTAGCAAGCAACTCGATATAAGATTTTTGAATGCGAGATGGTATATAATTATATCTACAAACAAATAACGTTGTAGCTTACACACAAGGAAGCTGCAAGCCGGAAGTCCTAGACTCGAGCAGAAGAATACATTCGAACATCACATACAAGAAAGTCTAATCATTGATCAACTAATGAGCTCGCGTCTACGATTTTCGGTCTGGCGTGTATGAGCGGCGACGTTTTCTGCTTGCAAAAATTATTATACATCATCTCACATTAAAAAACGAAATTTGTGTAAACAAATCGAGCGGAGGGATTTCGAACGATGTCAAAAAATCGTTAAATTCAGTACTCGTTCAGCAGCCGCCAATAGCGTAATGGTTAGGAGCCTTGACTGCCGTACAGACGGTCGGGTTTCAATCCTGGCTTGAGGTAGTTGCCTGTCTAGCCGCACTGATGAGCTGTGAAACAGCGAAACGGTACTGTATGTGGATGACTATATATATATATATATATATATATATATATATATATATATATATATATATATAACTACTTCATTTATTCACATAAATTTAATATACGAAAGTATAGATTTATGCGTAAACTTTAAGTATTTACTTCAAAAGTGCTCAATACGTAGGTAGAGCTGGTTAGTAATTTATAAAATATATATGGCGATTAAGCTACACTGAATATTCTGCGTTTCATCCAACTATAGGATTCGTCAGGCTTATGCATAAGCCTGACGAATCCTATAGTTGGATGAAACGCAGAATATTCAGTGTAGCTAAATCACCATATATATTTTATAAATTACTATATATATATATATATATATATATATATATATATATATATATATATATATATATATATATATATATATATATATATGCAAAGGCAGAAGTGGCGAAAGCTTCGTTTAATTGATGGTCTTAACCATGACACACAGAGCTGGAAATGCGACACTTGTGAACGAGTGTTTTTGTCAACGTCAACGATCTTAAATCGCACAAAACTGTTCAGGTTAACTTTGCACCTATCTTATCCAAACCAAATGATATGTTTAACATGCAGCAATTTTTTTAAGACTACTGCTGGTTTGGGAAGACATGTGATTGTTCATAGGAATATCCTTCAACACCCAGAGGAAGTCAACTCAATGAAAATTACTCAATTTGTATGTCACATCTGCTTCAAGATGTACAAATCTGCGGCGGGAGTGCAGAGTCATCTGAGATGTCATGGACGACAAGATTGGGAGAACTCAATATCATTTGGAAAGATATATCTGTGGAAATATATTTTATTTCCTTATACTATATACCAATCCTTATTTAAGAAGCTCAATGTAATTACAGAGCAATATAGTGAATGATGAATATAGTGAATACAGTGAATAGTTAATATGTTTCCATTGCGCCATTTTGAATTATATATATACATGTGTGTGTGTCTGTTTGATAGTGTTGATATATATGTATATTATATGTGTATGCATGTGTGTGTACGTTTATGTGTGTGTGTGTGAATATATATGTGCGTGCGTGTGTATGTGAAAATATATGAATGATATACACGACAAAGAAAACATTCGATATTACTCACTTGAGTCGTCGTGTGTGGTGAACACTGAAAGAAAAAAAAAATAGAATATATCAATTCAAATAATTTGAAAGAATTTTATTCTTTTTTTTTTAACATGTCGATTCAATTTTTCGGGCTTTTATATTTTTTTCATTCACTAACTTCGACTAAAATAATGATTTCTCTCCATATTCGTATTCACAATTTCACGTAACGAATATACAAACGCAGGTTCAATTGTAGAATAAGGACACTGTTTTTTGTTTTAAGAATTTATGTTTTTTGCTTCTTACAGTAAAATTGTTTGTTAGTCTTAAATAAATATATGTATACTAGCTGACCGACCGGCGTTGCCCGGTCTTACAATGTGCTTAAACATGATATTTTAATTCATGCAGATTACGTATATTATTATTATTATTATTATTATTATTATTATTATTATAGAATCAATCCTCTATTGATTATTATATATTACGATAGATAATTTGCCCAGTGGAGTAATTCGCAAATAAATAAATAAATAAAATATGTATACTGTCGTTCATCAAATTCCGCCTGTGTTTGTTTACAATATCACGTCAGCTGATATTAGGGCTTGAGGATGAATGCCCTGGAAAAGTTACATCTGATTAATGTTTAGTTTTAAAATACGCAAACGAAGAAATGGTTTGCGGCGATTTTAAATGGTACATCTTCTTATATACATATATATATATGTATGTATGTATGTATATATATATATATATATATATATATATATATATATATATATATATATATATATATGAATTTAGGATGACTCGTAGCCGGAAAACTCGTCCTGTTTACTAAGTAGGAAAACTTGTCCCCTATTGAATAAATATAGATTGGATATACATTTTATGACTGTTCTTGAAGGAGATATTTTTTTAAAAGAGACGATATCCCACATAATATTTAAAAAAATATATTTTTACTTTTTTACTGCTGTTTTTAAAAAAATCGATTATCTAAGTGTCCGTTTCCTACCTAACTTGCTAAATTCTTCGTAGTTTCACTTATTTTAAAACGTTTATTTTGTTCAAAAAACGAGACTACAGACTGCATAATATCTTTAAAAATATTTATACTTATTTACTGTTGTTTCGAAAGGGCAAAATTGATTTTTCTACGTAGCTGGCTAAGTTGTTAGTGGTTCAATTTCTTTTGAAGCGTTTATTGAGTAAAAAAAGAGTAGCGTCGAGTGTTACGTGAGAACGAAAAATAATGTCAGACATGAGGGGATCACATCGAAGGGATCTTGATCATCGCTTAAAAATAGAAAATAAAAGAAAGTACTGAGGTATAGATAGGTTTAAAACAAAACCCCTCCCCCCAAAAAAATAAATTTGTATACTTCCGGTAATGTCCAAGATCACTGCTCGGAAAAAATCAAGCTACTGGAAGTGGATACGGTTGATTATGTAGCGAAATCGAACGGAAGACACGAAAAACGAAACCATATATTTATAAAAAATACATTAGTTTTTAACATTTCTTGTGTTATTACGAAACAAACAAATAAGTGAGCACACTACTTGCATTATCAAATAATCAAACAAATGTTTTATTTAGAAAAATTAATTTAGTTTTAACACTTTTTGTGTTCACGAAATAACAAAAGGCACTTATGCAATATGCGAACGGCGGCCATCTTTTCTTGGTGCGTTTGACTAAACTGTCGGCAGGTGGCGCTTCTCGGTCAAAAACATTTATACACATAGATTCGAAAAAGTTGTCAAATAACAAATATATGACAAATAAATGTTATCAAAGGCAAGATAAGTTACTTTTCCACTTAACTGGATAATTTTTTAGTGTTTTTATTTAATGTAACATGTTTATTCAGCTCGAAAAACATACAGTGTTAACCGATGTATTTGAAAACTACAAATTGCGCCAGACTCTTTGTTGAACACGGTAAGTTTGGGAAAAGGAGTTAAAAATGTAAAAAAAAAAAATATACAAAATACTGTTAAAAACCCACCAAATATATGTCAGCTTATGTCACGATAACATATATTGAGCGAGTTTCTAACAGTATTTTGTATACCCTTTTCCAAAACTTACCGTGTTCAACAGAGAGTCTGGCGCCATTTGTATTTTAAATACATCGGTAAACACTATGGTTTTCGAGCTAAATAAACATGTTACATTGAATAAAAACACTAAAATTATATCCAGTTAGGTAGAAAAGCAACTTATCTTGCCTTTGATAACATTTATTTGTTATATATTTGGTTTTTGACAACTTTTTCGAATCTATGTGTACAGTAATACAAACCCAACATTTAAATTATTAATTTGTTGTTCACTCTTCAAAGTTGCTTTAATTAAAAAACATGTTTCATCTAAATAATTTATTCGCTCGAAAAAAAAAAAAGAAAAGAAAAAAAGCTATTTTACTTCATAAAAAAAATGTTGTCTTTATTACAAAATTGTTTAATTAAAATGATATTTTCTTACGCAGACTTTTAAATAAATGTTTTTACAATTATACATTGATACATTTTTATACAATAAATGTTTTGCTTTTTAAATATTTTTCTGTTCGAAAAAAAAATCTTGTTTGTTACTTATTTGCCGCGTTATTAGACGAAGAAGAAATTGTAGTTATTGCCCCCCCCAACAATAGCCGCCGTCTGCATATTGCAGAAGTCCCCCAGCATGAGTTTTGAACGATACCTTCCCCTCCCCATGTTAATAATGGCTTTCGAAATAATAACATCATGATTTCAGCGCGATATCCAAAATACATAAGTACCCTGTTTTCTTTTTTGTTGTTCCGTAATAACACAAGAATTGTTTAAACTAAATTAATTTTTCTTAATAAAATAATTATTTTCTTTGATAATACGTAAGTGTTTTCTATCTTTTATTTTTGTTTCGTAATAACACAAAACGTGTTAAAACTAAAGTATTTTTAAAAATAAATACATACTAGGTAGAAAAATCAATTTTGCCCTTTTAAAAACAACAGTCAATAAGTATAAATATTTTTTTTTTAAATGTGCGGCCTGTAGTCTCGTTTTTTAACCAAATAAACGCTTTAAAATAAGCGAGACTACTAACAAATCAATAAGTTAGGTAGGAAACGGACACTTAGAAAATCGGTTATTATTTTTTAAAAAACAAAAGTAAACAAGTAAAAATATATTTTTTAAATATTATGTGGAGTATAGTCGCTTTAAAAAAAACAATATCTCCTTCAAGAACGATCATAAAATGTGTTTTCAATCGAAGGGACAAGTTTTCCTACCTAACAAAAAGGGACGAGTTTTCCGGGTACGAGTTTTTCGGGTATGAGTTTTTCGGGTACGAGTTTTCCCTGGACGAGTTTTCCAGGCACAATATATGAATATCTATCTATCTATCTATCTCTCTCTCTCTCTCTCTCTCTCTCTATATATATATATATATATATATATATATATATATATATATATATATAGAGAGAGAGAGAGAGAGATAGATATATAGATAGATAGATATGATTATCTATCTATATATCTATATATCTCTCTCTCTCTCTCTCTCTATATATATATATATATATAGAGAGAGAGAGAGAGAGAGAGAGATAGATAGATAGATAGATAGATAGATATATAGATAGATAGATATTCATATATTGTCTCTCTCTCTCTCTCTCTCTCTCTCTATATATATATATATATATATATATATAGAGAGAGAGAGAGAGAGAGAGATTTCATTATATCATTATGTAATGCTTTATATCCAAAACAACTGTTATCGAATTATCTTTAAAATAGCCTACTAAAATTTTGATTCATTGAATATTCTTCACAAAATTAACTTCGTCTATTTTCCAGTGATGATCGAAGTTTTAATCTTGTATATTCTTTATGCAACCAAGCTTAACTTTTTCTATTCGTGTTTTAAACTGAAGATTCTGAAGGGAAGAACTTGTTTTCATGGTTAACTACTTTTTACATTACATTTTTTAAAAAAACAATTGTAAGTCAATAAACTTGCTTTAGCTATAATTTTTTTTTTTTTTTTACAATGCAATAATAATTAAAACTTTGAATAAATACATGTATAGCGTGTAATTTCTAAATATTGAGTTTGGAAAAAAAGATCCCTTGTGAATTAATCGAATTTCTTTGAATTTAATTTATATTGCCAGAATTCCGCAGACACACACACACACACACACACACACACACACACACACACACACACACACACACACACACACACACACATATATTAGTGATGGGGCGATTCCAATATTTTCCCGATTTCGACACAATTACCAATTCCATACTAAATTCCCGATTCCGATACAATTACCGATTCCGATTCTTTATAATCTGTAAATATTTAACTATTATTCCCGATTTTCGTAAAAACATATGTTAAATATGCAGATATTTTCATAAACGTAAAAATACACTTGTGAAGGATGATCTATCGATTTTAGCTTTACTTGTATTTTAAAATCAATAAATATTTATTATTTTATCATTATTACCAGCAATGGAAGATTTTACTTTAAACAATATACAATAATAAATGACAATTAAAAGAATCGTTTTGGAATCGGAAAATAGGCATCAATTTTTTCGATTCCGATACCTATTCCGATGCCCCCAAATTTGTCCATTTTTACGATTCCCGATTCCGATTAATCGTCCCACTACTAATATATATATATATATATATATATATATATATATATATATATATATATATATATATATATATATATATATATATAGTAATTTATAAAATATATATGGCGATTAAGCTACACTGAATATTCTGCGTTTCATCCACTGTAGGATTCGTCAGCCTGACGAATCCTACAGTGGATGAAACGCAGAATATTCAGTGTAGCTTAATCGCCATATATATTTATAAATTACTAACTAGCTCTACTTACGTATTGAGCACTTTCGAAGTAAATACGTAAAGTTTACGCATAAATCTATACTTCCGTATATTAAATTTGTGTGAGTAAATGAAGTAGTTATATATATATATATATATATATATATATATATATATATATATATATATATATATATATATATATATATATATATATATATATATATATATATGAAATTTATTGCTGTGAGTCCAGAATGAATTTACATATTGTTTCCGCTAGGAAGTATCCTCTGGAGATGAGGATAGATCCGACCAGTTTCGTCAGAAATCATAAATGAACGATATATATATATATATATATATATATATATATATATATATATATATATATATATATATAAATATTATTTATTAATTATTAATTAATAAGTATTACGTGCATAAAAGTAAGTCATCTATATACTATATATACTATGTATATGTTATATATTTTATGCACGTAATAGTTATTGATTAATAATTTCCAAAAAAAATACGTTGGTGAAACCCAGCGTAAATTGAAAAAAAGGCTCAGTGAACATAAAAGAGATATAAAAAATAGCAATTGTCTAAGTGCATTATTCTCTAATTTATTGCAGCATAATCACACCTTTGACTTTAGACAAGCACAAATAGATAAATTTATTTCAAATAAACCACGCCAGAGACTTCTTGAATCTGCGCGTATCGCAAATTCAAGCACAATTAAACAACGTGCAGGTTTCTATAATATAGCGCCATTTATAAGTAAACTTTTATTAAAAGAACATAATTTAACTGTAGACACAGGTTAACCCTCCCACACCATTCAAACACCTCCTATAATAATTAATATACATAATCTCAATCAATAAATTACATAACAGTCATTTCATTTCTGTTACAAAACTATATTTGAATTTCAACAGATATATTTCTCTCCAGTAAGAATATTTACTGCGTTCATATCTGTTAAAATTACATTAACGACTATATGACGTCACTAAAATTTCCCTCTCTTTAACAGCGCAAGCTCCCCCCTCCTTTTTGAATTTCCAACGTCTTTTTCCGTTTTTCATAAATTGAACAGCGTCACACTTTGCACATGAAACATTTTCAAATGTTTTGTACTAGTATTTTTTGTTTCTTAATCTCATTCATCCAGGGGAAGTCTCGAAATAAAGACGAAACGTTGATGAACACATAATACGGTTTGCTCCTTTTTATTTCTCTCTCTCTCTCTCTCTCTCTCTCTCTCTCTCTATATATATATATATATATATATATATATATATATATATATATATATATACAAGCTGTACCCTGCCACGCGTTGCTGTGGCTCAAATTGGCGCAATGGAAAAAGTTCCAGAATGAGAAAATGCATGTTTCTTATAGGTTTAATTCCACATTTCTTATGGGTACACATTTTTTGTTTTTCCGTTTTCTTAGCTGATGTAGAGATTTTCTGGTTTGGTGACTCTTAAACACATAACATAAATTGTCCATGTAGAAAAAACAGTCAGTGTGTAGCTGTAAGCCAAACAATTGTAAAGATTTTCCCTGAGCTTTGTTGATGGTTATTGCAAACGACAATAAAATTCAAAAACGCAGTTTCCTAAACTGTAATGGTGTATCCGGTGAAATCATAGGAATGCGTGAAATGAAGATATCTTTATCTGTGCAAGGTCCTGTTAAGGTTGTTGTTTCTATGATATTGTTTGTTATTTCTTTTTTTTACTGCAAGCCATGTGCCATTGCAAAGCTTGGATTTGTTTATATTTCACAACATGATAATTAGTACACCAATTTTCAGTTGCAAATCTAGCTGTTGGATAATTAACAACATTATTGGCTTCCACAACAGTGTCGATGGATGTGTATGTGACACTTGGAATTTTACGTTGAATAATAGCGTTAAGTGCATGGACGCGTTTGTATTGAGCTGCAAGAATAGCTCGTTTACTCAGTCAAGTGGAAGTCATATAATTAATTTGAATATCTGGAAAAAAAAACTTTTAACCAATTCTTCTTTTGATGTAATAAAATTACAGAAGTGAAAAGTCAAATAATGTCACTCTTAACTCGGATCAGCCAGCACTTTTCCGTGCCTAATTTCCCAGAAGTGACGCAAAAATTTCTGTGCGGATCGAGCAGTCTGCAAATGGACATACACATTTTGAGTTAAGTCTAATGTCTTCACATGGCACCAAAAAGTATTTGAGGGAAGCATTTATTTCATCTGCTGGTGTTGATTGAAGAATTACAGATAGCATTTGTCTGAAATCTCCTGTAAGCAATATTACTGCATTTCCAAATGGTCTGCCATTGCCATGCACATCTTGCAATGATCGACCAAGAGCCTCAAGTGATTTTTTGCGTACCATTGTGCATTCATTCCAAACAATAAGTTAGCATTTCTGCAATGTTTTTCCCCATACTGGATGTTTTGGAGATGTTGAACATGAGATTTTTGTAAAATCGAATGTTTATAAGTAGTTTCAAAGTAGAATAAGTAGTTTTACTTGATAGCAAGATCGGAGGTATTCGACATGCAGCAAGGGCTATGTCATTTTGTCATTGAATGGATGCCAAAATCAAGTTAATTAGAAAGGTTTTACCAGTTACTCCTAGTGCTGTTCAAGGTAGCAGTTATTTCCAAATAACTTCTATTCTCACAATAAGTAAAGTAGGTGACAATGCCTTATTCACTGTAATTAATTGAGGAAACTACAATAGGAGATAGACAGATAGACATGAAACTACAAAACTACAATAGGAGATAGACAGATAGACATGAAGATATATAGATAGAAATAGACAAAGTGAGAGGGAAATTCAGAAAGAGAAGGAGATAGAGGGAGAGTTAGAAACAGAGAGAGAGAGAGAGAGAGTGCGAGACAGAGGAAATGAGAGAAGGGGAGAGAGATAGAGGGAATTAGAGAGAGAAAGGGGCGCAAAGAGAGATTGAGATGGTGATATATATATATGTATATATATATATATATATATATATATATATATATAGAGAGAGAGAGGGAGAGAGAGAGATGGACGGAGAGAGTTATTAAGAGAGGGGGAGAGAAACAGATGATGAAGTACACTTCTCACTTCAAAGTAACTTTTTTTTTCGGGAGCTAGATTTTCCACAAATTAGAAACCGATTGGGTTATCTGTACTTTCACCTAACAATTTAATAAACAAAAAATATTTTAAGACCTGAATTTAACGTGCAAATACTAATTTAAAAAAATAACACGGTAACGTAAGTGCATAAGCGCCACTTTATTTCGAATATTCAATTTCCAAAGACTGATTGAATGAATTAAACTTTTCCAAAGACTGATTGAATGAATTAAAGTGTTGTGTAATTATTTATAAATACTATGGTCTAAAGATTATTTCCGCTTTATTTACCTTTCCTTATTGACTGATGTTAAAATAAAGTTATTTTCTCTCATCTTTCAGTTAGCATCTTATACATATATACATATATAAATACACACACACACAGACACATATATATATATATATATATATATATATATATATATATATATATATATATATATATATATATAGGACTATCCACTTATCTTGTGCTTCCTTTTTAAAATTAAATATGTTTTTAACTCTTTTTCAAGATGTCTTTTAACATGTTTTATTAATCATTTGTTCATATATATATATATATATATATATATATATATATATATATATATATTAACATGGATACTCGGCGTTGCCTGGGTTGACATGAAGTTTCGTTTGGAAAACACCTGTATCCTAATCATTTTCAGCATGGGCAACGTGGATACCCCCACAAGAATCCCAAAAATAAAAGAACGGATAAAAATATGTAAATGTAATCGCCCCAAAACAGAAGAATTACGAGATACCCTCTCCAGCAGATATTTCGGCAGAAGGGATATAAAGAGTAGAAACTATTCTCCGGTTATTGAGCAGTGGAAAGACCCCCGCCAAAATAATTAACTAAAAATAAATCATTACAACATTTGTTTCCATAAAAATAGCAGCGAATGCCCGTGCGATCGCAAAAAAAAAAAAAAAAAAAAAATGCCAGTAGGCAGGCTCGAATCTGGACGGGAATGAAGGATAAAAGGTTACTTGAAACAGTTTTGCCCACTGTCCTAAGAAACTCACGATTTTATGAACCTAAAAAATAACGTTTATACACATTAACGCGTCCGTTTTTTTTTTTAATTTTTGTACGGGCCCTTCTTCCATTGTTTTTTTTTTGTGAATAAAGGAAATTCTCGATTTGTTTTTTTTTTTTCAGGGGGGATTTTTTGTTTTTAAAAGTGTGTGCTTCGAATTCAAAATTAAGTTTGAATTTGAAGCAGTCAAAGATTCTGTAATAATTTTTTACGACGTGACCGAACGTCGTTTATCCCCTAAAAAATGAAGATCTACAAAAATTAATTCCAAAAACAACTAAATGAAAATTTTCATCATTTTATGTTTCTAATGTAATCCTCCTTGCACCCCATATTTGGGGGTTCTTTTATTTATGAAATTGTCAGGTGAAAGTACAGAATGGACTCATAAGAAGTAATTACATTTATCGTTATGTTATGTTTCAAATGTAATTCCCTCCCCCACCAAAAAAAAATTGTATTGCCATGCTTTACCGCTTCCCTTTATCGCCAAACTTGAAAAAATGCTAGAGGTTACATTTTTCGTTGAACGCTTGGAAGCCAAAAAGTGGGTGCTATATTTAACGTTAAATTTATATGCAAAAGTGATCTCCAACTCTAACATGTTATTTTTTTTTCTAAATTTCTTTTTTCATATTATTTATAAAGGCTGTTTTAACGCATTAGGAAACAAAGTAGATCTTCATTTTTTAGGGGTTACGCTGGGTCATGTCGCAAAAATTTTACCTTTTTTTAATTAGAAAGTTAAGTTTGTAATCGATAAACTTAACGTTAAAAAAGTGTAAATTGTGGAATTTAGAGGAGGGTGGCAGTGGATCTTTTTTCTTCTTTTTTTAGGCGCTGTGTCACATCGTAAAGATTTACCGATTTTTGTATAAAGAATAATGAAAACGAACAAAGCAAATCTTTTCAGTTTTTTTCGTAAGAATTTTTTTGATTGAATATTAAAAAACAGCTAATAAAAGCCAAACATTTTTCTATCTACACGGAATTAGTTTTTCAAGCTAGAACCTTATTGAGATTACCAAATTATTTTATTTGGTGAATAGTTTGTTTGTTTATGTTCCGAATTTCTAGGGGCAAATAACTCTAAATAAAAAGTTTTTTTTAAAATCGATGTTGGAATAATAATTCCAATTAAATTAAATAAAATATGTTATCAATATAATTGCTGTTTACAGCTTATTAAATAGCAATTTTAAATAGAACACTTAAAACAATTCAAACATTAACTACGATACCGCTATTTGATAAAATCATTTTTTTAATATAATATGCAAATGAGATGGTCTTGTATATTTTGCAAGAATCATACTATATATAGAAAAAATGAAAGGGTGAAGTAGGGAACCTTTAATTAGGTTGTAAACAAACAAACAAACAAACAAACAAAAAGAGAGAGAAATAAATCATATTACTCACTAGACTCTTCCGGTGTATTGAACGCTGAAAATAGAAAATTTCGATTTAATAATTATCCATAATATATAACTTTATTGACATTTTCTTTTTACAATTAAAAATTTTTTTTTAACAATCTTTTTACAAATGCAAATAAAATTATATTTTTTATATACAGAGACTTTGTAAGTGATAACAAACGAGGTTATATACAGTTCTCAATAAAAGAAAAGCAAGATACAATTTTATTACTACGTATAAATTTACATTGTCATGACACTTGACATGCTAATGTTTCGGACAAATCGTCGGTTAAAACAAGAAGTTCTCATCAGCCGACCTAATAAATAGTTGCTTTTCACAGAAAAAAAACAGTCCTCAAAACATATATATATATATATATATATATATATATATATATATATATATATATATATATAATTTATACAATCAGAAAAATTCTCATCGAGCTAAACCGAGGTTAATATTGGTACAATAATCAATATAATACCATTTAAAAGGTATTAAAATTGATTGTTAAAAAATCCACATATATATATATATATATATATATATATATATGTATGTATAGAGAGAGAGAGAGAGAGAGAGAGAGAGAGAGAGAGAGAGAGAGAGAGAGAGAGAGAGAGATAGATATAGATATATATATATTGCACCGGAGGGAAGAAAAACAAGATAACCTATTGATGTTCCTGGATCGGATGCCAAGTAAAAATCGCAGACTACAGAACTGGGTTCCTATACTACAGGAATATAAATTGGAACTACATTACACCAAGGGTCGAGATGCGGAAGTGGAAAGCAAGCATCAGGGCAACCGAAAAGGAGAGAGAGAGGGGGGAGGGAGTCTGGGTTTGCCATTGGAAGGGATGGATTTATTTCACTGGACTCCAAAAACCCCCAAAATGTTGAAGAGAATGAAACTTTTAAAATGTTGCGCGATCGCATAACACGGCAAGAAAAACAGCGAGGTTCAATGAAGGATCACCAATTTGGTTTCGCATGAAAAACAGGTTTGTGAATTTCTGTTCATCTATCCCCCATCAAAAGGATATTTAGATTGTTTGCAACCCGTGCGTTTTAATCGACCGTATTTTATCGACGCAAATGTACCACTCGACAAACTGTTGATTCCTTCTTGGAACTAGCCCCCCCCCTTCTTATCTAGGACTGATGGCGACCGCTTTTTTCCTCCATCATCGTCGAATTTTTTTTTTTTTTTTGCTATTTTGTTTGTTTAAAAAAGAAATTAAAAAAAATAAAACCCCTAAAACAATATATATATATATATATATATATATATATATATATATATATATATATATATATATATATATATATAGCTTTAAGTATAAGAGAAAAGATAAAGATCAATTCCACAAAAGGAGACTGATCCGGATAATGCCAAGCTCAACAATAATTATTGGAGCTTATACAATAGGACAACAAGAGAATGAAATGAAGACACAAAACTATATATTGGTAGATATAGAATGGATCATTTATTGAATAATGGAATACAGGCAAAATTTGAGGGATCTGTATTCCATTATTCAATAAATGATCCATTCTATATCTACCTATATATAGTTTTGTGTCTTCATTTCATTCTCTTGTTGTCCTATTATATATATATATATATACATAATTATTTTTTTACTATAATAATTAAATACCTACAGACACTAGTGTTTCATCCTTTCGGGATTCTTCAGTGCAGGGTGTCACGATTACTACCAGTCGAACGATTCGAACCCCGCGACACGAGACATCTCTGGCTCGATTAGCGGAGGCCGTATCCATTCTGCTACCATTAACCGTGTGAAATAGCGTTGAATTTTAAACATTTTAATTTAAATGTTCATTACGTCAGACAGACAGTGATCAAATCGTTATACGATGATCTACGCATAGATATTTATAGATTCTGGGATAGCTTCCGTACATTTATATCTGATCTACCTCTGTATTCCATGTTTAAAAAGGATGTGTCTATATATTTATAGATTCTGGGATAGCTTCCGTACATTTATATCTGATCTACCTCTGTATTCCATGTTTAAAAAGGATGTGTCCTCTATAGTATCAGACCTGAGTGAATGGTTAATTGTAGGTATAGACCGATTCATGCTATCCAAAAATTCCAACAAAAACCTAACAGCCAGCCATGGTTCTCCCCACAATGTGCTGCTGCCATCGCGCACAGAAATCACCTTTTCCATAGCTACCAACGTAATAGATGTACTGAGACTAAAGCTTCTTTCAGTACTGCCAGCAACCACTGTAAAAGAGTAATAAAAAATGCAAGAGAGTTATTATGCTCAGTCCGTTAAATCCAAAGTAGCTGAGCAGCGGATTGGTTCCCACCAGTTTTGGCAATAGCAAACAGGATCCTGAACAGAAGCGTGCGTTCTATCCCAACCATCATCAATGGACCTGAGGTCATCTCGTCAGCATCAGACAAAGCTAAACTATTTGCCAATAACTTTGCAGCTAATTCTACCTTCTACCCTATGCGACCAAGGCCATTAACTCCCCGTATGTCCTTCTATAGCAGACAGCACGCTATGCAGCATACAAATATCTGTGTGTGATGTCGCCAAGCTAATCAAAACCTTGATTCCAGTAAAGCAACTGGCACTGACGGCATTCCAATTATAGTGTTGAAAAAGCTTCAACCAGAACATGCCCCCATACTTACAAAACTGTTTAAGCGTTGCCTTAAGGAGAAATGCTTCCCAACACCCCGGAAAACCTCATCAGTATGCCCTGTATTTAAGAATTCAAGTGATAAGTTGTCTCCCTCTCAGTACAGACCAATAAGTCTCCTGCTGGAATCCATATTAAATAAAGAAGTAGTCAACCACCTCAACAGAAACACCCTTTTTAGTGACATGCAATATGGTTTCCGTTCTGCTAGATCTACAGCAGATGTGCTAACGGTTATATCTCGTAGGATTAGTGAATATCTTGACAAAAGCTTCTTTTCTAGGGCAATTGTTCTTGACATATCAAAGGCCTTTGATAAAATATGGCATAAAGACCTACTTCACAAGATTTCCAGCTACGATATAACTGGAAATGTTTTCTCAATCATTAAATCATTTCTCTCTGATAGGCTCATAAGAGTGGTGGTTGATGGGCAGAAATCAGATGCTCACAGTATTAATGCTGGAGTCCCTCAAGGGTCCATCCTGGGCTCAATTTTCTTCCTGATCGACATCAATGATCTCCCAAAACACATACTTAAATCATTTGTTGACATCTATGCTGATGACACGACCATCTATGGCAACATATCAAAGGCCGTAAATAAGTTTTCTCTGATTCTCTCTCCTCTGATCTTGAGCGCGTTGTACAATGGGGAAGAGATGGCTGATTACTTTTAATGCATCAAGGTCGCTGGAAAAATAGTGGGATCCTTTTACCGCTCCAGTAGATATCTCACTGCTGATGCAATTCTCTATCTATATACAAGCCAAGTACGGCCAAGGATTGAATACTGCTGCCATATCCCGGCAGGAGCTGCTAAAAACAGCCTATCCTGCCTTGACAGAGTACAAAATGGACTTCGTAGCCTAGTGGAGGATTCCCTTTTCTCTTTCCTGCAACTTCTCTCCCACAGGAGGGACGTGGCGGGCCTTTTTTATCGTTATTTCCATTGGAAGTGCTCGTCTGAGCTTCAATCTCTGATTCCCCCTCGCCAATATTTCACGAAAAACACCTGTCTAGGAGAGTCCACTGTCAGTAATTTCCCCCACTCTTTATCTCTGTCTAAATCAAAACGTAGATTCCATGAAAAAGCATCTTCCTTAGAAGTGCACGCCTGTGGAACTCTCTTCAGTTTGCCTGTTTCCCACCCGATTAGAACTTAGATGTCTTCAAGTCCAACATAAACAAGTTCTTGTAAGTAAGACACTTTATCAGATCTCCATTACTAGCGATTACTACGATATTATCCCATTGATTACTGTACACGCAATTACCCTTATCTCCGAGTCTCCTCCGGGCCTTGCTATATATATATATATATATATATATATATATATATATATATATATATATATATATATATGTTGAATTTTTGTTTCGTATTTGTGCAGGCTTTGCTTTTTATCTTTTTAATTGGAGATCCGGGAAATTTTAATTGATAGGTAAATTGCCTTAACCCGACTGGAATCGTGCGATAAGCTTGAGAGGAACCAACCGAGTTATACCCCTTGGTAGTAAAATCCCTTACTCTTCTCTAAGTTGGTGCACTCATCCGGGAGATACTATATCGTACGGGTGCACGTACGACTCTCAGTCCGTGTGCTGGGGTCAAAATGAATGCCATCCCTTTAAAACCGGACCAAGGATGTAATAATAAATATATAGCCATCCACATACAGTACTGTTTCGCTATTTCACAGCTCATCAGTGCGGCTAGACGGGCAATTACCTCAAGCCAAGATCGAAACCCGACTGCCTGTACGACAGTCAAGGCTCCTAACCACTACGCAATCGGCGGCTGCTGTGTGAGTCATGAGATGGGACGATTTCATTTTTTCCGATTCTGATACAGATACGTATTCTGTTCTAAATTCCCGACTTCGATACCAGTACAGATTCCGATTGTTTTAAACTTTCTCAATATTCCATTTGAGATTTGTTGCTTGAAGAAAAATTATGTTTAATTACTGTAAACGTAATATCGATATTTATTTTTGCAAAATAAAAATGGGTAGATAGTGGTGGTGGGGGGCGCATATTACGTGAGTAAATCTTTCTAAATATGTTTATTTCTTTTTTAAACAAATCTGGTTTGCAAGGTTCGTTCTTAATGTTATTTGGATTTTTTTATAATTGAAAATAGTCGACGATTTGTATGCACAATAAAATATAGTGTAGAAAGAGAATAGTTTACAAAATCCTTCTTCCCTCTAATTTCCTAGAAAGCCATTCTTAGCATGGGTATTTGGGGAGGGGATTATTCTGTAACTTATCTCCGTAAAAACAATGTTCATATTTCTTATACTAATTGTTAAATTTGATTCGTTATAAGATTCATTTATTTTACTGTAAAAAGAAAAACATAATATAAAAATACTACTACTACTACTACTACTACTACTACTACTACTACTACTCGTAATAATAATGATGACAATAAAATTATAATAATAATAGCAAATATGTAGATTAGGTCATTAATTAACATTACACCCTCCCAGAAAAAATATGAGTTATCGGACTTGTTAATAGCGTGTCTAACTTGTTTTAGACAGTAGAAATATTATTAATTTTTGTGCTAATTCTGAGTAGCCTGGAAGTTAAATACCAGCCTAGGAAGTCAGCGATGCCATTGAGACTTGCAGTAATCATCATTTTCATCGTAGATGGGAACATAAATCGAAACACATGTATCAATGGATTTAAATTTTGTTATTAATATTTACTGAAAAATAATGTCGTTATAATACTCCTGTTAGAAAAGGGTGACCTCCCTTTAGGGAATTAAGAATATACGTTCAATCTCAATCTGGGACTATTTTCCATTTAACAGCCGTAGCCTTCGTTTACGCTATGCGTAAGCATAAACGAAAGCTGTTTAGCCAATAAACATGGGAAAAAATCTCCCCTCTCTCAGGTGGCTAGAAAGTGGGTGCTCATTTTAAGTTAAATTTACATGGAAAAGTGATCGCCACTTTTTCGAAAAAGTAATTTCTTCATATCATAAAAACTATTTTTTTGCGACGGAAACGGTTTGCAGATTCGTTTTTAGCACACCAAAATCTACAATTTTTTTTTTTTGTTATTTACGAACGTGAGACGCACGGCCCTTAATGGAAAATTATATCAAAAATCCGGGGAAAATAGTTTTCAATAAAAACAGCAAATGAATTCGATAGGAAAAAAATGGATGCTATTTTTTTTTTCTTTATGTGTGTTTCTTGGCTAAAAAGTCTTTTTGTTTGATTTCTTTTGCATGGTATTAACCCCTGAACTCTGGGACTATTTTCCGTTTCACAGACGTAGCCTTTGTTTATGCTATGCGTGAGCATAAACAAAAACTGTTAAATATGCATTCGCGTACCAAACTGCCTTGTCAAAAAAACCTTCAAGCCAATAAACACGAAAATAAATGCCCCTTCCTCAGGTGGCCAGAAAGTGGGTGCTCATTTTAAGTTAAATTTACATGGAAAAGTGATCACCCACTTTTCGAAAAAAAATTTCTTCAGATCATGAAAACTATTTTGGTACTCCTTGGGCGTTGAGTTCCATGGCGACCCGCAGAATTATTTAATGCTCGTTCCCTTAGTACCCCCTAGTCAAGGCTAACGCATGCGCACGTAACATCTTTTATTTATTTACTTACGTGGTGGAGTTTCTATACTGATAGGTTTTTTGAAATTTTTTCACTGGATTATTATTGATTGAACACTAACCAGATTATGAAAAAAAATTGAAAAAAAAAATCATTTCAACATTTGAAAGGGGTACTCACTTTTTAGTTACCACGTTCTGGTAAATCGGTCACTTTTTATTTATTTATTTTTTTTTTCTAAATACGGAAGTGTCTTCGGGAGATATAAAATGGTCGCATGTTGACGAAGCAATGTATCGGGAGGCGTACGGGATTAAAAATTATTGATAAATTTTTAGATTAGGTCCACCTCCTCAATTTTCTTTTAAATGACGACTTGAAATGGTTTTCGACTATGCTGAATACGAAAATCGCATCGAAATTTTGCAGAAATAAGTAGTTATCAAGATATAAAAAGTTGTATTATGCATTGTAATCTTTGGCGGACATCTTTTTTACGTGTGTGTATTTGTTTATGGCGCCTGTGCACGTAAAAAGATGGCCGCCGAAGAATACAATGCATAATACAACTATTTATTTCCGCAAAATTTCAATGCAATTTGCGTGTTCAGCATACTCGGAAACCTATACATATCGTCATTTAAAGGAAAATTGTGGAGGTGGACCTAATCTAAAAAAATACCAAATTATTAAACATTTCTCCAGCATGTTAGTGAAATTTATAATACTTTAAAAAAATTAAAAAGAAACAAAACAAAAGTTTTGAAAAAAAAACTCACCTTCACAAAAACAATTTAAAAAAAAAAAACACAAACTGACTAAATAAGTAAAAAAAATAATTAAAAATCTCAAAACTTTATTTTCATGAAAACAATAAAAAAAAGTCCTGTTCTCTCTATTTTTTTTTTCTTTGAGAAACAAATATATTTCTGACTTACAAATGCCGTAGAGACCCATTATTTTTACTTTCTATGGTTTTCATATACCGCGTTTTTATTGCTTACAAAATGGGTGACTGATTTATCAGAACTTGTAACTAAAAAGTGAGCACCACTTTCAAATGTCGAAATAATGATTTCTTTTTTACATTTTTTTTTTAATAATCTGTTTAATTAGTGCCCAATCAATAATAATCCAGTGAAAAAAAATTCCAAAAACCTATAAGTATAGAAATTAAGCATGGGAGTAATGGTTGTACAACAATGTCGCCTTTCGCACTTTTACAAACATTTTTTAAAAAAAGTAACTAAACCATTTATTGATAATTTGTCACGTGTACAAACATTTATTTATTTACGTAGGCTTAACTCCTTTCATGAATAAGAAACGTTTTACTCTTTAAGAATAATAAAAGGAAAAAGTTACTGAACATTTATAAAAGGACTTCTTTTCATGAAGGCCAAAGGAATAGTTGGCCGAAAAGTCGTGAAACAACAACTAATAAAGATGAGAATAATAGTCCGCAATAAATAAAAATGGTGCTAATGCAGAGAGCGATCCGCGCTATTTTTTTACGATATGTTTTTTTATTTATTTACTCAATTGTAAGGTTAAAGTACAGAATAGGTACAAAACATCCTTCCCTCCCAATGTTAAGAATGACTTTTTAAATAATAACATTATTTCAGCACGGATCACTCTCTGCATGAGTAATCTTATATCGAAAAACAAAAAAAAAACTCAAAAGCAAGCAACAAACTTTTTTTTGGGCCTTATATAATAAAGAAAAGATGTGTAAATTAAAAAATTTGGAAGATAAACAAATGAAATATGTTTTTGTTTTGTTTTGTTTTTTACTTATCGAGTTAACAGAAAATGAAATCTTTCGTCAATTCGTGGCTGTGAAATGAATCGAACCGGAAGTTCAGTTTTATCAACAGAACAGATTCGCAGTAACGGTTAAAAAATATATTTATTTTATTTAATATTTTAATTTTAATTAGGTAAATTTATTTTAATAACATAAAAACATACCTCGATTCTAAAGATGGGTTGTCTGAAAATTTCAAATAAATTGGTAACGTAGAAATATTGTTTTATTCTTTTAGAACGAACCAACTTTACATTTTTATATATATAGATATATATAGTAAGTTATAAAATGCATATATATATATATATATATATATATATATATATATATATATATATATATAGTAAGTTATAAAATGCATATGGCGATTAAGCTACACTGAATATTCGGCGTTTCATCCATTCTAGGACTCCTCAGGCTTATGCGCGAAATCTGTGGTTGTTTATCGTTTTTATATGGTCCTCTTCTATATGTATATATATATATATATATATATAATTATATTTTTATATGCTCCTCTTATATATATATATATATGTATATATATATATATATATATATATATATATATATATATATATATAGATATACTACATCTAAGATAATAGTAAGAAGATATATCTTGGAGCAACGGGTGCATCTTTAAGGAAAGATTCAGAAACCATGTTGCATCCTTCAAAAATGAACCAGACAATGAAACTAATAGCGAAGGTGATACTGATAAAAGTGGCGATTGAACTAAAACTTATATTAGAAATAAAAGCAGGAACCCAACTGCATTAAGGGATTGGGTTAAGGGATAATATAAAAACAAAAAAGAGTTTGAATTCAAATGGTCAATCGTAGATAAAGGTAGAAAGTATAAACCTGGTAAATCAAAAAGATGCAGTTTATGTTTACACGAAGCATACTAAATAGTGAATTCTAAACAAAAGACTGGATGCTCTACAACGATGTCTTCATAGGAATAGATTTTTGCTATCACGTCTAAAACCTAGCTGAAATAATTTTTTTTTTTTAATCCACAAAATATATTAAAGGTTACATGTAAATATGAAGCGAGAATTTACAGAGAAGGGGATGGATAAAGAGAGAGAGAAAGAGAGAGAGTGAGAGAGAGTACTATACTTACGTAATAGACATGATGCAAACGGAATAACCAACGCGAGAACTGAAAGAAGAAAAGTAATTTTAGAGTTCAATTATATAAAATATTCAATTCATTGAATAATACAATTCATCTTCAGTGTTTAACATGTCACGTAATTCTTATTGAATAAAACGCTTTTTGAATGAGTTTTATATTCTTTACATACGTACAAACGGCGTTCCAAAATTAATGCTTCCTATTTTTTTTATTTCCTCCCAAATGGATCATATAGGTTGCGGTCCTGGATATGACCTTAAACTATATCCGATGGTGAGGTCCCAGCTTGCGGTCTTTGGGGAGTGTGGAGCCACCCTTTAATTACCATTGCTCCCAGGTCCAATCTGACCCGGTGTGGTAGTACCTGTTAGGGTTCCAACTATGGGTTAAATAGAAACTGATATGAAAACAACACATATAGTCTATTAAAAAATTTTCTTCAAAATCTTTGGATTCGGCATTAAATAACCCGAAAAGGGTTGATATGCCGTAAAACAAAAACAACCAACCAACCAACACAGAGGTTGCAGATTGCATTGTTATGATAATTGAACTTATGCATCCTGACCTGAAAGTTTCATTTCTCTGTTGCAGAGATTAACAGTGCGAGATACTAAGAAAGACACTCCTGTCATGGACGTGCGTCAGAAGTAAAAATGTGTTATTGAATTCCTAGCCAAAGAGCATTGAGAGGTGATGATTATCTAGAAAAAAAGTTTGGTACAACTGCCGTCTTCGTAGCTCTTCAACTTTTTAAATAAAAAAAGGTAGAGTATTTCCTTTTGGAACGACTCTCGTATATATATATATATATATATATATATATATATATATATATATATATATATATATATATATATAAGGTGTTAAAATTAATCATCTAAATTAATATCAATTTATTTATTGCGGACTATTATTCTCATTTTTTATTAGTTGTCAACAATGAATTCCAATTAAAATAATATATATACCATTTGTAAAACAACAACTAATAAAGATGAGAGTCCGCAATAAATAAATTAATATAAGTAATACTCATCTCAATAATGGATTCCAATGAAAATAATAAATCTATATATTAATACGGTAGCGTGTGTGTTCTTTTGTGTGTCATGCTTACATCTTTGTCTTCCGTGTTGCTGTCGTTTTTGACCTTTCATTTCTTGTAATAAATAATTTTACCAAGAATTTTTGGCTTTACATATACATATGTACATATATCTTTTTTCTTTATAAGTTTTGGTTTAAAGTCAAGCTGATGTATGAGGGTTATTTTAATATACTTTTTATTTTTGAAATCACAACTTTATAATGTATAAAAAATCGATAGAAACTTTACTATAATAATATATACAAAATCTACATCAATTAAAATATATGTAAAGCGTATTTTACAACCGGGCTATGCTGGACGTGCCAGCTAGCTTAGATAAATAAATTTGCAGTTTTAACAAAAGAGCTACAATATATAAAGTGTAGTATCTGTTCTTCAGATACGGCACTTCTATTTCTCGTTCTCTTTCAGTGGAGGAGAAATCCTTCACGACTGAGACAATTTTTATTTTTGTACCTTTTCTCCACGTTAAAAAACGACCCTGGTGTCTAACTCTGTCCCGTGGGGAGGCATAGTAAATAGGTACAATATATATATATATATATATATATATATATATATATATATATATATATATATATATAAAAATATATATATATCAGGACGTTTCTATTTACGCTGAACTTCCACAGAATGCCAACATCATTATATTACATATGAAAGAGTCCCCTGTGGAATTTTCACAGGTCCCGCTAGTCTAAATTAATGTTTAAAAATAGATAATTAATTTTTGTATACTATATATATATATATATATATATATATATATATATATATATATAAAATATATTTTAGTCATCGACATACAGTCCTGTTTCGTTGTATCACAACTCATCAGTGCCGCTAGACTAGCACCTATCCCAAGCCGAGGATCGAACCTAGAACCGTCGTGATGACAGTCGGCAGTTCTACCCCTTGACCACGGAAGCGGTGCCCACAACTAATCTGTCCGAATGTCTATTTAAATAAACATCCGTCCGCCACTCGTAAAGTGCTCAAACGTTTGTTTGTAAACAAACCGCGAGCTTCGCATTTTTCAGCCAAATTAAGTAGCGAGTGAGATTATTTACGATAGTGCTCTACCCAAGAAGGGGGGCTATATATATATATATATATATATATATATATATATATATATAAGTAAACTTGTATGTCTGTCTGTCTGAGAAACGGTATCTGCAAAACCCCTCTCTCAATTTTTAATCTACCGACTTGAAACTATATATATATATATATAACAGATTTGAAATTGTGGAATAAATTTAATTTTTGTTTTTCTTCGGTAAAGAAATATCTGCGAAGGGGTCGAAATTGAAAAACAAGTGGAACTTGGTCGACTAAAATGTTTATCTATGCACGCGTAAATATACATTTCTAGGTAAAACAACGTTATTTTTTTTTAGTATTTATGTTGGGTAAAGGAACTTGGAGATCGTGCACACACAAAACAGAGAACAAAGAAAATACCATGTCGGACTTTGACAGACATATTGACCTCTGATAATACAAAGAAAATACCGTGTCGAACTTGTACAGATATATGACCTCTGAGAGAACAACGAATAAAATTTGCAAATAAAAGCAAGAGGTGCGACAAAGAGAAAAGAGAGAAAGAGAGATGGAATGAGACACACGATCGTTAAGTCATTATTTCGTCAGCCCAACCCCACCTTCTATCACCCTTGCTCGATACGTCCGACGACCATTGACATGTATATTGCCAAGGTCGCTGGAAAAATGGTAGGATCCTTCTACCGCTCCAGAAGATATCTCACTGCTGATGCAATTCTCTATTTATATAAAAGCCAAGTACGTCCAAGGATGGAGTACTGTTGCCACATCTGGGCAGGAGCTGCTAAAAACACTATATCCTGCCTTTACAGCGTACAAAATAGGCTTCGTGACTTAGTTAGGGATGGTCTTTTCTCTTATCTGCAATCTCTCTCCCACAGGAGAGACGTGGGGAGCCTATCTTTGTTCTATCGTTACTTCCATGGCAGGTGCTCGTCTGAGAAAAACACTCGTCTAGCTGTAGCCACTGTCAATAATTTGCCCCACTCTTTATCTGTGCCAAAACCAAAACGTACATTCCATGAACAAAGCTTCTTTCTTAGAAGTGCACGCCTGTGTGTTCCGTCTGCCTGTTTCCCACCTTGGGTGTCTTCAAGTCCAACATAAACAAATTCCTGATGAACCGCCCCTTAAGTAAGACACTTTATCAAATCTCAACATTAACGTACTTTACACGCAATAACTCTTATCCCCGAGTGGCTTCCAGGCCTTGATAAACGGTGACCACCTTGTAAAAAAAAACAACATTGACAAGTAAAATAATAAGTAAAACACTTTTTAAGAAACAATTACTGCGTTTGATTGTCAAATGACTTGAACAAGCTAGCGTGTATGTATTTATTTAGCAGCTCTCATACACATCGTTACAGAGAGAACAATCAATACAACATACAACATAAAGCTTAGCTCATAACGTAACAACTAATACTTGGGAATTTCATGTTTTGGTTTCGCTCCTAGCTGGTGGCATCCAAGTCTTTACTTCTGAAATCACTACTAAATACTGGATACAATATATTAATCAATAAAGTATTGACTCCATAATATTAAGTAGGAAATCTGCACAAATTTAAATAAATATTTAAATATTATACGACCGGGCAACGTCGAGCGGCCTGCTAGTACATACATATAAAAAAGTAACCTTGTCTGTGTCTGTGTGTGTAGAACTGTCTCTATAAAAGTACTCTGTCAATTTTTGGTTTACAGACTTGAATTTTTTTATTCGATTTAGGTTTAAGCCACTTAATCTAACTATTTAGGGGTCAAAACTTAAAAATTGGAACTTAACAGGCGTAAGTCGACTTGAAGTGTATTTTTACGCATGAGCAAATATACATTTATACAGTAAACTACATTAATTTTTAAAGTTTTGATATCTAGTTTTCCTTAGCTCATATGGTAGTGAATACTGCTGGAGAGCTAGATGTTTTGGTTTCGAGTCTAGCTGAATGCACCTAATTCTTATATAGCTTATATGCTATATGCTAGCTTATTATAACTTTGTATGAATAGAGATATATGATAATTTGCACTTAGCGTTAAAGCAATATTCTCCCGTGAAAAGAATTGGGTACTTTCGGTTACGGATATCTTAAGCGTGTAAATAAATAGATACTTTCGGTTAAAATATGATATAATTTCATTCACTTCAAGTAACAGATTGATAGCTTATTTGATGGTACCTCGATGTGTACACTCACATTTCATAGCGACTGGATACAGTTCTATAGACTTCATTTTCTTTAATGACATGTGCATTCCAATCTAATATATTTCTATATAATTTCACTCTTTTAATATCTTCCATCGATGTATTGTAATATATATATATATATATATATATATATATATATATATATATATATATATATATATACTAGCAAAAGCACCCGTCGCTGTCTTGGTTCAAAAACAGCCTACAGAAAATGTGCTCTGATTTATGAATGTATGATAGGTTATGAAAAGAAAGGGTTGTAAAGAGATAGCTTCGAATTTGGGGGTATCAAAACCAAAGCAAAATATGATGAAAGTAAAAATAAAATAGATAAACCCCATAATTTATTATACCATACCTGTTCACACTGAAACACTTATCTCAATATTCTGTGGATCTATATTAAAAAACCTTGTTAAACTTTATGACATATTTCCATTTTATGGAGGTCAGGCGCGAACGAACACCCCATAATTTTATTATACCATATTTCTTCAAACTGAAGCATAATTATCAAAGTATACTTACGCAGATAGATCTGAAAAGTCTTTATTAAAGTTTGTGCCTAGTTTCATTCATGGAGGCCAGGCGCGAACGCAGACCCCACAATTTTATTATACAATCCCTATTTAAGTTAAAACATACTTATCAAAGTATTCTTATGTACATCTATATCAAAAACACTTGTAAACGTTTTTTTTTAATATTTAATTTTTTTCTTCAGGATATTAAAAGGAAAAATGCAAAAAAAAAAAAAAAAAAAAACGATGGATGGCCTGAAGATGTTTGCAAATACCAAGAAAAAATTGGAGACACTAATAAACACAACCAGAATCTTCAGTGAGGATATCCGAATGGAATTCGGCATGGAAAAGTGTGCGCTGCTGATCATGACACGGAGAAGTCTGGAAGCAACGGAAGATATGATACTACCCAAACCAACGGCGATGAAGGCACTAGTTGAATGTGATAGTTACAAATATTTGGGTGTTCTGGAAGCAGACACCGTCAAAACAATAGAAATGAAAGAAAATTAGAAAGAAATATATCAGAAGAACTAGAAAACTAGAAACGAAACTATATAGTAGAAATCTAATTAATTAATGGGCAGTGTCACTTGTAAGATACTCCGGACCAATGGCGATTAGACCCAACCACATAAAAGCAAAGATCGGCAAGACAAAGACAAATGTAGATAAAGAGACGAAACAATAAACCACATAATAAGCGCATGCATCAAACTAGCCACAAACGAATATAAAAATAGACACAATCACGTGAAGAAGGCAGTACACTGGCAATTGTGTCTACAATTGAATCCTATGACTTTCAGATAAATAGGACAAGCAAAAATCGGCAGTAGTACTTGAAAATGGGGCATGGATATACACACACATAAACCCATCCAAGCAAGAAGACCGGATATCATACTAGTTAATAAAAAAGAAAAGACTTGTCGGATTGCTGTCCGAGCAGACCACAGAGTGAAGATCAAGGAGACGGAGAAGTGGAGCAGATACAGTGAACTGGCCAGAGAGCTCAGAGGAATATGGAAAATGAAAAAAAAAAAGTCAGGATAACACCAGTAAGAGTAGGAGCGTTAGGAACAATACCGAAAAAACTTTGAAAAGAGAATGGGAGAAATTGGAATCAGAGGGATCGCTGATATGATACAATGGATAACAATAATGAAAACTGCTGAAATATTTAGGAAAATTCTTGAATGTGGAGAGTGCACATTAACACGCAGAAAATGTTACAGATGTAAAACTCAAAGGAGTATCAGGTGGATCATGAAAACTGAAACCTTTTTCTTCATGTGTCACCAAAAACTGACACCACACCAAAGGGAGAAGGATCAAGGAGGATAGAAAAACGGAACAAAGAAAATACTAGCCAAACCTCCACTGGACCAGTGTAAAGAGGACTGGGACCTTTGGGAGGCTTTTATCTACCCAAATTCCAGTGTAGATCAGTGGTCGCCGTCAACGAGAAATCAATGGTAAGCGGCAGCTATGATAATGCAAATACATCTACAATGGTTGCCGAAAGAGGAGGAGAGTAAAAATATCATTATTAATCATCATAATATTAATAGTAATAATATTGATAATAATATTAATAATATTAAAAATAATAGTAATGATATTAATAAAAAAACTTTTTTTTTAATGGGAGAAATTGGAATCAGAGAAATGACTGGAAAGATACAACGAATAACAATAATGAAAACAACTGAAATATTAAGGAAAGCCCTTGAATGCGGAAACTAATGCACATGAGCTACATGCGCGGATCAGACGAACTGCTGCAGAAACAGAAGATGAAGAAGTGTTTCGTGGAAGCAAGAACATTGAATATACATATCTATAAGTTTTCTATACCCTCTCCCATCCCCTCTCCCATCCCCTCCCCACTGCCCAATCACCGCCACCCGACCAAAAGAATGATGCCAAATAGCCGAGAAGGGTTAAGCTGGACGGAAAGACTGAAGAGAAAACACTGACCTGACTTCCGCTGGACAAGTGCGAAGAGAATTGGGACCTTGGGGAGGCTTATTTCCACTCAAATTCCAGTGGAGACCAATGGCCGCTTCTAGCGAGAAATCGATAGGAAGCGACTGTTGCGATAATGCAAATTCATTAAATTCAGTAAATTTTATCAGAAGAGGTCGAGAGCACTGGAAAACTGGGGAGACTTGTTGTCACTCAGCTTCCAGAGTAGACCACAGGCTGTTTTCAAGGATATATCCTTTATGGCCTGTGTAAAAGCTCCTTGTGAACCAATAACAATGATATTAACAATAATAATAATAATAATAATAATAATAATAATAATAATAATAATAATAATAATAACAACAACAACAACAACAAAGACACTACGGTGCGGGGCAATCATTTCACTGAGAACTCTGCAAACGACTGCATTTCGAACATGCAGCAAAAAACACTAAATCATTTGGAAACAGATAAATTCATCCGAGCGAGGACGATGAACTTTATAATAATTAACCTGCAGAAAGGAAATTGCTTATTTGTAGATTTTGCCGTCCCAGCAGTCTACAGGGTGAATATCAAAGGGACAGAAAACTGAAGCAAATACGGGAACGTTGCCAAAGATCTGAGAAGAATGTGGAACAGGAAGAAAATCAACATGATAGAAATATATATACAGTGGGCGGAATTACTGAGAACAACAAAAATCTAAAGGAAAACACTTGAGTGCGGAAACCCACATAGACAACAAACGCATACTAACTACATGTAAAGTACAACAGCAGTAAAATAAAAATTAAAAACAAAAGCATAACTAAAGACCACATGAAACGAAGGGAACTAAAACTGCATAAAATCTTATTAAATACCCCCCGCAAAAATTGTCATCATTCTCATGAAGTGTCAAAGAGGATGGAAGAACCTAAGTGGGAGAGCACTAAACAGACCTTCACTAAATATGCGCTAAGAATACTGGGTACTTGAGGACGGTTATTGCTACGTAAATTGTAGTGAAGACCAATGGGATATGCCAGCGAGAAATAAATGGTAAGCTGCTGTTGCGATAATGCAAAACCCTTTGTAAAAGTTATCGAGAAAGATGAAGTGTATAAAAAGCTGATGGGATTCGTTGTAAGCCAAGCTCCAGGAACCATCCATATTTATTATCTGTGAGTAATCTCTGGTGATGACGTGTGTGAAAACTGATGGTAAGTACAAATAATAATAATAACAATAATAATAATAATAATAATAAAAATAATATTAATAATCATAATCATAGTCATAATAATAATAATAATCACCATAATCATAATAATAATAATAATAATAATAATAATAATAATAATAATAATAACCATAATAATAATAATAATAATAATAATAATAATAATAATAATAATAATAATAATAATAATAATAATAATAAAACAGCTGAAATATTAAGGAAAACCCTGGAATGCGGAGAATAATATACGAGCCACATGTGCGGGCCAGACGAGCGTTACATAGCGTTGGGAACAATACCGAACGAAAAGTGACACATTGTGGAAAGGACTGGGACCATAGGAAGGTTTATTGCCACCCAAATTCCAGTGAAGAGACAAAACACGAAACTTTACATGGAACCAAGAACATTAAAGCTACAAATCTATAAGTTCTCCATCCCCATCTTATTACCCAATCACCCTCCCCAAGAATGATGCAAAATAGTCGAGAATGCTGATGATGGCCCGTGTGACTACTCCTAGTCAGTAAATAAAAATAATGGAATCATGCAAACACCTCGTAAGTAGTTGTGAGAAGTTAGCTCAAAGCGAATACAAGAGACGGCATAACAATATTGTGAGAAACGTCCATTTGGATATATGCAAGAAAATAGGCTTAGAAATTATAAATTTTCCTAATGTCTGTCTATCTGTTGGTGTGTGTTTGTATGACGCGGTTTATCTCAGCCTGCAGGCAATCAACGCAGATGTTTTAGGGATAATTATATTCATATTTGGTGTACGGAAATGCAAAAAAAAAAAAAAAAATGCAAAAAATGCAAAAAAATAACGATTTACTAAACAACGTTTTATTTACTGGATATTTATTTAGTTATTACCCCCCCCTTAGTAAATTCGATTTACTCTGTGTGTGTGACGCGGTTTATCTCAGCCTACCGGCAACCAACCCAGGCAAGTAAGGTACTCAAATGAAGCTTATGACCCAGCAGATGTTTTACTGATATTTATATCCATGTTTGGCGTATGGAAATGCAAAAAAAAAAAAAATGCAAAAAAATAATGATTTACTAAACAACGTTTTATTTACTGGATATTTTTCCGGTACAAGGATTCCAGCTGGGCAAACTTGGGTTCTTGCGCAGTGAAAAATGGTACAACCATGTTCCAGAAGGGGTGATGTAGAGTGATAATGTGAAATTATTGTGTGATATGACTATCCAATGTGATGATGTGATTCAAGCAAGGAGACCAGACTTAAACCTTATTGGGGGAAAAAAAAGAACACGAGAAAAAAAAGAACACGAGGCAATAAACATTTATATATATATATATATATATATATATATATATATATATATATATATATATATATATATATATATATATATATATATATTAGTGTCAGCTGATGTGAATGAGGAGGAAACGAAAAGAAGCTCGAAAAGTGCAAAGACTTGAAAAGGGGAGATAAAAAGATTGTGGAAATTGAAGAAGATAGAAGTTGTACCCATTGTGATGCGAGCCCTGGGAAGTGTAACTAAAACATTTGACAATTGGATTGAGAAAACTGGGATCCATTGCAATGTTGGATTACGTAAAAAACAAAAACTTGTTGGCAACCGCCAGAATTTTGCGAAAACTGTTGAACAATTGAGAAAACAAGATGCTGATAGCATATGTCTATTTGTTCTGATTCGCCTTTCAGTATAAGATCGGCAATAGCAACTGACAGACTCAAAATGTGAATAATCATCATCATCATAATAATAATAATAATAATAATAACTAGCGAGATCTGTGGAAATTCCACAGGGGACTGATTCATATGTAATATATTGATGTTGGCATTCTGTAGATATCCAGTGTAAATGGAGGCGCTCTGATATTATTGTAGTCTGTTTTTATATGAGTGGCAGGATATCCTTGTAAGAGAAAGCGTCTTAATTGGATTATTTGGACTACTGTTCTCATCTTAGGTATCATTTTCACAACATTTCGGCTGATGTAACCTCCGACCTTCAAGTGTAGGTTGTCGAGCTCGGGAATCTACACAGAATTGCAATTTAATCTATGTATTAAATATAAATTTATTTAATGTATGGGGGTAGCATGCTCTTGTTCCATCAGCCATGACTGAGTAGAAGTCCTAAGTAATTTGCAATTCCAGGTATCACTCGCACTGAGGATTTAACCCTCAACCTGCAGAAGAATTTATCTAATCTAGTACGAACGCCCTGCAAAGCCCGGTCGTAAAGTACGTTTAAATATGACATTTAAATTCTTGCAAATTTCGTATATATTATTATAGAGTTCATGTTTTATCTATTTTTATATCGTATAAAGTTGCGATTTCTATAATAAAAAAATATATTCATATGACTTTGCTTGAATTGGAATCGAAATAAAAACTTATATATATATATATATATATATATATATATATATCTTGAGTTCCTTCAGCGATAATCGAAACCGAAACCAAAACTTATGAAGAATTCTTAGTAAAATTATTTATGACAAGAAATGGAAGTCCATAACAATTAAACGACCCGGATGTAAGCGTCACACAGAAAATAACTCACACGCTATCGTATTTATATATAGATAATAATAATAATAATAATAATAATAATAATAATAATAATAATAATAATAATAATAAAAGAAGAAGAAGAAGAACAACAACAACAACAACAACAAACATTTAAAATAAGTGGTTGGACGCCCGGAGTGGCCCCGTTGAACAACATGCTTAAACATAATATTTCAATTCATACAGATTGCGTATATATTATTATAGAATCAAGCTTCTATTGATTATTATATATTACGAGGAATAATTTGCCCGGTGGACTAATTCGTAAAATAATATAATAATGATAATGTCGTTTATCAAATTTCGTCTGTGTTTGTTTAAAATATTACGTCAGCCGATATTTTGTGTTGGCGATGAATGCCCTTGAAAAGTCACTTCTGATTAATGTTTAGTTTGAAAATATGAAACGGAAGAAAAAATTTGCGGCAATTTTAAATGGTCCTCTTCTTTTATCGTAAATTGACCTCATTAATAAGAAAAATAAATAATATGGTGAGGTACACCGTGACTTGAATACGGGATCATTCTATCTGTAGTCGAATGATCTACCATTAAGCTACATATCCAGATGGTAATAAATGTGTGTTGCTTCAAGAAGAAATGATTTGCTGAGATTTTATTATCTACCTTGGCCGATGTCGCATAAAATATTCCCTTGTAAAAATTATTTGTTAATCTATTAGAGAAAAGCTATTTTTAAGATCGTTTTTTTTTCTGATTTTCGATACTCATAGAATGAATTTCTGTACAAAAACATATCTAAGAACACTGCCAGACATATAAATTATCTTTGTGTGAAATTTGCAAAAGATGTGCTCAGCCGTTTCGGAGCCTATGAGGAATGAACTCCCCCCCACACACACACGCACAAAATTTGACTTTTATATAATAGTAGAGTTAGGAATAGAGATATTCAGCTCCTGGTGTTTGCGAAATTCAACGAAGAAAACTCCGCAGATATAATTGATATTAAATTAAATTGATCAAATCTCGAACCAAAAAATCGAATGAATAAATATATCAGATAGATTTTAATTTTTATACATGAATAATTCGAGAACTTTTCAATCCAATACTTTGAACATTTGCGATAAATTACAGAGAATAAAATAAAGAAATGAATCATTCTTACCACCAAGGGTCCACATGACAATAGACTTTGGCTTCATGGTTGATAGATCATAACCCGCCAGAAATTCCCTATTTATACAAGTTATTCCACAAGTGTTCGCCACGTTTATTGATAATTATTAGAAATCAAATTAGAGGTGGTGCCCAATTTCACATATCTTTATTTTCATAATCGATTATCGATCTACACAAAGGTAAGATTGGATTTGGAATTATCCTAAGTGGTCAGCAGGTGTTTTCGATTTACAGTCTCGGTTCATTCACAGTTATCTTTGTACTAGCTGACGTACCCGTACCGGGATTGTTTCCTAATGAGGAAACAAGTAAGCATCATTAGTATGGATTCAGTAGTCCTAAATATTTATATGACAGCAAAAACAGGTTGCTCATGCATAAACTTTCCGAAGTTAAGTCAAAATTATATGATTTATATCACAATTAAGCCTTAATTATGACATTAAAAAAAATGCCTGTATTTTTCACATTACTTAAAATGGAGCAATTTTATATTTTTTCTTAAGCTTATCTTAGTTTCATGCCAGGTAAACATTTTTTTCAGGGGAGGGCTATATAATATACCCATTCATATATGTATTAACTATGCACCAACGTCGCTAATGTGAATGATCTTGGTGTGTATGAAAAATTCTCGCATTAAAAAATCCTTCTAACCCGAGGACGTGTGCATTAAATTTGATGACCGAATTCTTTGTATTTTGGGAAGATCAAACTGAATAAAGACGTAGGGGAAATGGTTATGTCTAGCCGCACTGATGAGTTGTGATACAACGAAACAGTACTGTATGTGGATGACAATTAAAGCCCCCCGCCTCTTTGGGTTGAGCACTTTGTAAATATATTTTCATCCGACGCGTATTTAAGCTATTAAACTAAGCCAACTATTAATTTGTTTGTAAACAAACTGATGGTTAGAGCACTGTTGCGACGGGTGGGTGTGGATTTAATACACACTCGAGGAGAAATATTTATAGCACTGATTCGTAGTCCGATGGTGAGGGCTGCCGACTGTCAATGCGACGGTTGTAGGTTCGATCCACGACTAGGGAAAAGTGTATGTCTGGCCGCACAGATGAGTTGTGATACATCGAAACAGTACAGTATGTGGATGACAATATATATATATATATATATATATATATATATATATATATGATGATTGCAACGTCTTGCCAGACGAGTGCCACTCCCTCAGACACTTGAAGTACATGAGCCCAACTGCCTGAGGAAGTATCTATACAAAGATGATGTTACAGTCTTAGCTTTGTATGACAGCTAAATCTCTCTCTCGGTTCAAAATGTTGAGATCCAGCAACAAGCAAGAGCAAGATAGCCAGCAACAAATTAAACTGCAGACCAGCTTAATGTGGGTATTGGTCTCCCGCGTTATGTTTTTTTTTTTTAATCAGAGATTTGCTTCTCCTAGAATGGGTTGCCTTCACCACGGCTTACAGGAGCCCTCTCCACCCCAACACACACACATACATACACACAAACACACACGGTGCTAGTTAGCCGTTGACCCCCAAAAAGGGTTCATTCACCCTTTGGAAGGTCTTGTTTTGAATCCTTCAGAGAGACTAGCCACCTTTCTCACCAAACAAGTCTGGTGGGGGAACCAGTTTAGTCGCCGGTGACTCGACCATGAGGCAGGTAGTACTGGGTTACATGGTACCAGTAGCATATAACATGACCTGACATACATACATACATACATACATACATACATACATACACTAGCTGGCAGCCCGGCGTTGCCCGGTCGTGCAATACATTTAAATATGATATCTTAATTTATGCAGATTTCATGTGTGTCCCCTCTATTGAATATTTTATATTACGAGATAATATTTAACCCGGTGGACTAAATACATAAACAGTAAAAAAAAATATATATTTATGATAATGTCGTTCATCAAATTCCGTCTGTCTTTGTTTACAATATCACGTCAGCTGACATTTGGGCTTGACGATGAATGCCATCGAAACGTCATTTCTGAGTTTTAAAATATGCAAACGAAAGAAATGATTTTCAGCGATTTTAAATAGTATCTCTTTTTTCATCGTAAATTGAATTCATTAATAAGAAAAAAAAAATAAATTATGATGGTGAGGGACACCCAGGATTGAACAAGGGGTCATTCGATATCGAGTCGAATGCTCTACCACTGAGCTATTTTTTTTTCAGGTTATGATAAATGTGTTAGTCTAAAAAGAAAATGTTTTCCGCGATTTCATTATCTCCCTTGCCGGTGTAACGTAAAATATTCCCCTGTAAATTATTGTTTTATCCATAAGAGAGAAAAGCCATTTTTAAGATCAGATTTTTCCGACTTACGATACTTATCGGATGAATTTCTGTAGAAAACTTCTAAGAACATTGCCAGACATATAAATTAGCTTTGTGTAAAATTTGCAAAAGATAGGCTCAGCAGTTTCGGAACCTATGAGAAAGGAACTCACGCACGTACACAAAGTGACTTTAAAATACTAGTATATATATATATATATATATATATATATATATATATATATATATATATAAACGTTTTACTTGTTTTACATAAGTATTAATATGCCGCTACACATTTATGATCATGTTTCGATCAGCCAGTTCCAAGTAACTACAGACCTCTTCAGGCGATATTGCTTAGTTCGACGGACTACACTTTTATCGCCTGAAGAAGTTTCAAGTTACTTGTAACTGGCTAACCGAAACATGCTCATGAATATGTAGCGACATGTTAATACTTACGGTATTGAACATGTTTGTATTAATATCGTTAAAACTTCATTGGTTGCTTTATGTCTGGAAAATATTAACCTGGGATTATATATATATATATATATTTTCATAAGAGTCACCACTTATCAAGGCCCGGAGGTCACTCGAGGATAAGGGTTAATGAGTGTACAGTAGTCAAAGGGGAAATATTGTAGTAATCGTTCGTTGTGCAAATTTGGTAAATTGGATTACTTAAGGAAACAGCTCATCAAGAACTTGTTTACGTTGGACTTGAAGACGATCATATTGTAGTCAGTTGAAAAAAAAAAACAACAAAAAAAAACGGAACAGAGTTCCACGGGCGTGCAGTTCTTAGGAGAAAGAAGTTTTGTTCATGGAATCTACGTTTAAGTTTAGACACAGATAAAGAGTGGAGGAAATTATAATGGTTTCAGCTAGATGAGTGTTTCTCGTGAAAATTTGGCAAGGGGACCATACATTGAAGCTCAGGCAAGCACTTGCCATAAAAATAACGATAAAGCAAAGACAGGCTCGCAACGTTGTTGAACTTTAACCCCGTGACAGCCAAATTTCTGGTCAAAAACAAATTAAAAAGATTTTTTCTAAATCTCAATACTCCTTATGTTAAGTCTCGAATCTGTAGACTGAAAATTGACAGTTATTTGGTAGGGAAATTTGCACACACACACACACACACACACACACACACACACACACACACACAATCAGACATTTTCACTTTTATAGAAATACCAGCAGTTCAGCCCGGCTTTGCTCGGGCCCTATGTACTGTTCATAACTTGCCCTATGTATGAATACCCTTTATGTAAAGTTTCAAATGTTTCGACCAAAAATTCTCTGAGTAATTTGGTAGAGACCTTAGCGGTAAATTTTGTCTAAATTTCACCTCAATTTTGACCCCTTAACACATATTATTTTGGGCTCAAATCAAAATAAAAAGTTTGACCCATGTCCAAGTTTCCTAAATCTAAAATGTCAATTGTTTAAACCAAAAATTGGCGGAGAAATTTGGTAGAACCTGCATAGGTAAATTCTTTCAAATTTGACCTTTTGACAGCGACATTTTCGTCCCAAAACTTATTAAAATGCTTGGCGCATGTCTGAATGCCCGTTATATATAAATTTATATATTATATTTAGGCTCAAAATTGGCCGAATTGTCTGCTAGACACCGCAAAGGTAAAATTTTTTGAACTTTGGCCCCTTGACAGCTCAAATTTTCGACTCCAGCCGATGAAAAAGCTTGCCTTATCTCTGATTACAATTTATGTAAAATTTCAAATTTCAAATGTTTAGACCAGAAAATGGCTGCGTAATTTGGTGGAGACCGCAGAGGTCAAATTTTTAAAAACTTTGATCCCAATTTTGAAAAGTTTGATCCATGTCTAAAGTAAGCTACATTTAAAATTTCAAGTTTTTAGACCCAAAATTACCGGAAGAGTTTGGTAGAGTTTTCAACGGTCAGACCGTTGAACTTTAGCCTCTGGACAGCCTAATTTCTGGCCGAAAACCAATTTGAAAGATTTTTCCAAAATTCAGTACACCTTGTGTCAAATCTTGAGTCTGTAGAATTGAAAAGGGAAATGTACACACACAGAACACACACACAGACATTTTCACTTTAATAAATATATAGATAGATAAATCTCAAATGTCTATTTAAAAGTATATATGTACTAGCAGTTCAGCCCGGCGTTGGCGGGCTCTATATACTGTTGATAACTTTATGTGCATATGTATATATTAAAAAGTGCGCATATGTACGGCAATGCCTTTCTATATAATAGGCCCCCTTAGCTACCATACAGAAAAGTTGGTAAGGATCGCAGAGGTCGAATTTTTTAAAACTTTGACCCTAATTTTGACTCCTTAACATTTTTTGTCTTGGGATCAAATTAAAATATTTTACCCATATTCAAGTAACCTACATCTAAAATTTCAAGTGTTTAGAAAGAAAATTGGCGGAGAAGTTTGGTAGAGTCTGCAAAGGTCAACTCTTTAAACCTTGGCCTCTTGGCAGCGAAAGATTTGCCAAAAAAAACTGATTAAAAATCTTGCTGCATGTCTGAACACCCTTTATCTTTAGACTCAAAATTGGCTGAATAGTTTGCTAGAGACCGCAAAGGTCAAATCTTTTAAACTTTGACCCTTTGACAGCTAAATTCTCGGCCAAAAACCGAGTAAAAAGCTTGCTCTATGTCTGAATACACTTTATGTAAACTTTCAAATATTTATTCCAAAGATTGACTGAGTAGTAAGCGGAGGTCAATTTTTTTTTTAAAATTCTGACTCATTAACATTTATTGCTTTGAACTTAAATTCAATTATAAAGCAAGATTCATGTCCAAGTAACCTATATCTAAAATGTCAAGTGTTTAGACCCAAAATTGTCGGAGGAGTTTGGTAGAGTTCTCAAAGGTCAAATCGTTGAACTTTGACCCCCTTTACAGCGAAATAACTGGCCAAACACACATCAAAAAAATTTCCCAAATCTCAATACTCCTTATGTGAGATCTCTAGTCTGTAGACTGAAAATTGACAGAGTTATTGCGTAGGGAAATGTACACAGACAGACACACACACATTTTAATTTTATACATATATTAGCATGGGGGTCCGGCGTTGCCCGGGTGTTTGGAGGTGTGTGTTGAGCAAAAAAATATTGGTAGTAGGAAGACAAGCTCGAACCTGTACCGCGAAGGATGAATAGAAAGAGAAAAACGTGACGTCTTTGCTGTTACGACCACCGCCAAACCGGAATTACGTAGGTTTAAATTAAGGCTAGACAATCGAAAAGAGGGGATGACTTTCGAAAATATCGGTGAAAAAAGCCCTCCCTGTAGAAAAGTGCCTAGTTGAGGGTGAAGAAATTAATGTTTTTAGCCAATTCTTCGGTATTTGTCGAGTTATTAAGTTAGATCTATGTCCACGTAACCTATATCTAAAATTTCACGTGTTTAGACCTCAAATTGTCGGAGGAGTTTGGTAGATTTCTCAAAGGTACAAATCGTTGAACTTTGGCCCTTTAACAGCCAAATTTCTGGGCGAAAACCGATCACATCGATTTTCCCACGGTACCCTATATATCAAATTTCGTGTTTTTAGACTAAAAATTGTCAGAGTTATTGCATAGGGAAATGTACACACACACACACACACACACACACACACACACACACACACTTTCACTTATGTTGAGCAAAAAAAAAAAAAGGGTCAATTTTTTCACTTTGACCCCTATTATGATCCCCTAAAATTTATTGTTTTGGGTTCAAATCAAGTTATTAAGTTAGATCCATGTCTAAGGAACCTTATCGAATTGTGGGAGGAGTTTGGTAGAGTTCTCAAAGGTCAAATCGTTGAACTTTGACGCCTAAACAGCGAAATTTTTGGCCGAAACCGATTACATAGATTTTCCCAAATCTCAGTACCATGTATATCAAATTTCGAGTATGTATACTTAAAATTGACAGAGTTATTGCGAAGTAAAATGTACACACACATACACACGCACACGATATATATATATATATATATATATATATATATATATATATATATAAAATAGATTTAACGCAATATATAGTAATGATTTAAAAAATAATAAAAAAAAAGACTCGTACGCCACCACCGAGAACCGAAACCTAAGCGTTTAGTTCACGATTTATTTTTCCCCCTGCCGTCAATGACTGGGCTATGAAGACATGTTTGCTACGGGGCTAAAAATTAAATCGTGAACCAATAGCTATTACGTTATGAATTCGTAATGCAGACGTTCGACCTTCACCTTGCAATTTTTTTTTTAATTTTCACAATTTTCACCGATTTATCCGGGCTAAAACCCAGATATAAATGGATTCAAATACCTTATATATGAAGTTTCATGTCTGTAGATCAAAAACTCTAGGAGGAGGCTGGTAGGCAAAATTTGTGCAACAAAAATACATACGTATACATAAATATATATGAAACAGTTTTGTGTTTATTGTAAACATTTTACGCAAATACTATACAAGTATAATTCATGTAGAATATCTGCATGAATATAATTACACGTAATAATTAACTAAAGATGATTATCCACTTAGAAAACCGAAGCAACTAATCGGGAAAAGAATATGCAAATCAGCTACATCTTTTGCAGTCCCACGACCCATGTATAAGAAAGTTGTATTTTCTTTTTAAATAAAATAAAGAAAGGAATTATAATACGAATATCAATACACACACACACGCGCGTGCACACACAAACGAATTTATAGGAGTATAGGTAGATGTATGTATGTTTGTATGTATGCCTACAACTTTCGACAAGCAACGGATTTTCAAGCGATCGGTATCGCTTTGAAGCCCGGCGCTTCGGACGACAAATATCGAAAAATTGACTAAAAACATTAATTCCTTCACCTTTCACTTTTCTACTGGGAGGAGTCGCCTTTTTCGCCGATATGTTCGAAAGTAATTCCCTCTTTTCGATTGTCTAGCCTTAATTTTAAACTTCCTCACTTTCGGTTTTGCGATTGACGCAACCGCAAAGACGTTACGTTTTTTTTTCTTTGTTATTTTACTCCTTCGTGGTACGGGTTCGAGCCTGCCTGCCTAATACCAATTTTTTTTTTTTTTTTTGCTCAACACTCACCTCCAAACACCTGGGTAATGCCGGACACACAGGCTAGTACCAATTAAACGATAGCCACGCGGAATAAAAAAGATGTAAGCGTTACAAATAAAACAACACAGGCTATTGTATTAATATGTAGATGTATTATGTGAAACTGTTCTGTGTTTGGTGCATGAGAAATGAATAATACTTTTCTTAACTACTAATAAATCTGTCAATCACGACAACAATTGCGTTTCTGAAATATTGAGATGGAGATTATAATTCGTATTATTTAGACTCTTTGGATTACTCTTCTTATCTCGAGCGCTTTTTTCTTCAATGTAACCTCCGACCGTCTTCAGGTGCAGAACTTCGCAATTATCCGTTGCATAGTGGATAAGGTACTTGGTAAAATTCGGTTTTAAAGTTACACTCTTCTTAATGTTAAACGTTCAATCCTCAGTGCGGGCGTCACTATTTAGGACATGGCTGCCAGAAGGAAGGGATGATACCCTCGTGTATTTAATTTAAAAAAAATTCTAACACAAAGAAGTCACTACTCATCAAGGTTCGAAAGCTACTCGAGGATACGGGTTAATGAACACTGAGACAATATCGTATAAATGTTGGTAGTGGAAATTTGGAAAATTGGATTACTTAAGAATTTGTGAACATTGACCTTGAAGACGGTCATATTGTGGTCAGTTTTTGGAAATTCCGTGCAGATTCCTTTGTCCGACAAAAAAAAATCCAGATTTCAACATGATAAACCTGAAGAAGTTCAAAGGTTACATCGAGCGGAATGTTAAGAAAGTAGCACTCAAAATGAAAATACTAGTTCGAAGAAATACAAATTTTACAGTAAAATATTTTTACATAAAAAATGGAAACTAGGTGTGATTTTATCCATTTTATTAATTCCATTTTTTAAATAAATTAACATTCAAACTTAACACTATCTTAAGATATCGTGTATTGTATTTTATAGATAAACGTAGATTTTTTAGGCACTTCTGCATTACACTGACGGTGTCATTGTAAGGGGGTGATAACTCGAATTTTCTTGATCAAATAACACAGCAAATGCATTACAAACAAGATACTTGTTTAAGTTTTTTTTTTCGTTTTCCGAACACAGAAATATTACAAAACCAAAGCATTTATTGTATAAAAATGTATCAATATATAATTGTAAAAACATTTATTTAAAAGTCTGCGTAAGAAAAATATAATTTTAATAAAACAATTTTTAAATTAAAGTAACAGTGGATTTTTTTTCCGAAACATTTTTTGACGTAAAGTAAAATTCGATTTTTTTTATAACAATTTGATAATTTAAATGCAAATTTGTTCCAATTAAAGCAACATGTTTTTCTTTTCTGAAACATTTTTGGAATTAAATAAACTGTCATAATAAAACATATAGTTTTAATTTTTTGTGGCACCTGTTGAAGGGTCAACAAAGTTATATATATATATATATATATATATATATATATATATATATATATATATATATGTGTGTGTGTGTGTGTGTGTGTGTGTGTGTGTGTGATTTTTATGTGTATATATCTATATATCTATAAAAATGAACGTGTCTGTGTGTGTGTCTCTCTCTGTGTCTCTGTACATTTCCCTACGAAATAACTCAGTCAATTTTTAGTCTACAGACTCGAAATTTGATATACAGGGTACTAAGATTTGGGAATCTCAATGGGATCAGGTTTCGGCCAAAAATTTCTCTGTTAAGGGGTCAAAGTTTAACGATTTGACCTTTGAGAACTCTACCAAACTCCTCCGACAATTTTGGGTCTAAACACTTGACATTTTAGATATTGGTTCCTTGGACATGGGTCTAACTTAATAACTTGATTTGAGCCCAAAACAATAAATATTAAGGGGTCATAATAGGGGTCAAAGTTTTAAAAATTACCGTTTTTTTTTTTTTTTTTTTTTTGCTCAGCATACACCTCGAAACACCCGGGAAATGCCGGGCACCCATTACTAGTATACATATATATATATATATATATATATATATATATATATATATATATATATATATATATATATATATATATATATTATAGTTTTAATTTTTAAATAAATAAACAATAAAAATGAATGAATAAACTTGGTTGACTTATTGTTACTTTTGAATCAGGTTGAAACTATACGAGGGATAAATTTATCGTCCCTTGTTCTTTGACCGGGAAGCACCACCTGACGACAGTTTAGTAAAATGCGCCAAGAAAAATAGCGCTGTCTCTGAAATGCAGTGTTTCTTTTCATGCTAGGTACTTTTTTTTTTAACTCACAAACGCAAGTCCTAAAATTTCTATGAGATTAATAAAGCAAGTTTCCTTGCTATAGTATTCGAAGTTTAAATAGCCATTGACATAGATATACATTGATCTATTGTGCAGCACGAAAGGGTCAATTATCCGATATAGTTGATAGATAAAGATATGTTCTCTTGCGTTGTTTACAAAATCTCACGGTTATAAAATTTCGCACTTGTTCAGAACATAAGCTGAATAACATCTGTTTTCGATTTCCTTTTGTCAATTATGAAACGTTTACTGAACAACACGGCATATAAATCTTTATAATTTATTTGTGACATGAAGTCAAGCATAAGATGCCATTTTTTTTTTATTTATTTTTATTTTTTTTACAGTGATCACCACTTATCAAGGCCCGGAAGCCACTCAGGGATAAAGGTTATTGCAAGTACATTACGTTAGTGTGGAGATTTGATGAAGTGTTTACTTAAGGGGCGGTTAATTAGGAATTTGTTAACATTGGACTTGAAGAAATCCAAGTTGTAGTCCGGTGGGAAGCAGGCAGACGGAACAGAGCTATCATGAAGTTCGCTGTGCGTGATGTAACATAAATCACACATAATTTGCTGTAACGATTCGATATAAGGCGAAAATAATACTGATATTTACAAGGTGAACTGATAAAAGTGTCGCCTTAAAGAAAACAACACTACAGCTTTATTTTTTTTTTAATTTTATTGAAAAAATCAATTCAGGTAAAATTCATTATGTAGTAGAGCTGACATCTATTTCATATAGCTGCTTTCAGCCTCGATCACCGCCTCGATACCGGTCCGGAACTGGGAGCATCCGTTTTCCACAATCGCCTGCGGGAGCTCGGCGAATACTCGGCGGATGGCGGCGATCAGGCTGGCCTTGATGCTGTAGGATGTCGTATTGGTGGTGTTCTCGACGTATGACCAAAAAAAGTAGTCCAGTGTGTTCAGATCGGGGGAGGAGGAGGGTCAATGAAACGAGAGGACAAAATCTCAACACTCCTTCTAAAGCCAAACCTGTGTTTCTTTGGACTTGAGGGCCGGAGCCGAGTTCTGTCGTCACACTCAGGGCCTGCGAGCGGCTACCTGATTGCATCATAGAATCGCCACACTCTTTAACACAATCAGGGACCATTTGTTGTTGACTTTCTAGCCGACTTCATCCAGCGGTGCATTTTAGGGTGATGGCAATGATCCCTTTGTCATAACTTGGATCGGTAGAGAGCATGAGCTGTACTACGACGCAACTTCGATCTCGCTCGTTGAACATTGTGTCTTTTTAGACATGATAGGAAGGTTTTGTCGCTCATGGGATGTGTACACATACAACTATGGATGGTCTGCAACGAAACAAAAATAAATAAATAAAACAAAACCAGTTTTCATCAAAGGGAATTGGAATCATATTGTCTTTTCTATGACGACAATTTTATCGTTCCATGTATTTGAACAAGTTATAACTGAGAGAAATTACTTTAAAAAGTAAGTTTGATAATCCGAAGTCCATTACCGTCACGTCGAAATCCAGAGGCAGATAATCATCTCCTCAAATACAGGAGCAGACAAATCTAGTTGAAAAGGGAGATAATCTTTTTAGTACAAAGTTATTTCTCTTTAAGTATATTCTTTCGGTGCACCTAAACTGTGATAGCGAAATTCAAAATTTTGGTGCAATTACACTATAATAACAAAATTCATTTTTTTATATTGAATTTCAAGGCAAACTCGTCGTCCAAACTTAACTGGCATGCTACAGTAATGAATATATCCAAATATTAAGAAAATAAGGTAAATAGCGTGTAAATATTAGTAATTAAAAAAAAATTAATTGTGCATTAATTAGTTAATTGCCTCGTTTTTAGTATAACTGAGTTACTTCTCTTGTTATTAAGTTATAAAGAAATATGGTGGGAGTTTTTTTTTACGATAAAGATAAAAAATATTGATTTATTAATAAAGAAGTAATATTTAAGAAGTTTGGCATGCCAATTAAGTACCTGTGCTGGTCAAAAAAAAAAAAAATAGACCATCATGTTTTTTGGCGCTAAATTCTTATTGAGGACTATCTGTGAGATATAATTGGTGCTAAAACATCCCTATCATGCTAAACTAAGTGAAATAGTTGTTTTACGACAGAATTTTTTTTTCTTCATATGAATTGCAATGTCAGTTTTTGAATATTTCGTGTGTCAAAATAATAGAACAAGGCATATAAGTAAATAAAATAGTTTTTCATTAACATAAATACAAATAAAATTAATCAATATTTAGTAGCACCTTTTGCCTTTATAACAGCATCAATTCGCCGGGGCATGGAATCAACAAGCTTCTCGCAATCCTGTGTAGAAACTGACACCCATGTGTTCTGGATTGCAATCTTCATGGCTGCAAGGGTAGTAAATTTTTCTTTGTGGAGCTTCCTCTTCATCTGGTCCCACAAGGCTTCAATAATGTTAAAATCTGGCAAGTTCGCCGGCCATTCAAGAACAGGGTTCGGTCGTTCTTGGAGCCAGGAAGATGTGGTTTTGGCAGAGTGCGCCGGTGCCAAGTCATGTTGAAAAATGATGTCTGTAGCCTCTCTGCAAACTGGTTATCCAACACTGGCAGTAAATTAGCTTCCAGTATATATTGGTACACTTTTGCGTTTACAGTTCCTTTGATGAAGCATAAATTACTAACACCTTTAGCACTCATACAGCCTCAAACTATGCAAGACTGTGGGAACTTCACAGACTTCTTAACGCAGACTTGGTTATACCGTTCCGTGGTTCTTCGCCAAACACGTGGCCCTTGGTCGCCGAAGGAGATACAAAATCGAAACTCATCTGAAAAGATCACACGCTGCCATTCGTCTGCAGTCCAGGTTTGATGAGCAGTTGCCCATCGCAGCCTCTTCAACATGTGCTTCTTGTTAAGGGGCGATTTGGTGGCAGCTATACGATTTCAGTACCCCAGTTGCCGGAGCCTTCGGTAGGTAGTGCTTCTCGAAACGTCGGCGCCAGAAGCCTGTTTCCATGCTTCAGTTATGTGGCCTGTTGATTGGAATCGACTTTTCTTTGCCGCCTTGTCCAGTGCCCGCTCTTGTCTTTCGGTGGTGCTTTTCTTTCGTCCGCATTTCTTGCGATTGTTGTTAGAAAAAACCTTCAGCACCTTTCTGGAGCAGTTTGGTCACCGCCGACCTTGAACATCCGACCTTGATTGCGATTTTCATGTGCGTCTTTCCTTTTTCCCGCAAATAAACGATACGCTGCTTCTCAGGCAAATATATGTCATTAGAGCTACCCATACTTATACAGTATTATTAAATCGCTTTCAAAATATTTGCAAATTGTTTTTTTCTATTAAATTGAAACGTTGACTTTTCTAATGTGGCAATAAAGTACTCATTGTCTGCCATCTGCACCTCTTCAAATGATTAAAAATAGTTGCAATTGTTATTTAAATATAAGATATCTCGCCTGTACAATTTACAAGCCGAAAATTATCCCAAACGAAATGAGTATGTTCTATTATTTTAACCAGCACGAGTAGATATCATTGTTTTTGCTTCAAATTGAAACAAAACTCAGTAGATACCTTATTTTTAATCAATATTTTCGTTTTATGAATTTCCCTATTATAGTTCAGTTGCATCCAATTTTCCTTTAAATATGATGGATTTTAAAGTTTTACTTCCTAGATGGAGCGTGTTATTCATTCAGCTTTTTTCTAATTATTTGTAATATTTGGGGCATGAGCAAAATAGAAATGTAAAAAAAAAAAAAAAAATGATTTATTTATGCATACATTTATTTAAAAAGAATCGATTTTAGAGTTTTAAGTAAGACAACCCCTAGAGTAAATGTGGTATTATAGTGATGAAAAACGTCAGCCTAGAATAGCTTAAGCAATTATAAGCTAGATGACCATAGATATCCGTTTCCCAGGCTTTTGAATGGCTTCTTGCCTAATTCAGTTTCCACTGTTGCATAATTTTCGTAAATAATTTTTTTTCACAGTAGCAGTTTTTTAGTGTTGATGTAACAGATACCATCGGCGCACTGTCAGCAGGGCTTCAACTTCTGTCCCATCAGCGAAATGCTGCATCCCTCTGCCTGTTTTACAAGTATTTAAATGGTAGGTGCTCCAATGAACTACAAGTCCTTGTGCCCCAGTCTATGTAAATACCACCGACTCACCCGAAAAGCAGCAAAATCCCACCCCCTACACAGTAGAGATCCCTATATGCCAGAAAGCCTTTTTTTTTTTTAATTATTTTCCGGGTTTCTGCTTCCCTGACTGCACTGACATCGAGAAGTTCAGCTGTAATGTAAAAAGACATATTGTTGCTCCATACGTAATATTCCTAACAATTATGTCTCAGATAGTAGCCCCCTACATTAAAGTTGCACTCTTATTTGGAATGAAAATGTAATTTAAAAAATTGATAGAATGATTCAAATAAGCAAGAGTTTACGCAAATTCGTACATTGCTAGTAAATATATATCAATACCGTAGAACCTTTAATGTACGGACGAATGTACGTGTGTCACGATTTCTAGATTATAAATAATTCGATCGGATAAAAGGTGGTAACATATTACGAACATTAAATTATTAGTACATACATACGCTAATTTAATATTAGTAATAATATTGTAACAATGTTGCATGCCCGGGTAACACCAATTCACCTTGCTTACGGGCTAAGAGTTGGGTGTGGTGTTTGTCATGGGGTTGGAGGAAAGAGTTCTTTTCTTCAAAGTTTGGAATATGTCTTTATTGCCGATATGGTGGAGAGAAAAGAGAAGTAAAATTGACATGGCGACGGGAGGTCTGCTCTATTATCTAGGAATATATTGCTATTTACCTATGCATTGAAAAAAAAACCTGTAACATGTATGTAAGTAACAGATGCTAAAACAAAATGCTACAGACGGATGCAAACATGTTTTAACATTTCGAACACGCGGGAAACAATAAAAATAAAAAGAGTTTATGATTTCATAGAAAAAATGCAAGAGTAATCTCCCTTGATAAATGTAAAATTTTCTTCGTCATATTGGATTCAACGGTTATTTAAAAACTGAAAAACGCCTTTAAAAACAAGATTTGGCCCAAAACTGCAAACTCCTGACAACGGGAATTACAAATAATAATATAAATATACAAGCATCAATGCCGCCACATTCATACAAATCATAAATAATAAATTCATATAAACATAATAGAAAATAATAAATAATAAATGCATATAAAAATAAAAGAAAATAATAAATACATTCATATAAAAATAAAAACACAATAAATAAATAAATTCATGTAAAAATAAAAGACAATAATAAATAAATTCATGTAAAAATAAAAGACAATAATAAATAAATTCATAGAAAAATAAAGTAAAATAATAAATAAATTCATATAAAAATAAATGAAAATAATAAATAATAAATTCATATAAAAATAAACGAAAATCATGAATAAATTCATATAGAAATAAAAGATAATTATAAATAATAAGTCATATAAAAAGAAAATAATAAATAATAAATTAATATAAAAATAAAGGAAAATAATAAATAATGCATTCATATAAAAATAAAGGAAAATAATAAATAAATTCATATAAAAATAAAAGAAAATAATAAATAAATTCATATAAAAATAGAAGAAAATAATAAATAAATTCATATTAAAATAAAAGAAAATAATAAATAAATTCATATAAAAATAAAGGAAAATAATAAATAATACATTCATATAAAAATAAAGGAAAATAATAAATACATTCATATAAAAATAAAGGAAAATAATAAATAATACATTCATATAAAAAAAAAGGAAAATAATAAATACATTCATATAAAAATAAAGGAAAATAATAAATAATACATTCATATCAAAATAAAGGAAAATAATAAATACATTCATATAAAAATAAAGGAAAATAATAAATAATACATTCATATAAAAATAAAGGAAAATAATAAATACATTCATATAAAAATAAATAAAAATAATAAATAAATTCATATAAAAGAAAATAATAAATACATTCATATTAAAATAAAAGAAAATAATAAATAAATTCATATAAAAAAAAAAGAAAATAATGAATAAATTCATATTAAAATAAAAGAAAATAATAAATAAATTCATATAAAAATAAAGGAAAATAATAAATAAATTCATATAAAAATAAAAGAAAATAATAAATAAATTCATATTAAAATAAAAGAAAATAATAAATAAATTCATATAAAAATAAAGGAAAATAATAAATAAATTCATATAAAAATAAAAGAAAATAATAAATACATTCATATTAAAATAAAGGAAAATAATAAATAAATTCATATAAAAATAAAGGAAAATAATAAATAAATTCATATAAAAATAAAAAATAATAAATAAATAAATTCATATAAAAATAAAGGAAAATAATAAATAAATTCATATAAAAATAAAGGAAAATAATAAATAAATTCATATAAAAATAAAGGAAAATATTATATAAATTCATATAAAAATAAAAAATAATAAATAAATAAATTCATATTAAAATAAAAGAAAATAATAAATACATTCATATAAAAATAAAAGAAAATAATAAATAAATTCATATAAAAAAAAAATTATAAATAAATAAATTCATATAAAAATAAAGGTAAATAATAAATAAATTCATATCAAAATTAAAAAAAATAAATAAATAAATTCATATAAAAATAAAGGAAAATAATAATTAAATTCATATAAAAATACAAGAAAATAATAAATAAATTCATATAAAAATAAAGGAAAATACTAAATAAATTCATATAAAAATAAAAAAAATTAAATAAATAAATTCATATTAAAATAAAAGAAAATAATAAATAAATTCATATAAAAATAAAAGAAAATAATAAATAAATTCATATAAAAATAAAAAATAATAAATAAATAAATTCATATAAAAATAAAGGAAAATAATAAATAAATTGATATAAAAATAAAAAGTAATAAATAAATAAATTCATATAAAAATAAAGGAAAATAATAAATAAATTCATATAAAAAGAAAAAATAATAAATAAATAAATTCATATTAAAATAAAAGAAAATAATAAATAAATTCATATAAAAATAAAAGAAAATAATAAATAAATTCATATAAAAATAAAAAATAATAAATAAATAAATTCATATAAAAATAAAGGAAAATAAAAAATAAATTCATATAAAAATAAAAAATAATCAATAAATAAATTCATATTAAAATAAAAGAAAATAATAAATACATTCATATACAAATAAAGGAAAATAATAAATAAATTCATATGAAAATAAAAGAAAATAATAAATAAATTCATATAAAAATAAAAGAAAATAATAAATAAATTCATATAAAAATAAAGGAAAATAATAAATAAATTCATATTAAAATAAAAGAAAATAATAAATAAATTCATATAAAAATAAAAGAAAATAAATAAATTCATATAAAAATAAAGGAAAATAATAAATAAATTCATATTAAAATAAAAGAAAATAATAAATAAATTCATATAAAAATAAAAGAAAATAATAAATAAATTCATATAAAAATAAAGGAAAATAATAAATAAATTCATATTAACATAAAAGAAAATAATAAATAAATTCATATAAAAATAAAAGAAAATAATAAATAAATTCATATAAAAATAAAGGAAAATAATAAATAAATTCATAAAAAATTAAGGGAAAATATTAAATAAATTCATATAAAAATAAAGGAAAATAATAAATAATACATTCATATAAAAATAAAGGAAAATAATAAATAAATTCATATAAAAATAAAAGAAAATAATAAATAAATTCATATCAAAATAAAAGAAAATAATATATAAATTCATATAAAAATAAAAGAAAATAATAAATAAATTAATATAAAAATAAAGGAAAATAATATATAAATTCATATAAACATAAAGGAAAATAATAAATAAATTCATATAAAAATAAAAAATAATAAATAAATAAATTCATATAAAAATAAAAGAAAATAATAAATAAATTCATATTAAAATAAAGGAAAATAATAAATAAATTCATATAAAAATAAATGAAAATAATTAATAATGAATTCATATAAAAATAAAAAGAAAGTAGTAAATTCATATAAAAATAAACGAAAATCATGATTAAATTCATATAGAAATAAAAGATAATTATAAATAATAAGTCATATAAAAAGAAAATAATAAATAATAAATTAATATAAAAATAAAGGAAAATAATAAATAATACATTCATATAAAAATAAAGGAAAATAATAAATAAATTCGTATAAAAATAAAAGAAAATTTTAAATAAATTCATATTAGAATAAAAGAAAATAATAAATAAATTCATATAAAAATAAAGGAAAATAATAAATAAATTCATATACAAAAAAAAAGAAAAAAATAAATAAATTCATATTAAAATAAAGGAAAATAATACATAAATTCATATAAAAATAAAGGAAAATCATAAATAAAGTCATATAAAAATAAAGGAAAATAATAAATAAATTCATATAAAAATGAAAAATAATAAATAAATAAATTCATATTAAAATAAAAGAAAATAATCAATAAATTCATATAAAAATAAAAGAAAATAATAAATAAACAAATTCATATAAAAATAAAGGAAAATAATAAATAAATTCATATAAACATAAAAGAAAATAATAAATAAATTCATATAAAAATAAACGAAAATAATAAATACATTCATATAAAAATAAAGGAAAATAATAAATAAATTCATATAAAAATAAAAGAAAATAATAAATAAATTCATATAAAAATAAAAGAAAATAATAAATAAATTCATATAAAAATAAAAGAATATAATAAATAAATTCATATAAAAATAAAAGAAAATAATAAATAAATTCATATTAAAATAAAAGAAAATAATAAATAACTTCATATAAAAATAAAGGAAAATAATAAATAAATTCATATAAAAATAAAAGAAAATAATAAATAAATTCATACAAAAATAAACGAAAATAATAAATAAATTCATATAAAAATAAACGAAAATAATAAATACATTCATATAAAAATAAAGGAAAATAATAAATAAATTCATATAAAAATAAAAGAAAATAATAAATAAATTCATATGTAAATAAAAGAAAATAATAAATAAATTCATATTAAAATAAAGGAAAATAATAAATAAATTCATATAAAAATAAAGGAAAATAATAAATAAATTCATATAAAAAAAAAATAATAAATAAATAAATTCATATAAAAATAAAGGAAAATAATAAATAAATTCATATAAAAATAAAAAATAATAAATAAATAAATTCATATAAAAATAAAGGAAAATAATAAATAAATTCATATAAAAATAAAAGAAAATAATAAATAAATTCATATAAAAATAAAGGAAAATAATAAATAAATTCATATAAAAATAAAAAATAATAAATAAATAAATTCATATAAAAATAAAGGAAAATAATAAAATAAATTCATATAAAAATAAAAGAAAATAATAAATAAATTCATATAAAAATAAAAAATAATAAATAAATAAATTCATATTAAAATAAAAGAAAATAATAAATAAATTCATATAAAAATAAAAAATAATAAATAAATAAATTCATATTAAATAAAAGAAAATAATAAATAAATTCATATAAAAATAAAGGAAAATAATAAATAAATTCATATAAAAATAAAAAATAATAAATAAATAAATTCATATAAAAATAAAAGAAAATAATAAATAAATTCATATAAAAATAAAAGAAAATAATAAATACATTCATATAAAAATAAAGGAAAATAATAAATAAACTCATATAAAAATAAAAAATAATAAATAAATGAATTCATATTAAAATAAAAGAAAATAATAAATAAATTCATATAAAAATAAAGGAAAATAATAAATAAATTCATATAAAAATAAAAAATAATAAATAAATTCATATAAAAATAAAAGAAAATAATAAATAAATTCATATAAAAATAAAAAATAATAAATAAATAAATTCATATAAAAATAAAGGAAAATAATAAATAAATTCATATAAAAATAAAAAATAATAAATAAATAAATTCATATAAAAATAAAGGAAAATAATAAATAAATTCATATTAAAATAAAGGAAAATAATAAATAAATTCATATAAAAATAAATGAAAATAATTAATAATGAATTCATATAAAAATAAAAAGAAAGTAGTAAATTCATATAAAAATAAACGAAAATCATGATTAAATTCATATAGAAATAAAAGATAATTATAAATAATAAGTCATATAAAAAGAAAATAATAAATAATAAATTAATATAAAAATAAAGGAAAATAATAAATAATACATTCATATAAAAATAAAGGAAAATAATAAATAAATTCGTATAAAAATAAAAGAAAATTTTAAATAAATTCATATTAGAATAAAAGAAAATAATAAATAAATTCATATAAAAATAAAGGAAAATAATAAATAAATTCATATACAAAAAAAAAGAAAAAAATAAATAAATTCATATTAAAATAAAGGAAAATAATACATAAATTCATATAAAAATAAAGGAAAATCATAAATAAAGTCATATAAAAATAAAGGAAAATAATAAATAAATTCATATAAAAATGAAAAATAATAAATAAATAAATTCATATTAAAATAAAAGAAAATAATCAATAAATTCATATAAAAATAAAAGAAAATAATAAATAAACAAATTCATATAAAAATAAAGGAAAATAATAAATAAATTCATATAAACATAAAAGAAAATAATAAATAAATTCATATAAAAATAAACGAAAATAATAAATACATTCATATAAAAATAAAGGAAAATAATAAATAAATTCATATAAAAATAAAAGAAAATAATAAATAAATTCATATAAAAATAAAAGAAAATAATAAATAAATTCATATAAAAATAAAAGAATATAATAAATAAATTCATATAAAAATAAAAGAAAATAATAAATAAATTCATATTAAAATAAAAGAAAATAATAAATAACTTCATATAAAAATAAAGGAAAATAATAAATAAATTCATATAAAAATAAAAGAAAATAATAAATAAATTCATACAAAAATAAACGAAAATAATAAATAAATTCATATAAAAATAAACGAAAATAATAAATACATTCATATAAAAATAAAGGAAAATAATAAATAAATTCATATAAAAATAAAAGAAAATAATAAATAAATTCATATGTAAATAAAAGAAAATAATAAATAAATTCATATTAAAATAAAGGAAAATAATAAATAAATTCATATAAAAATAAAGGAAAATAATAAATAAATTCATATAAAAAAAAAATAATAAATAAATAAATTCATATAAAAATAAAGGAAAATAATAAATAAATTCATATAAAAATAAAAAATAATAAATAAATAAATTCATATAAAAATAAAGGAAAATAATAAATAAATTCATATAAAAATAAAAGAAAATAATAAATAAATTCATATAAAAATAAAGGAAAATAATAAATAAATTCATATAAAAATAAAAAATAATAAATAAATAAATTCATATAAAAATAAAGGAAAATAATAAAATAAATTCATATAAAAATAAAAGAAAATAATAAATAAATTCATATAAAAATAAAAAAATAATAAATAAATAAATTCATATTAAAATAAAAGAAAATAATAAATAAATTCATATAAAAATAAAAAATAATAAATAAATAAATTCATATTAAATAAAAGAAAATAATAAATAAATTCATATAAAAATAAAGGAAAATAATAAATAAATTCATATAAAAATAAAAAATAATAAATAAATAAATTCATATAAAAATAAAAGAAAATAATAAATAAATTCATATAAAAATAAAAGAAAATAATAAATACATTCATATAAAAATAAAGGAAAATAATAAATAAACTCATATAAAAATAAAAAATAATAAATAAATGAATTCATATTAAAATAAAAGAAAATAATAAATAAATTCATATAAAAATAAAGGAAAATAATAAATAAATTCATATAAAAATAAAAAATAATAAATAAATTCATATAAAAATAAAAGAAAATAATAAATAAATTCATATAAAAATAAAAAATAATAAATAAATAAATTCATATAAAAATAAAGGAAAATAATAAATAAATTCATATAAAAATAAAAAATAATAAATAAATAAATTCATATAAAAATAAAGGAAAATAATAAATTAATTCATATAAAAATAAAAAATTATAAATAAATAAATTCATATAAAAATAAAAGAAAATAATAAATAAATTCATATAAAAATAAAAAATAATAAATAAATTCATGTAAAAATAAAAGAAAATAATAAATAAATTCATATAAAAATAAAAGAAAATAATAAATAAATTCATATAAAAATAAAAAATAATAAATAAATAAATTCATATTAAAATAAAAGGAAATAATAAATAAATTCATATAAAAATAAAAAATAATAAATAAATAAATTCATATAAAAATAAAAGAAAATAATAAATAAATAAATAGATAAGTAACTTGCGAGGTAAAAAATAAGTAAATAAATAAAATACCGTGCGGTCACCATATTTGGAAGAAAGGGTGTAACTCAGTGGCTGAAAAGAGTCCAATATTCTCGGCCATAAACAGGTTCATCTATATTGGTTTTGATTATTTAAAGCTAGCGAGATGGCTGGTGGTGCCCGGCTTTGCGCGGTCGTAAAATACGCTTAAATATGATATTCTAATGTGTCCAGATTTCTTATATATCATTACAGAGTCGTATTTCAAAAGTAAAAAAAAAATGTATTTGGATGCCATTAGCTAGATCGAAACCGAAAGCAAAACTGGAGCATGCAAAGTTAGTGACGTTACCACAAGTACCAACGTGATACACATATGAACAGATTAAAAATAAACTAAGATTAATATACAAAGTATATAAGGATTTTTTTTTTCAACTTTGATCCCTTTTTAACCCCTTAAAACTATTTTAACCGACTAAAGACCCTTAAAAGGACAGGCTGTAAAAATCCAATAATTTAAGGTCCCTAGCGTCGCTCTGCGACTTTTTGTTTCGGGGGAGATAGAGTTTGAAAATATGGAGGCAGACAAAGAAGCATAGCGTTTTATAAATTCGGTAGTTCGATCGTTATATAGATGACTAGGCTGGGTGCCCGGTGTTACCCGGGTGTTTGTAGGTGCGTATCAAGCAAAAAGAAAAGTGGTGGTAGACAGGCAGGCTCGAACCCGTGACGGGAAGGCGGAAAAGAACGTGGAGGTGTATGTGAGGGTGTTGGTTGAGCAAAAAAATAGGAAGACTGTGAAAAAACGTAACGCGTTAACAGTTGCGCCCATCGCCAAACCAGAAGTGACGTAGGTTTAAATTAAGGCTAGTCAATCGAAAAGATAGGCTGACTTTCGAAAATATCGGCGAAAATAGCGACCTCTCCCTGTAGAAAAGTACCCAGTTGAGGGTGAAGGAATTTATGTTTTGGGCCAATTTTTCGATATTTGTCGTCCGAAGGGTCATTGTTTAAAACGATACCGATCCCGTGAAAATCTGTCACCTCTATCGAAAGTTTTTCGAGACATACATACATACAAACATACATACACACATTCAAACAAACAAACATACATACATACATACATACATACATACATACATACAAACAGATTTTTGCCCTTTGTATTATTGATGAGAAGTGGCCATCAGCATATGTTATTAAACCAAAATGAACAACAAAAAAAAGGAAGAAACAATAAAAATAAAAGTTGACAATATCTTCCCGTGCCTGTTGCATTGAGGCGTAGATTGAAAGAATTTTCTCACACAATCCAAATGTGGGAATTACACGTCAATACAAAATATGATCAATGAAGCCAGAAATACACGAATAGCGATGTGGAAGCGGTGTTCTTATGGGGGAAAACAATACCGCCTTTTTTTTTCATTCGGCGTTAAGTTTACTTACCTTAAAATTATTCTTAATGAAAATCACTCGAGACAAGACGTAAAACCACCTGATGTAAAGAGCTAACAAGAAAGAACAGATTCCTATTGACTTTAGTCCTGAAAAATCAAGTCTGTAACAAGAAAGAACAGATTCCTATTGACTTTAGTCCTGAAAAATCAAGTCTGTAAGCAGGAGAAAACAGTGAGCAGAAAACAGAGTTCCACAACATTTCAGTTCTTAATAAAAGAATAAAGAAACGAGGTAGTGTTCATTGTAGCACTGTCTGGGTACCGCGAAGTGACCTAATAAATTATTATTATTATTATTATTATTATTATTATTATTATTATTATTAGCGGGACCCGTGGAAATTGAATTCAATAAAATAAAAAGCTATAGCAAACATCTAAATGACTACTTTAAATACAGTTCCTGATTTCAAAAAAAGAAAAACCAAAAGATTCATCTGCCTTACTTTTAATGCTAGGTTTATTTTTGGTGTCTTTTCAATTCAATAGAAATCCTCCTAAATTTGCTGATGAGGAGACCGTGCTTACCAAAAACTATGTATAATTATTCTACGTGACTTCATGTATACCACAAATAAAAAGCACGGATTTCCGAAACGATCGTACAGATAATTGACTTTGTTGTTGTTCCTTCTTATGAAACTGATTTTTAATTTAATTAAATTTTGATTTTTAAATTTTAAAAATTTTAAAACTTTTAAATTATAAATCACATTACTTAATATTGAATTAGGTCTAGGACATTTAACTATCGAGCTTATTATATATCTAAATTACAACGAGCATTTCCTGTATTTTAATTAAACTAGTAATTTCACTATTACATTAAAATACACTTAGCTCTTTAGACTATTATTCTAATCTCCTTTAAATTATATATATATATATATATATATATATATATATATATATATATATATAACTTGAGTTGTCCTGGATATGACCTTAAACTATATCCAGTGGTGAGGCCCCAGCTTGCGGGCTTTGGGGAGTGTGAAGCCACCCTTTAATTACCATTGCTCCCAGGTCCGCTCTGACTCGGAGTGACACTACCTGTTAGCGTCCCAACTATGGGTTAAATAGAAACCAACTTGAAAACAATTATATTCTATTAAAAAAAATTCTCCAAAATCGTTGCATTCGTCATTAAATAACCCAAAAGGGTTGATATGCCGTAAAACAAAACCAACTAACCAACCAACCAACCAACCAACCAACCAACCAACCTATAACTTCAGTTCCTTTAGCCGCAATCAAAAACGAAACCAAAACTTATGAAGAATTTTTGATAAAATTATTTATAAAAAAAAGATGATTTAAGTGCCATCAGCTATAATCGAAACCGAAACCCAAACTTATGAAGAATTCTTGGTAAAATTATTCATAACAAGAAATAGAAATACATTATTATTATTCATCGAAACGGATTTAAATAGTTTAGAATTGTAAAATATTATGTCAAATATTTTACAATAAAAAGGAATGCAAACTTGATTAAATGGAATTTAAGAAACAAGAACTTTAGTTTGGATAAATAACTTGAAAATGGAATTCTTAGTTTAATAAGCAAGTCAGAAATTTTAACTGACAAAACGTATAACAAATAAATTACGTGGAAAAGCATCAGGTTATTTGATTCTTTGGCTACGTGTATTCATGACATGATTAGAAGGAAGATAGGTTTTTATATAAACGTAGAGTTTTTGTCAGTTGAGAGTTAAAGTAAGACAGTTGAGTTTAACAAATGAAAGAGGTAAGCTAGCGTCTGGGAAATATTCTTTGTTCACTTATATTTCCTTTTATATATATACCACTCCTTATTTAAGAAGCTCAATGTAATTACAGAGCATATAATGAATGACTGACAAAAGTCTATATTCCAAATTACATGATGTTGACCATCTTACAATTTATTCCTTTAATTCAGTTGATACTTACAATTCATGACAGTATCTGTTTCGTAGCATAAAATCAGTTAATTATTATATCAATCAGTGAATCTATTTTGGCCTTAACTCATCAGAAGAAATAGCAACAATCAATCCACCAAAAGGAAATAAGATGCATTTGGAAATTATTGAAAAATCCGAAAGTTAGAAGAGAAGTTTCAAATCTATATATCTATACAAGTGGACGTGTCTGTTTGTGTGTCTGTGTGTCTGTGTACATTTCCCTACGCAATAACTTTGTCAATTTTAAGTCTACATACTTGAAATTTGATATAGAGGGTACTGGGATTTGGGAAAACCTCGGTAACTCGTTTTCGGCCAGAAATTTGGCTGTTAAGGGGTCATAGTTTGAGAATTCTACCAAACCCCTCCGCCAATTTTGGGTATAAACAATTGAAATTTTAGATATAGATTCCTTGGACATGAATCTTACTTAATAACTTGATTTGAGCTTCCAAAAAAATAAATGTGCAGGGATCATAATAGGGGTCAAAGTTTTAAAAAAATTACCTCCACGGTTTCTACCAAATTACTCAGACAATTTCTGGTTAAAACATTTAAAATTTTAAATAAAGGGTATTCAGAGATAGGGCAAGCGTTTTAATCGGTTTGGTTCGAAAATTTTTAGTTACTAATATATAAATGTATTATGTATGTATGTATGTTTGCATGTCTGCCTAAAACTTTCGACAGAGGCGACGGATTTTACCAAGATCAATATCGTTTTGAAGTTCCACCTTTCCGACGACAAATATGGAAAAATTGGCTAAAAACATTAATATCTTCACCTTCAACTTGGCACTTATCTACAGGGGGGTTGCTTTTTTCGCCGATATTTTTGAAAGTCATCCTCTCCTTTCGATTGTCTAGCCTTAATTTAAACCTACGTCACTTCTGGTTGGCGGTGGTTGTAACAGCAAAGACGTCAAGTTTTTTTTTCTCCGTTCTTTTCCTCCTTCGCGGTATGGGTTCGAGCCTGCCTTCCTATTACCACTTTTTTTTTTTTTTTGCTCAACATACACATCTAAACACTCGGGCAACGCCGGGCTAAAATGTAAGTACCTTATATTTTTCCTCCGTTACGTCATTTTTCATTTTTTATAAGATCACCTTTCGAGACTGAACAGAGGCAGCGGATCATCGGATCGGTGGGAGTATATGTTTGGAGAATGTTCTTTCATTTTACTGTGCAATACTTATTGTTATTATTATTATTATTATTATTATTATTATTATTATTATTATTATTATTATTATTATTTATAACAAGTTCCCATGATGAAATAAAAAAAAGTTTTTTGAGGTCATGCTTCGCAAACAACTTTACAATGGAAATTATTATTCAATGCGAGAAGTTGGTTTTCAAAAATTCAGCTTTATTTATGCGAAGAGGAAGCCTTCGAATAAACTCTAACTCGAATCTATGCCCCCCCCCTCGATAAACTTTCACGAGAAACACTCGTCTAGCTGAATATTAATAATTCACCTCACTCTTTATCTCTGCCTAAAACTAAACGTATATTTCATGAACAAAGTTTCTTTCTTAGAATTGCACGCTTGTGGAACTGTCTTCCGTTTGCCTGCTTTCCAGCTGACTGCAATATGATTGTCTTCAAGTCCAACGTAAACAAGTTTTTGATGAGCCGTTCCACTTAACAAATTTACCGAATTTCCATTACTAACGATTACTATCTTGTCCACTTGAATACTATATATTCTTTAACACTTATCCTCGACTGGCCTCTGGGCCTTGACAAGTGGTTATGCCTATGTAAAAAAAAAAACATAGACGAAATAGCAGGTATGGATTAGCTTTGTTTTCTGCGGTTATTCTATTTTCCAATTATTTTCTCAACGTTTTTTCGTCCTGCAGATTATTTTCTCCTGATATATCTCAATTTACATAACGTTAAATGCGTTAATATTTTTTTTATATGTTTGTATGAATAAGGTTGATTAACTGACATTTATCAATTTTAGATCACAGTTGTAAGGTGTCACAAGATATATTTACTTTAAATTTAGTATAACATGGGCGTCATCTTCCATCAGAAAACTGATACGAAGTGTGTCTGTCTTTCTGTGTAGATTTCCCTACGCAATAACTCTATCAACTTTCAGTCTACAGACCCGAAATTTCATATACAGCGTATGGAGATTTGCAAACATCTTTGTAATCGGTTATCGGCAAGAAATTTGGCTGTTAAGGGTCAAAGTTCAACGATTTGACCTTTTTTTTTTTTTTTTTTTTACAAGGCGAACACCACTTATCAAGGCCCGGAAGCCACTCAGGGATAAGGGTTATTGCATGTACAGTACGTTAGTGTGGGGATTTAATAAAAATGTCTACTTTAAGGTGGCCGTTAATCAGGGATTTGTTTACGTTGGACTTGAAGACATCCAGGTTGTAGTCAGGTGGGAAGCAGGCAGACGGAACAGAGTTCCACAGGCGTGCAGTTCTAAGAAAGAAGCTTTGTTCATGGAATCTACGCTTTGATTTGGGCACAGATATAGAGTCGGGAAATTTTTGGACAGTGGTTTCAGCTAGACGGGTGTTTTTCGTAAAAGATTTGCGAGGGGGGACTAGCGATTGGAGCTCAGACGAGCATTTGCCATGGAAATAACGATAAAACAAAGATAGGCTCGCAACGTCTCTTCTGTGGGAGAGAGATGGCAGGGAAGAGAAAAGGACATCCCCCACTAAGCCACGAAGTCTATTTTGTACTCTATCAAGGCAGGATAGGCTGTTTTTAGCAACTTCTGCCCAGATATGGCAGCAGTATTCTATCCTTGGGCGTACTTGCCTTTTATATAGATAGAGAATTGCATCAGTAGAACTTTGAGAACTCTACCAAACTCCTCCGACAATTTTGAGTCTAAACACTTGGAATTTTAGATATAGGTTCCTTGGAAATGGATCTAACTTAATAACTTAATTTGAGCCCAAGACAATAAATGTTAAGGGGTCATAATAGGTGTCAAAGTTAAAAAAAAAAAAACATTGACCTCTGCGGTCTCTACCGAATTACTCAGACAATTTCTGGTCAAAACATTTTAAATTTTACGTAAAGAGTATTCAGAGATAGGGCACTCTTTAACCCTTATCCTTGAGTGGCCTCTGGGCCTTGATAATGTGGTGATGCCTTTGTAAAAAAAAAAAAAAAAAAAAAAAAAAGGGCAAGCTATTTAATCGGTTTGGGTCGAAAATTTTAGTTACCAATATATAAATGTATGTATGTATGTATGTATATATGTATGTATGTATGTTTGGATGTCTGTTTTAAAGTTTCGACAGAGGCGACGGATTTTCACAAGATTAGTATCTTTTTTAAGCTCGACCTTTCAGACGACAAATATCGAAAAATTGGCTAAAAATATGACTTTCTTCACCTTCAACTGGACACTTTCTACAGGGAGGAGTCGCTTTTTTCGCCGATGTTGTCGATAGTCATCCCATCTTTTCGGTTGTCTAGCCTTAATTTAAACCTATGTCACTTCCGGTTTGGCGCTGGTCCTAACAGCAAAGACATCAGGTTTTTTTCCCAATTCTTTTCCTCCTTCGCAGTGCGAGTTCGAGCCTGCCTTCCGACTACCACTTTTTTTTTTTTTTTTTTGCTCAACATACCCCTCCAAACACCCGAGCAACGCCGGGCTGAAATGCTAGTTCTAAATAATTTAACGCGGAATTTCCATTTATATTATTGCTTTATCTTGGATATTGAGCTTTCATTATGTTTGGGATCGTCTTATAAATATTGATACAAATATTTTGGATTATATGTTTACAGTATCTTACGGCATTTCAGTATTTCATTTAATGTAAACTATGGACTGGCACGTTTGTTGCCCTAAACAAACAACACTACAGCCTTATTTTAAAACTTTTAATGAAACCAATCAATTCTAACAACTTGATTATGTGGTAGAGCTGGCACATATTCAATGTAGCCGACTTCAGCCTCAATCACTGCGAATAGAAGAGAAGCTAAAAATAAAATGTAAAATGTAGAAAATAAAATATAGAAAATAAAATAAAATATAGAAAATAAAAATAAAATAAAATTAAATAAAATTAAATTAAAAATAAGATAAAATAAAAAGAAAAGAAAAGAAAAGAAAAGAAAGAAAATCGATTGAAAGGGAAGGAAAAAAAGAACAAGAAATAGGGAGATATATCATAGGTTTCTATACCAGTTGATTTGTTAGATAACTTTATTCTGAAGTATATATATATAGTAGTAAGCTATAAAAATATATATGGCAATTAAGCTACACAGAATATTCCGTGTTTCATTCTCGTGAGAAATCGCCAGGCTTATGCATAAGCCTGACGATTTCTCACGACAATAAAATGCCATATATATATTTATAGCTTACTACCTAGCTCTACAGATGTATTGAGCAATGTTGAAGTAAATACTAAAAAATTACGCAAAAAAATTATATTTTCGCATAGCAATTTATGTGATTAAATGAAGTAGTCATATATATATATATATTCATCTGTGACCCCAAAATTTTACCGATCTTTTATTGCATAATTTTGTGACGTCATCCATATAACATCATCCCTTACTGATCTCACAATTTATGAGTAATATACTAGACACTCCGAATTGGGTCTGTTCATGTAGTTAACATAATTCTCTATATAGACGACGCTTGACCCGAATCAGCCATCGCTATCTATTCCTTCGTTAATAGATTATTTCTACCCAATGTTTTCGAATGAAAATGAGTTATTAAAAAAAAGGTGTTCATATATAGATTGGATTACTAATTCGTAATAGAGAAATGTTACGCAGCACTTTGGAAAATATAAGCCTCCATTATAACAAGATGTTATATCAATTTTTTTTTTGTTTGTTTGCTTTTGCACGTGTACAGATATTCGAAACCTGTAATTGTTTTTATTTGTCTTCATGAAATAAGGACAATAGAATCGCGTCAAATGTGATTCAAACATTCAGTACAAGCTGTCGGTGTACGAATGAATGTTTGTTTTATTTGCAATGGATCTCGTCTCATCGTGAGTTTTTCAATCGAATGATTATCGAAAACTTCGTGTTTAACTATGCAGACACGTTTACTCGAAAAAATGCTGGCAAGCCAGCGTTGCATAATGGGAAACGGTCGACAAACCATGAAATGGGCGTGTTATTGAGATTCCGTGTCACATATCTATTAATAAAATCGATTATTGCCTCCATATGTGTATAGTTTTAGAGGCGGACTTATATGTGTGTGTGTGTGTCTATATCTATATTATAAAACTGAATGTGTGTGTGTGTGTGTGTGTGTGCCAGGTCACGACTAGGCAACCTCCGTGGCCTTCGGGCCAAGATCAAAGTGTAGTATCTGTCCGGCAGATACTGCAAGCAAAGACCATATGTGGGAGCAACCCCACATATAAGACCTTAGTCAATGTAGGGGCAACCCTTCATACCAATTGTTACTATCCAGCTCCCCTACTCCCCGGGGAGTTGGTCCCCATTTCCCCTTCACTCCTCACATTAAAAATCGGCCTTGTGTCTAATTTGCTCGGTGGGGGAGCAAATAAATACCGTGTGTGTGTGTGTGTGTGTGTGTGTGTGTGTGTGTGTGTGGTCACGAATAGGCTCCTATATGGTTGACTATTTAAAAAAACTGATTACATATAATGATAGAAGATGTATCGAGACACATGAATGGGTATCTTTGATCTGGGAGAATGGTGGTTCATTAAAATTGCGGGGTCTGCGTGCGCGCCTGGTCCACAACATATGGAAATAAAAAATTTAAAAATTAAAAAAAAAAGTTTACACGTGTTTTTGATATAGATGTACATACGAAGTCTTTGATAAGTATGTTTTAACTTAAATAGGGATGGTATAATAAAATTGTGGGGTCTGCGTTCGCGCCTAGTCTCCATAGAATGGAAATATGTCACAAAGTTTAACAATTTTTTTTTAATATAGATCCATAGAATATTGTGATAACTGTTTCAGTGTGAACAGGTATGGTATAATAAATTATGGGGTTTATCTATTTTATTTTTACTTTCATCATATTTTGCTTTGGTTTTGATACCCCCAAATTCGAAGCTATCTATTTACAACCCTTCCTTTTCATAACCTATCATACTTTCATAAATCAGAGTCCATTTTCTGTAGGCTGTTTTTGAACCCAATCAACGACGGGTACTTTTGCTAGTATATATATATATATATATATATATATATATATATATATATATATATATATATATATATATAACTACTTCATTTACTCACATAAACCTAATATACGAAAGTATAGATTTATGCGTAAACTTTAAGTATTTACTTCAAAAGTGCTCAATACGTAGGTAGAGCTAGTTAGTAATTTATAAAATATATATGGCGATTAAGCTACACTGAATATTCTGCGTTTCATCCACTATAGGATTCGTAAGGCTTATGCGCGAATTTTGTCGTTGCTTCTTGTTTTTATATATGTTGAGGATTTCTAATTAGCCAATCAGCTTTCTACTATCCACCGCGCCCCTTCCTATCAGCCAATGGGCATGCATTTTATCGAACAAATGATCTGTTTTAGAACTAGGTTAGTGGTTTAAGGTATACGCTTTCCTTCCCTTTTTTTATATATGTATAAATATACCTATGTGTACACACACACATGCACATATATATACATATATATATATACATATATGTGTGATCGTTTATGTATATTCATGTTTATTTAATTTATTTATTTGTTTGTTTTCTATTGTTATTGTTAGTTTTAAAGCTATTTTGGATCGCTATCCTAGAGTAAGTTTTATTTTGTGAACACAGTTGTTTGCTATTTCTCGTCTACAGTTTAATAGATTTTGAGGTTCTTTAAAGTACAGGATAGCAATTTTTTCATGAAGGCATAATTTACATGGGTCGTCTAAATGTCTGCACGTGGTAGCTTGTCTCATTATTTTCCATTCGACTACCGGCGAATGTCCGCTTTCTTTGAGTTCCCAGTATTTATTCGCTAGTGTTGTTTTTATACGGTGTTTTTTTTATTTTTGAATGTACTTTTGTGGTCATAGTATCGGGTTTTGAAATCTAAGGAAGTCATGCCTATGTAATATTTCTTGTTATTCGGGTTTTCTTTCGCAAATATTGTTGCTTGATAAACTACCCTTTTAGTTAGGCATTTATTTTGGAATTCGTGCATAAGCCTGACGAATGCTATAGTGGATGAAACGCAGAATATTCAGTGTAGCTTAATCGCCATATATATTTTATAAATTACTATATATATATATATATATATATATATATATATATATATATATATATATATATATATATATAATGTAACCCGATATAAGAGACCCGGATATAAAAAAACGGATACACTGGACAGTGTTAATTATTACAGTCTGTGTTAATGTACAGTAGTGTAACCCGGATATAAGAACCCCAGATATAAGAGCGCTTTAGATTCCCCCTCCCAGAAGAAGGCTCTTATGCCGGGTTACACTGCATATATATATATATATATATATATATATATATATATATATATATATATATATATATATATATATATATATGATTACATTATTTAATCACATAAATTTATATACGGATATATAATTTTATGCGTATCTTTTTCAGTAAGTTATGAAAATATGTATGGCAAATAAGCTACACAGAATAATCCGCGTTATATATGGCAAATAAGCTACACAGAATATTCCGCGTTTCATTCTCGTGAGAATTCGTCAGGCTTAAGAGAAAAGTTGTGGCTGTAGCGTGTTTATATATACGCACATGTTATTGAGCAAATCAGCTTTAGGACGGGCGCGGTCACAATTAGGAAGCTGATTGGCTTACAAAAAACTCAGCATGTGCGTATATATAAACGCGCTACAATCATAACTTCTCGGATAAGCCTAACGAATTCTCACGGGAATGAAACGTTGAATATTCTCTGTAGCTTAATTGCTATATATATTTTCATAACTTACTATATATATATATATATATATATATATATATATATATATATATATATATATATGATGAAAATAAAATTAATTAACTTGCAGCTTATATAATTTTCTGCTTGTTCCTTCCGTAGTCCGTGCGTTTGCCTTGAAAAATACTAAATACAATTTTTGAAAGAAAAACAGTCTAAAAAGTGGCAAGTTCGCGAAATTTTGTATTGAAATATTGATCTGGCAAAAACCGGATAGGAATATGAAAGTGACCTCCCTTGGATGTAGCCTCGTTTTTATATATTATTATGATAATAATATATGTTCATTGATGCAATTGTGTGAAAAAGGAACTCGTAGTAATATTGACGAACAAAGGTTCTTCAGTGAAGAAAGGAGTCAACGGAATTATTTAATTACTAGCGGGGGTACCCGGCGTTGCCCGAGTGTTTGTTTCCGGGATGAGGGGGGAGTTTTAAAAAAATGTTATGGTAGGTAAGTAGGAAGGATCAAACCCGGAGTCATGAGTAAAAGTAGGAAAATAAAGTGTGAAAAAAAAAACAAAAAAAAACATCTGCAACGTTAACAGTTCGGCCACCAAGAAAAGTCCATTCCAGTTGTTTAGGAAAAAATAAATAAATAACGACTACGGTAGGTCGGCGCGAACGTGAAAATATAATGTGAATTGTCCAGCACGCTAACCACTACGCCACAGAGCACTGCAGCTTAGTTTAGTGATTTTAAATAACTTCACATGAAAGAACTACGAAGCCAAACCGGTGTTCTCTTCTCAACTGTTCCTTGTGAACGATCCCCAAACGGTGTTAAGTGGTGGCAGGAGGAGGAGGAATTTATTAGAGGGAAAATATTTTACTACTTCCATTGATCTTAACCGATTTTGGCCGTGACTTCTCAGCAGAAAAAGTATAGAAATCTAAGATTATCGAGGAATTTGAGAAATAATAAGCCTATAACACACCTCAGATATTGTTCTGCCGTTTGTGCATATTATATTTGCATGAAATATCTTGATTTTTAATCCTATTAATGCCAAAATCCCACGGGAAAAAATGAGTTTATTTTATTTATATAGAAGAAAAGATAGATAGATAGAAGAAGATTACTAGCGGGGGTACCCGGCGTTGCCCGAGTGTTTGTTTCCGGGATGAGGGGGGAGTTTTAAAAAAATGTTATGGTAGGTAAGTAGGAAGGATCAAACCCGGAGTCATGAGTAAAAGTAGGAAAATAAAGTGTGAAAAAAAAAACAAAAAAAAACATCTGCAACGTTAACAGTTCGGCCACCAAGAAAAGTCCATTCCAGTTGTTTAGGAAAAAATAAATAAATAACGACTACGGTAGGTCGGCGCGAACGTGAAAATATAATGTGAATTGTCCAGCACGCTAACCACTACGCCACAGAGCACTGCAGCTTAGTTTAGTGATTTTAAATAACTTCACATGAAAGAACTACGAAGCCAAACCGGTGTTCTCTTCTCAACTGTTCCTTGTGAACGATCCCCAAACGGTGTTAAGTGGTGGCAGGAGGAGGAGGAATTTATTAGAGGGAAAATATTTTACTACTTCCATTGATCTTAACCGATTTTGGCCGTGACTTCTCAGCAGAAAAAGTATAGAAATCTAAGATTATCGAGGAATTTGAGAAATAATAAGCCTATAACACACCTCAGATATTGTTCTGCCGTTTGTGCATATTATATTTGCATGAAATATCTTGATTTTTAATCCTATTAATGCCAAAATCCCACGGGAAAAAATGAGTTTATTTTATTTATATAGAAGATAGAATAGAAGAAGAAGATAGATAGAAGAAGATTACTAGCGGGGGTACCCGGCGTTGCCCGAGTGTTTGTTTCCGGGATGAGGGGGGAGTTTTAAAAAAATGTTATGGTAGGTAAGTAGGAAGGATCAAACCCGGAGTCATGAGTAAAAGTAGGAAAATAAAGTGTGAAAAAAAAAACAAAAAAAAACATCTGCAACGTTAACAGTTCGGCCACCAAGAAAAGTCCATTCCAGTTGTTTAGGAAAAAATAAATAAATAACGACTACGGTAGGTCGGCGCGAACGTGAAAATATAATGTGAATTGTCCAGCACGCTAACCACTACGCCACAGAGCACTGCAGCTTAGTTTAGTGATTTTAAATAACTTCACATGAAAGAACTACGAAGCCAAACCGGTGTTCTCTTCTCAACTGTTCCTTGTGAACGATCCCCAAACGGTGTTAAGTGGTGGCAGGAGGAGGAGGAATTTATTAGAGGGAAAATATTTTACTACTTCCATTGATCTTAACCGATTTTGGCCGTGACTTCTCAGCAGAAAAAGTATAGAAATCTAAGATTATCGAGGAATTTGAGAAATAATAAGCCTATAACACACCTCAGATATTGTTCTGCCGTTTGTGCATATTATATTTGCATGAAATATCTTGATTTTTAATCCTATTAATGCCAAAATCCCACGGGAAAAAATGAGTTTATTTTATTTATATAGAAGAAGAAGATAGATAGAAGAAGATTACTAGCGGGGGTACCCGGCGTTGCCCGAGTGTTTGTTTCCGGGATGAGGGGGGAGTTTTAAAAAAATGTTATGGTAGGTAAGTAGGAAGGATCAAACCCGGAGTCATGAGTAAAAGTAGGAAAATAAAGTGTGAAAAAAAAAACAAAAAAAAACATCTGCAACGTTAACAGTTCGGCCACCAAGAAAAGTCCATTCCAGTTGTTTAGGAAAAAATAAATAAATAACGACTACGGTAGGTCGGCGCGAACGTGAAAATATAATGTGAATTGTCCAGCACGCTAACCACTACGCCACAGAGCACTGCAGCTTAGTTTAGTGATTTTAAATAACTTCACATGAAAGAACTACGAAGCCAAACCGGTGTTCTCTTCTCAACTGTTCCTTGTGAACGATCCCCAAACGGTGTTAAGTGGTGGCAGGAGGAGGAGGAATTTATTAGAGGGAAAATATTTTACTACTTCCATTGATCTTAACCGATTTTGGCCGTGACTTCTCAGCAGAAAAAGTATAGAAATCTAAGATTATCGAGGAATTTGAGAAATAATAAGCCTATAACACACCTCAGATATTGTTCTGCCGTTTGTGCATATTATATTTGCATGAAATATCTTGATTTTTAATCCTATTAATGCCAAAATCCCACGGGAAAAAATGAGTTTATTTTATTTATATAGAAGAAGAAGATAGATAGAAGAAGATTACTAGCGGGGGTACCCGGCGTTGCCCGAGTGTTTGTTTCCGGGATGAGGGGGGAGTTTTAAAAAAATGTTATGGTAGGTAAGTAGGAAGGATCAAACCCAGAGTCATGAGTAAAAGTAGGAAAATAAAGTGTGAAAAAAAAAAAAAAAAACATCTGCAACGTTAACAGTTCGGCCACCAAGAAAAGTCCATTCCAGTTGTTTAGGAAAAAATAAATAAATAACGACTACGGTAGGTCGGCGCGAACGTGAAAATATAATGTGAATTGTCCAGCACGCTAACCACTACGCCACAGAGCACTGCAGCTTAGTTTAGTGATTTTAAATAACTTCACATGAAAGAACTACGAAGCCAAACCGGTGTTCTCTTCTCAACTGTTCCTTGTGAACGATCCCCAAACGGTGTTAAGTGGTGGCAGGAGGAGGAGGAATTTATTAGAGGGAAAATATTTTACTACTTCCATTGATCTTAACCGATTTTGGCCGTGACTTCTCAGCAGAAAAAGTATAGAAATCTAAGATTATCGAGGAATTTGAGAAATAATAAGCCTATAACACACCTCAGATATTGTTCTGCCGTTTGTGCATATTATATTTGCATGAAATATCTTGATTTTTAATCCTATTAATGCCAAAATCCCACGGGAAAAAATGAGTTTATTTTATTTATATAGAAGAAGAAGATAGATAGAAGATTACTAGCGGGGGTACCCGGCGTTGCCCGAGTGTTTGTTTCCGGGATGAGGGGGGAGTTTTAAAAAAATGTTATGGTAGGTAAGTAGGAAGGATCAAACCCGGAGTCATGAGTAAAAGTAGGAAAATAAAGTGTGAAAAAAAAAAAAAAAAAAAACATCTGCAACGTTAACAGTTCGGCCACCAAGAAAAGTCCATTCCAGTTGTTTAGGAAAAAATAAATAAATAACGACTACGGTAGGTCGGCGCGAACGTGAAAATATAATGTGAATTGTCCAGCACGCTAACCACTACGCCACAGAGCACTGCAGCTTAGTTTAGTGATTTTAAATAACTTCACATGAAAGAACTACGAAGCCAAACCGGTGTTCTCTTCTCAACTGTTCCTTGTGAACGATCCCCAAACGGTGTTAAGTGGTGGCAGGAGGAGGAGGAATTTATTAGAGGGAAAATATTTTACTACTTCCATTGATCTTAACCGATTTTGGCCGTGACTTCTCAGCAGAAAAAGTATAGAAATCTAAGATTATCGAGGAATTTGAGAAATAATAAGCCTATAACACACCTCAGATATTGTTCTGCCGTTTGTGCATATTATATTTGCATGAAATATCTTGATTTTTAATCCTATTAATGCCAAAATCCCACGGGAAAAAATGAGTTTATTTTATTTATATAGAAGAAGAAGATAGATAGAAGATTACTAGCGGGGGTACCCGGCGTTGCCCGAGTGTTTGTTTCCGGGATGAGGGGGGAGTTTTAAAAAAATGTTATGGTAGGTAAGTAGGAAGGATCAAACCCGGAGTCATGAGTAAAAGTAGGAAAATAAAGTGTGAAAAAAAAAACAAAAAAAAACATCTGCAACGTTAACAGTTCGGCCACCAAGAAAAGTCCATTCCAGTTGTTTAGGAAAAAATAAATAAATAACGACTACGGTAGGTCGGCGCGAACGTGAAAATATAATGTGAATTGTCCAGCACGCTAACCACTACGCCACAGAGCACTGCAGCTTAGTTTAGTGATTTTAAATAACTTCACATGAAAGAACTACGAAGCCAAACCGGTGTTCTCTTCTCAACTGTTCCTTGTGAACGATCCCCAAACGGTGTTAAGTGGTGGCAGGAGGAGGAGGAATTTATTAGAGGGAAAATATTTTACTACTTCCATTGATCTTAACCGATTTTGGCCGTGACTTCTCAGCAGAAAAAGTATAGAAATCTAAGATTATCGAGGAATTTGAGAAATAATAAGCCTATAACACACCTCAGATATTGTTCTGCCGTTTGTGCATATTATATTTGCATGAAATATCTTGATTTTTAATCCTATTAATGCCAAAATCCCACGGGAAAAAATGAGTTTATTTTATTTATATAGAAAGAAGAAGAAGATAGATAGAAGATTACTAGCGGGGGTACCCGGCGTTGCCCGAGTGTTTGTTTCCGGGATGAGGGGGGAGTTTTAAAAAAATGTTATGGTAGGTAAGTAGGAAGGATCAAACCCGGAGTCATGAGTAAAAGTAGGAAAATAAAGTGTGAAAAAAAAAAACAAAAAAAAACATCTGCAACGTTAACAGTTCGGCCACCAAGAAAAGTCCATTCCAGTTGTTTAGGAAAAAATAAATAAATAACGACTACGGTAGGTCGGCGCGAACGTGAAAATATAATGTGAATTGTCCAGCACGCTAACCACTACGCCACAGAGCACTGCAGCTTAGTTTAGTGATTTTAAATAACTTCACATGAAAGAACTACGAAGCCAAACCGGTGTTCTCTTCTCAACTGTTCCTTGTGAACGATCCCCAAACGGTGTTAAGTGGTGGCAGGAGGAGGAGGAATTTATTAGAGGGAAAATATTTTACTACTTCCATTGATCTTAACCGATTTTGGCCGTGACTTCTCAGCAGAAAAAGTATAGAAATCTAAGATTATCGAGGAATTTGAGAAATAATAAGCCTATAACACACCTCAGATATTGTTCTGCCGTTTGTGCATATTATATTTGCATGAAATATCTTGATTTTTAATCCTATTAATGCCAAAATCCCACGGGAAAAAATGAGTTTATTTTATTTATATAGAAGAAGAAGATAGATAGAAGATTACTAGCGGGGGTACCCGGCGTTGCCCGAGTGTTTGTTTCCGGGATGAGGGGGGAGTTTTAAAAAAATGTTATGGTAGGTAAGTAGGAAGGATCAAACCCGGAGTCATGAGTAAAAGTAGGAAAATAAAGTGTGAAAAAAAAAAAAAAAAAAAACATCTGCAACGTTAACAGTTCGGCCACCAAGAAAAGTCCATTCCAGTTGTTTAGGAAAAAATAAATAAATAACGACTACGGTAGGTCGGCGCGAACGTGAAAATATAATGTGAATTGTCCAGCACGCTAACCACTACGCCACAGAGCACTGCAGCTTAGTTTAGTGATTTTAAATAACTTCACATGAAAGAACTACGAAGCCAAACCGGTGTTCTCTTCTCAACTGTTCCTTGTGAACGATCCCCAAACGGTGTTAAGTGGTGGCAGGAGGAGGAGGAATTTATTAGAGGGAAAATATTTTACTACTTCCATTGATCTTAACCGATTTTGGCCGTGACTTCTCAGCAGAAAAAGTATAGAAATCTAAGATTATCGAGGAATTTGAGAAATAATAAGCCTATAACACACCTCAGATATTGTTCTGCCGTTTGTGCATATTATATTTGCATGAAATATCTTGATTTTTAATCCTATTAATGCCAAAATCCCACGGGAAAAAATGAGTTTATTTTATTTATATAGAAGAAGAAGATAGATAGAAGATTACTAGCGGGGGTACCCGGCGTTGCCCGAGTGTTTGTTTCCGGGATGAGGGGGGAGTTTTAAAAAAATGTTATGGTAGGTAAGTAGGAAGGATCAAACCCGGAGTCATGAGTAAAAGTAGGAAAATAAAGTGTGAAAAAAAAAACAAAAAAAAACATCTGCAACGTTAACAGTTCGGCCACCAAGAAAAGTCCATTCCAGTTGTTTAGGAAAAAATAAATAAATAACGACTACGGTAGGTCGGCGCGAACGTGAAAATATAATGTGAATTGTCCAGCACGCTAACCACTACGCCACAGAGCACTGCAGCTTAGTTTAGTGATTTTAAATAACTTCACATGAAAGAACTACGAAGCCAAACCGGTGTTCTCTTCTCAACTGTTCCTTGTGAACGATCCCCAAACGGTGTTAAGTGGTGGCAGGAGGAGGAGGAATTTATTAGAGGGAAAATATTTTACTACTTCCATTGATCTTAACCGATTTTGGCCGTGACTTCTCAGCAGAAAAAGTATAGAAATCTAAGATTATCGAGGAATTTGAGAAATAATAAGCCTATAACACACCTCAGATATTGTTCTGCCGTTTGTGCATATTATATTTGCATGAAATATCTTGATTTTTAATCCTATTAATGCCAAAATCCCACGGGAAAAAATGAGTTTATTTTATTTATATAGAAAGAAGAAGAAGATAGATAGAAGATTACTAGCGGGGGTACCCGGCGTTGCCCGAGTGTTTGTTTCCGGGATGAGGGGGGAGTTTTAAAAAAATGTTATGGTAGGTAAGTAGGAAGGATCAAACCCGGAGTCATGAGTAAAAGTAGGAAAATAAAGTGTGAAAAAAAAAAACAAAAAAAAACATCTGCAACGTTAACAGTTCGGCCACCAAGAAAAGTCCATTCCAGTTGTTTAGGAAAAAATAAATAAATAACGACTACGGTAGGTCGGCGCGAACGTGAAAATATAATGTGAATTGTCCAGCACGCTAACCACTACGCCACAGAGCACTGCAGCTTAGTTTAGTGATTTTAAATAACTTCACATGAAAGAACTACGAAGCCAAACCGGTGTTCTCTTCTCAACTGTTCCTTGTGAACGATCCCCAAACGGTGTTAAGTGGTGGCAGGAGGAGGAGGAATTTATTAGAGGGAAAATATTTTACTACTTCCATTGATCTTAACCGATTTTGGCCGTGACTTCTCAGCAGAAAAAGTATAGAAATCTAAGATTATCGAGGAATTTGAGAAATAATAAGCCTATAACACACCTCAGATATTGTTCTGCCGTTTGTGCATATTATATTTGCATGAAATATCTTGATTTTTAATCCTATTAATGCCAAAATCCCACGGGAAAAAATGAGTTTATTTTATTTATATAGAATAGATAGAAGATTACTAGCGGGGGTACCCGGCGTTGCCCGAGTGTTTGTTTCCGGGATGAGGGGGGAGTTTTAAAAAAATGTTATGGTAGGTAAGTAGGAAGGATCAAACCCGGAGTCATGAGTAAAAGTAGGAAAATAAAGTGTGAAAAAAAAAAAAAAAAAAAACATCTGCAACGTTAACAGTTCGGCCACCAAGAAAAGTCCATTCCAGTTGTTTAGGAAAAAATAAATAAATAACGACTACGGTAGGTCGGCGCGAACGTGAAAATATAATGTGAATTGTCCAGCACGCTAACCACTACGCCACAGAGCACTGCAGCTTAGTTTAGTGATTTTAAATAACTTCACATGAAAGAACTACGAAGCCAAACCGGTGTTCTCTTCTCAACTGTTCCTTGTGAACGATCCCCAAACGGTGTTAAGTGGTGGCAGGAGGAGGAGGAATTTATTAGAGGGAAAATATTTTACTACTTCCATTGATCTTAACCGATTTTGGCCGTGACTTCTCAGCAGAAAAAGTATAGAAATCTAAGATTATCGAGGAATTTGAGAAATAATAAGCCTATAACACACCTCAGATATTGTTCTGCCGTTTGTGCATATTATATTTGCATGAAATATCTTGATTTTTAATCCTATTAATGCCAAAATCCCACGGGAAAAAATGAGTTTATTTTATTTATATAGAAGAAGATAGAAGAAGATAGAAGATAGATAGAATAGAAGAGAAGAAGAAGAGAAGAGAAGAAGATAGATGATAGAAGATAGAATAGAAGAAGAAGATTGAATAGAAGAAGATTATTTACTCACTAGGTAAGGTAGCCCCCCCCCCCTTTGAGAACAACTTGTGGTATTCCCTGGAGTCTGAGTGGCATCAAGTTTCCCCAGACTTCTAGTATTCTCTTCCTATTTCGATAAAATTTGCAAATGAATTTGCATTATTGCAGCAACTGCTTACTATTGATTTCTTGTTGGCAGCAACCATTGGTTTTCACTGGAATTTGGGCTGCAAAAAAGCCTCCCCAACGTCCCAATCCTCTTTACTTAGCCAACGCAGGTCTGGCTAGTGTTTTCTTTCTTAGTCTTTCCATCCTCCTTGACCCTCTTCATTAATTAATGTGGTGCCCGTTTATGATGACACTCATACAAAAAAGAAACAAAAAAAGGAGCTACCTTACAATTATACCAGATTTCATGATTCCGTGCGATGTTTCTTTATGTGTTATATCTGTAGCTGTTTCTGTGTCCAGTTTGTGCATGTAACTCTTGTGTGTTAGTCTCCACATTCAAGAATTTTCTTAATATTTCTACAGTTTTCTAATTGAACCGTTGTATCTTCCCAGCCATATATCTGATTCTAATTTCTCCCATTCTTTTTCCAAAGTTGTTCTTGACGTTCTTTATTTTCCAGATCCCTTTGAGCTCTCTGGTTAGCCCGTGTATTTGTTCCGCTTCTCATTCCTGCTCTTCACTCTGTGGTCTACTGAAACGCAAAATCTACAATCTGACAGGTCTTTTCCTTCTTGTTAACTATTATCATATCCGGTCTTCTTGCTTGGATGAGTTTATCCGTTTGTGTATCCATGCCCATAGGATCTTGTGACTTTCATTTTCAAGTACTGCTGCCGGTTTGTGCATTTACCATTTGTTTGTTTGCCCAAGATGCAATTGTTTGCATAAATTTACTGCCTTCCCCACTTGATCGTGTCAATTTTTATATTCTTTTTGGATTAGTTTGCTGCATTCACTTATTATGTGGTTTATTGTTTCGTCTCTTTGTCTGCAGAATCTGCATTTGCTGTTTTCTTCTGTCTTGTCGATCCTTACTTTTATGTGGTTGGTACTAATTGCGTTATCTTGTGTAACGGTTATTAATGATTCAGTTTCTGTGTTTAGGTTTCCTTTTTGTAGCAATTTCCAAGTGTTTTCGTTAATCTCATCCTTTCTCGTCCTTAGCAATCGACCATGTAGGTGTTTCTCCTCCCAGGTTTTTTCCCCTCTTATATCTCATCTATTTTTCTATCTTGTTTATTTCTTCTGTCTCTCTTGCTGCAGTAATTATTATTTTGGTATTCTACATTACGTATTTTTCTATTTTTTTTTTGTGTTATTTACATACTTTTCTATACAAACCAACTCTCCTTCTCCGCCTTCCCTTTACACATTCAGTCGGTCAGTATCATCCTTCAGGTGTAGCGCATTGTTCATCGTCATGAATTTTCTGGTTTTCTGGTCGAGATTCATCAATTCTTCTTTGATCCAGCCTATAAACGGTCCAGAGTATTTAGTAGTAACACTGCCCACGTGTTTATTCCTTTAATTGGGTTTCCATTGTATAGTTTTGTTTTGAGGAGCTTTCTCGTCTTTCTGAGGTATTCCTTTCCAATTTTCTCTTTCATTTCCGTTGCTTTGATGGTGTCTGCTTCCAGCACTTCCAAGTAATTGTAGCTACTATGCTCACTTAGTGCTCTCATCTCCGTTTGATTTGGTAGTACTATACCTTCTGATGCTTTCATGGTCACCAGTGCCCACTTTTCCATATTGAATTCCATTCAGATATCCTGGCTAAAGATTCTGGTCGTGTTTATCAGCGTTTCATGTTCTGTCTTTGTTTTTGCAAACAGTTTCAAGTCATCCATGTACATTAGGTTGTTCATTTATTCTTTTTGTTAGTGAACTTATATCCGGCTTGGCATTTTCTTAGTATATTGTTCAGGACATTATGGCTATAATGAACAATAATGTGATAGAAAATCATCTTGGAAGAGCCATCTTTGTATTTTGAATTCAGTTATGTATTGTCCATCAGCTCTCCGTTCAAGTCTCCATATTCTTATTGCATTTTCTATTAAATTGATTATCTTAACTGGTATTTTGTATATTCTCAGGCATTCTATTATCCATGCTTGAGGGATTCTATCATATACTTTCTTATAGTCTATCCATGCCAAGGCTAAGTTCTTTTTTCTATTTTTAACCTCTTTCAGAATCTTTTGGTTTATGTATAATATGCCGTGTATTCCTCTATTTCCTTTTTTCTGATCTTCTGGGAGTAGTCCGCGGTTATGAAGAGACTGATACATTTGTTCTCTTAGTTGTGCAGTTAGTATGTTGCACATTGTAGGCAAACAGGTTATAGGTCTGTAGTTGCTGGGTATAGTCCTTTTTTCTGTGTCTTTTTGCACCAGTGTTTTTCTACCTTTGGCCATCCATTCTGTTACCTGTGCTTCACGGATGCATCGTTTCAGGTGCTGAACTAACCTTTCATGTATGCTGTTAATTTCTTAAGCCAATACGCATGTATACATGTATACCGTCATAACCTGGTGCTCTCAAATTGGCCATTTTTTGTAGGGTTGTCTTGAGAGTTTCCTTGCTGATTTCATTCTTTATTCCTTCTTCGATTTGCTGTGACTCTTTTTTCATTTCTTTCAACAATTCTGCTTTTCTATTACGATCCTTTCGTTCTCCCCATATCATTAGAGTTTTGTTTCTGTTGTTCTGCTTTTATTTTTCCTCCATTTACATTTTCATAGAATTGGCTTTCATTATTTTCAAAGGTCCTGCTTTGCTTGCACTGTTCTGATTTGTATCGGTATCGTCTTAATATATTTTGCTGCTATTTTTTCCTTCACTTCTTCCTGTTTTTCGTTGAGCCTCTCCTCGCTGGTCACATTTTTTTACTTTTTACTTTTCCATCCTTTTCTAATTGTTCTCATCTTGTTAATCGATGTAACTACTTTCTTTAGTTTGTTGACCTGGGTTTCCAGTTTCAATTCTCATCCAGGTTTTGTTGGTCCTTTTTCTTTCTCTGCCTTTTTTCTACGTTAAGCTTCACAATTACTTGCGTAAATTAAATTGTTTAGGTCTGTAAATGGTATTAAATATTAGGATTTATGGGAGGAATTTGTTAACCTTCTCTGTTTTAGCTTTTAGTTTCTTCCACTTTGTGTTTCTTAAAGATTGGAGCTTTGTTTTTTCCTCGTTCATAAGTTGCCAGATGTTTTCTACTTCAGCTAATTTATTTTCGTAAAGTTTTGTTGTTTCATAGATCTCGGTCTCCATGTTTGTTGTATCCAAGTTTTACAGTTCTTCTGCCTCAGGAATTCCCACTGTAAACAAAAATAGACAAACTTTGGGCTGGAGTTTTTGATCATATCTAACCGAAGCGTTTTAGACAGATGTTGACAGTTGAGATATTAAAAGAAGGATACAGAAACAATGTTACATTGTTCTGTTAGTTGTTACTTTATTTGAACTTAAATATTAGTTTGCTTCCGCTTTCAATTATTTTTGATAGCATAATTCCAATTCTGAAAAAAATGTAACATTTCTTTTGTAGTCAGTAAATGAGAGAATTTTATCTCCAGTTCATTTAAAGAAATGAAATTGTCCAACCATCAAAGATGAGTTAATCAATTGAAAATTAACTGCTGTCATATGTTCTTGTTTTTAATTTTTTTTTATTTCGACTTTATACAATTCAACATTTTCTCCATTAACTGCAGAATACGCACTAACATAACTGAGTCTCCAAATCTTGTGATTTTGATCCAAAGTGTTCACGTGTTCATGTTTGTCCATTCATCGAGAGACGTTTCTCCGTCTGTTCTGTCCTTTGTTGCATTTCAATCAGTCCAAGATTTGAAAGCCAACCTCTTTTCAGGATAAGTTTCGCTTGGTCTGCAATTCTTTATTCTGATGTTTTGTAGTCACTGGCCATATCCCATAACTCTTTCATCCGTTTGCGATATCCTCGTTCTTTGGGCTGACTTCTGTAATAGCATGCCATTACCAATCCATTTTCTTCCTCTTCTGTCCATTTATTCCTTTAGATTATTATTATTACTATTATTATTACTATTATTATTATTACTATTATTATTATTACTATTATTATTACTATTATTATTACTATTATTATTACTATTATTATTATTATTATTATTATTATTATTATTATTATTATTATTGGTTCACAAGGAGCTTTCACACAAGTCATAAAAAATCTCCTTGAGAACAACCTGGGGTGTTCCCTGGAAGCTGAGTAACAACAAGTCACCCCAGATTTCCAGTACTCTCCACCTCTTTCGATAACATTTAGAAACGAATGTGCATTATCGTAACAGCCGCTTACCCTTAATTTCTCGCTAGCGGTTGCCATTGGTCGCCACTGGAATTTGAGTCGCAATAAGCCTCCCTAAGGTCCTAGTTCTCTTGGCACTTGTCCACCGGATGTCTACTCAGCGATCTCTCATCGATCTTTCCATCCTCCTCGACCCTTCTCGGCTATTTGGCATCATTCTTTTTTTGATGGGCGGTAATTAGGTAATGGGAGGAGATGAAGAAGAGATAGTGAGCTTATAGGTATGCAGCTTCATTGTTCTTGGTTCCATGTAATGTTTCATGTTTTGTCTCTGCGGCTGTAGCTCATCTTGCCCGCGCATGTGGCTCATGTATTAGTCTCCACATTCAAGAGATTTCCTTAATATTTTAGTCGTTTTCATTATTGTTATTCGTTGTATCTTTCCAGTCATTCCTCTGATTCCAATTTCTCTCATTCTTTTTTCAAAGTTTTCCCAAATTGTTCCTAGTCCTCCTACTATTATAGGTATTATCTTGATTTTCTTCATCTTCCATATTCCTTTCAACTCTCTGGCTAGCTCTGTGCATTTGCTCCGTTTCTCTGTTTCTTCGATATTTATCCTGTGGTAATCTGGAACAGCAAAGTCTACGATTGGACAGGACTTTTCTTTCTTGTTAATTATTACGACATCCGGTCTTCTAGCTTGGAAGGGTTTATCAGTTTGTATGTCCATGTCCCATAGAATTTTGTGATTCTCGTTTACAATTACTGTTGCTGACTTATGTTTGTACTAATTGTCTGTGCGTTTGAGATGCAGTTGTTTGCATAATTCCCAGTGTACTGCCCTTCTCATTTGGTCGTGCCTGTTCTCGTATTCCTTTTTGCCTAGTTTGCTTCATTCACTTACTATATTGTTTATCGTTTCGTCTCTTTGTCCATAGGGTCTACATTTGCTGTTTTCTTGCGTTTTGTCGATCTTTGCTTTGATGTGGTTGGTTAATATCGAGTTATCTTGTGCTGCAGTTATTAAGGATTCCGTCTCTTGGTTTACGTGTCCTTTTCGCATCCATGTGCAAGTGTTTTCATTATTCTCATCTTTTGTCATCCTTACAAATTTTCTATGTAGTTCTTTCTATTCCCATTTTTCTTCTTTTGTCTTATTCTTTTTCTCTCTGTTTTTTTGTCTTTTTGCTATAATTATTCTTTCAGTGTTTTGCATTATGTATTTATGTATTTTCTAATTCTTTTTGGTGACATTCACACAGTCTGCTATACAAACCAGTCCCCTGCCGCCGCCTTTCCTTTTCACATAGAGTCGGTCAACATTGTCTTTCAGATATAGTGCGTTGTGCATGGTTAGGAGTTTCCTGGTCTTCTGATCGAGTTGTCTCAGTTCTTTTTTTATCCATCCTATGAACGGGCCAGTTTACCTTACTAGTGATACTGGCCACGTATTTATACATTTTATTAGGTTTCTGTTATATAATTTAGTTTCCAGAAGTTTTTTTGTTCTGCTGAGGTATTCCTTTCTAATTCTCTCTTTCATTTCTGTTGCTTTGATGGTGTCTGCTTCCAGAAATCTCAGTTATTTATAGATGTCTTGTTCTCCTAGTGCCCTCATCTCCATTTGGTTGGGTAGTTCCATGTCTTCTGTCGTCTCCAGGTTTCCCTTTCTTATAAATAGTAGTGCACACGTTCCTATACAAAAATCTATTTGGATATCCCGACCGAAGATCCTGGTAGCGTTTATAGTTTCTCTACTTCATTTTCGGTCCTTGCGAAAAGTTTCAGATCGTCCATGTACTTCAGGTGGTTCATTTTTTTCCTCCATGTTAGAGAACTCCCTAGGATTAGTCGCACAGGCCATCATCAAAGATTTCTTTTGGAGAACAAATTGTGAAGTTCTTTGGAGTCTGAGTGACAGCAAGTCTCCCAAGATTTCCAGTAAATACCTTCGGCAAAGTAAAGAGCCGTGCAGTTCGGAGATTTTCGTATTCTAAATGTGTACATATGTTTTGACACGTTTGGGATATTTGTATATCCGTATGCGTGTTGTGATAATCAGATGCCATATATGCAATGCAATTGAATATTGAGCTCTAATATTCGGCAATGGTTCCGCACCCTCAAAGATTCTGGATTTTTTCTAAGCTTCAGCACCAGCGGATCTTTACCTTGCAGATGTTATTTACCATCTCTTCTACCCCTGGAAATCACAGTATGGGATCTTTACACATTCTCGATGTAACCTCCAACTTGGATTTTGTTTCAAATTTTACAGATTACTCTATCACCTCCAATTTTACCCTTGGATTATTATTTTTCCAACCTAGCAGAAATATCCCAAAAATAATTGAACTCATTTCAACGTAGGATTGTTTAGGCTGTATGATATCCTTTATGCATGCCTTTTAAATACTTTTAAATAACTTTTTTAATATGTGTGTTGGGAAACATTTATATTATTCAAAGTATTAATTTTTCTAATTGCATTTCATTTCCTCTGATGATATAAGCCAGTATTTAAATTCCATGGATTAAGGAAATAAATATGATTCTTTTCCACATATTCCTTGTTTCAAACAATAAATTCTTAACTTGAATATATTTTTATGGATATTTTAATCTACAGACTTTAACTTTAATCATTACGCTCACACACACACACACACACACACACACGCGCACACACACACGCACACAAACACACACAAACACACACACACACACACACACATTGAGCACTTTGTAAATTTATTTTCACCCGACGCGTATTTATAAGCGATTAAGCGAAGCCCACTATTAATTTGTTTGTAAACAAGCTGATGGTTCGAGCACTGTGCGACGGGAGGGTGTGAATTTAATACACACTCTATGAGAAATATTTACGGCACTGATTTGTAGCTGAAGGGTGAGAGCCGCCGACTGTCAATGCGACGGTTGTAGGTTCAATCCACGGCTGGTCAAAGGTGTTTGTCTAGTCGTACTGATGAGTTGTGATACAACGAAACAGTACTGTATGTGGATGACAATTAAAGCCCCCCCCCTCTTTGGGTTGAGCACTTTGTAAATATATTTTCACCCGACGCATATTTAAAAGCGATTAAGCGAAACCCACTATTAATTTGTTTGTAAACAAGCTGATGGTTCGAGCACTGTGCGACGGGAGGGTGTGGATTTAATACGCACTCTATGAGAAATATTTACGGCACTAATTCGTAGCCGAATGGTGAGAGCCGCCAACTGTCAATGCGACGGTTGTAGGTTCAATCCATGGCTGGGGAAATGTGTTTGTCTAGCCATTGTCTCCTCCCCTTCGCTGAGGAAAGGGGGCGAGTGCTGACGTGGTAGAAATAAGACCTAGAAGAAAAAAACAACACAGGCCAAATTCACTTTCCAATCTTCTGCGAACAAACTGGAAGGTGAATAAAAAAAACTATTGAACCAATTTCTTGTCTTGGAGTGAAATAAATCTTCGTCCCCAAAAACAGGTATCAAGTCTCCCTCCCAGACGAGAATTTCCAGATGGACCAACAAAATGGCAGAAGGTATGTTCAAATGACATGTCACACACATATTCACACTTAACAGCATATGAACATATGTAATAGAAAGACCACTAGACGATCACACACACAACGACATTAACTCTGGTAAGATAATCATATATAAATAGACAATACAACAAACGCTCATTTTATGACACGACAACACAACACTGCCTCTAGATCTTCTCTGGTGATTCTCCTGATAGTTTTGGTAATGTTCTCTTTTAGTTGGTCTACACTGTGAGGATTATTTGCATAAACGTTTTGTTTTAAAGTCCCCCAAAGATAAAAATCACATCATGACAAGTCCGAGGAACGTGGTAGCCATAATCCTTTGCTTATTGTTCTCTCGTCCATAAACAGGGCATGAACTCATGTAAAAATGTGAGACGTGTGGCATGTAGGGCCATATTGTTGGAAAAATAATTACATTTTTTCTTGTGGTGTCAGTTGGTCGATAAGAGAAAGAGAGATCGGGCTACTTTTAAGTGGTTCGCTTATTCTGAATAGAAAATGATTAGAAAAAAATTAGAGAGATCGGAATACTTTGAAGTGAGCCATCCTGTAACTGTGGTCAAGTTGTTAAAGACACAGACTGACGACCTAGGTGTGCCGTTCGAATCCAGTTCATTCTACAAAAAAACACTTTCACTTCGAATATTGGTAACCTTCTTGCAGGCCCCTCCATAAGTACCTGGCGTCTTTTTAGATAGAATTCTGGCTAGAAAAAATATCGGGAAACCAATGCCAATGATAGAATCTTCGGATTCATATGATTTGCTGATAATGTTGTATACAGGGTTGCGGAGTCAGATAGTGAAAGTCCGACTCCGACTCTGACTCTGACTCTGACTCCTTGAATTCCTAAAATGCCGACTCCGACTCCTTTGATATCTTAGACTCCAACTCCGACACCCGACTCCAACTCCAACTCCCGGCTCCAACTCCCAATTCCTTCACCCCTATGTGGAAATCTATTCTGCAGGTTCATATACCAGCCTCCCACACCTATTCAACAAGCATTTTATAAATACTTTTCATGTATATTATTTTTTATGCTTAACATTCACTTGTATGATAAATATACTCACATATACACTCTATCAGCTCTATTCATTTATTTGTTTAACGTTAACACCAAACACATTATCTCCTAACGAGGAATATCATCATTTGGACGAAAAAGGCTAGTTTTTGGGACCATGTCTAGGAAGGATTAGCAAGATGTCAGTTTATGTTACATTTAAACTTCTGTATATGAATACGACCAGGAAAGCAGGCAACAGGAAGAGAATTCCAAAGTCTAGCTGTTGAAGGGAAGAAACTATTAGAATAGAAAGCTTTTTGGCATCTAGGGACCTCAACAGTGAAAGGGTGAGATCTTATTGCTAAACCGGTTTGTCGGGGATATGTATGGGGTACAAGTGCAATGAGTTCATCAGAACACATTCATTAAAACATACACAGAGATGCAACATTGTGACGATGGGACAAGAGATGGGGATTAGTTAAAAAAAGTGGGACCGATTAGATTGATAAATCTTTTTTGGAACCTATCCAACAGGGAGAGGCTAATGGTAGATGCACCAGCCCAGATGTGGCAACAACACTCCATGCATGAGTGAATGGTGACCTTATAGGTGTGAGTAGTCTTCTAACTAGATAGAGGGAACCCACCTTCTTTGCAGCAGTCTTTGCAATGTCCTCTATGTATTTGCTCCAGTTCATATTGCTTACAAAGTAAAATATGGTAAAATAGTCCCCAAAAAAGAGTTTAATAGTAGAATTCTCAGGTAGAGTGTTTTCATCGATATAGGCTGTTTGAGAGGTGTCTTCTAATTGTTAAAGGAGAGCAGCTTAGTTTTACTAGCATTAAATATTACTATCCATTTGCGTCCCCATTCAACTATGGTCTGGAGGTCATTTTCTAATGATTTTGCCATTGTTTTTGATTTATGTACATCTGTTCTCTAATGCATGTTATAGAGCATTGTAGCATCAGCAAATATACCCATCTCGAACACAATATTATCAAGGAGGTCGTTTTTGAATATCAGAAATAATAATGGTCCAGGAATCGACCCCTATTATTAGTATTAATTTTATGCTGATTGTATGTATGTCCATCAATGACAACCTGTACACTTCCATTGTCTAAGATGGATCTAATTATATTTAGTATACGTCCAGTTATAATGTATGGTTTAATTTTCATTTAGCAGCCCTTTGTGCCAGACTTTGTCGAAGGGCTTGGATGTATCAAGGGCTACAGCTGTGGCTCCACCCGCTTTATCCAGTACATGGTAAATGCATTCACAGATGAATGTTAAAATATATGCAGTAGAACGATATTGCCTGAATCCATACTGTTTGTCAGAGAAAAGATTTGCTTTTGCGAGGTGGTGAACTAGTGCTTGATAAATTAAGGTCTCAAAGATTTTAGTGAAAAGGGAAAGAGATAAATGGGGCGATAATTGAGAGGGTCTGTTCTTTCATCAGATATTGGTACCACAGAGGCTATCTTCCAGCTATTAGGGAAGCAAGATTTAGTAAGTCATTTATTGTAGAGCTTCGAAAATATGGGGGTTAGTTCGACTGAACATTTCTTAAGTAGTGTAACAGAGATGAAATTAGGTCCACACGCTTTTCAGGTGGCTAAGTTTTTTATGATATTGCAGACATGAGAAAGGGTGATTTTTACATTATCTAATGTGGCTTTAGTCCGCATAGGAAAATTTGGGAGGGAGTTGTTTGTTGGGTATAAGGTAGAGTTAGAGGCAATCGCCGGGCAAGCAGTTCTGCCTTCTCCCTTACCGTGCATGCAACCTTCTGGTTGTTGCTCAGTGGAGGAATTACTGATTGTCCTTTATTCTAGTATAGATTTTTCAGAAATCACGAGTTCCTATCTTTTGCGATTCTATGCGTTCCCTGATTATTTCAGCATGCTTTCTTTTGACTGTCACTATTTCTCTCTTACAGTGATTTCTAGCATCTACGAATTTTACCTATTTGTATTTGACTTATGACGTACAAACTGGCGGAATGCATGGATGAAGATATTGAGTATCTTACTTTAAAGTTTTTCTCTATTCTTCATAAATAAGTGCAGGATTAGAGATAGATTCCCCTCTAACATTTACAAGAAATTTTATCTTTTAAGTACTGTGAGAAAACCAATCTGCTCTAACAACTACTTTGTTTTAAAATAAATGAATAGGATATGAATAATTATTTGAATATGTAGGAGAATATAAAGCAAAGAAAACAAAAGAAATGGTGAGACTAGATCTACATAAAGAAGTTCCACACAACACCGATATATAGATGCCCTTAACTTGGTGTTCTTCGAGTGACCCATGTTGGTCTAGCTAAAAGACAAATGTCTCCACGTGAAATGAATTGGGGTGCAAAGATTAGCGTTTATTTGAGAGCAGGAAGAGGAAGGGAGGGAGGATTTGCCTTAAGAGCCAAATGTGTGCTTTGATTTTAATACTTCTTTCTTTTTCTTATTTTATTTAATTTAAACGGTATAATTTTCGATTTCTGTAGTAATAATTTAAAACATACAAACCCATTTATCAAAGAGGATGAATACTAGAAAAGAGATGCGTATTTCCAATTTTTCTATTGTGTTTATACATATATTGCATACTATATGATTAATATATTACAAACAAATGACATACGAGAAAAATCTGGGAAAATAGTTTCAAGTGGGTAGATAGCACGGAATATAGAAATGGAAATAAAATAATACAATAAAATAAAGTAATTTTTTAATAATATCTATTTTAAAGGCAGATTGAGGGATGGTTAAAATTTTAAATAGATTTAAAGCTTTTTTTTTAAATGCAAGTCCATCTTACAAAATTTTATTATCATATTTTAATGTATAACATGGGGAGTAGACTTGCCAGTTAAAATCAATTCAGATAAAAATGGGTGTTTGGAAATGTGGTTTAAAATACACTATAAATACATCTAAAAACACAAACTAAGTTTATAGAATAAGTTAAAATAACAAAGGGATAAAAAAAATTACAATTAAATTTTATTATGCTTTCAATTCAAAAAGGACTATAATATTTCGGGATAGGGAAACCTCTTTAGGCCATGGCATTTCGAAGCCAAACGTTTCTCTTCAGAAGAGGGGAGTATAGACACACATTATACAGAAAAGAAATTTTTAAAAAGATTATATTGCCTTTCTGGAAAGCGGATCAAAGGCAAAACATGAAACTGTACTGAGACTAAAACCGATTCTAGGACTGCCAACAATCACTGTAAAAGAGTAATAAAGAATGCGAAAGAGTTGTATGCTCAGGCCGTTAAGTCCAAAGTAGCTAAGCAGCGACTTGGTTACCACCAATTTTGGCAAATAGCAAACAGGATCCTGAACAGAATCATGTGCTCTATCCCAACCATCATCAATGGACCTGAGGTAATCTCGTCAGCATCAAACAAAGCCAAACTCTTTGCCAAGAATTTTGCAACTAATTATACCCTATGCGACTAAGGCCGTCAACCCCTCGTATTTCCTCTTTTATCAGAAATCACGCTATGCGACACACAAATATCAGTGCATGATGTTGCCAAGCTAATCAAAAACCTTGATTCCAATAAAGCAACTGACCCCGATTGCATTTCAGTTATAGTGCTGAACAAGCTTCAACCAGAACTAATTCCCATACTTACAAAGCTGTTTAAGCGTTCTCTTAAAGAGAATTGCTTCCCAACACCCTGGAAAACCTCATCAGAGTGCCCTGTATTTATAAATTCAGGTGATCGGTCATCTTCCTCTTAATACAGACCAATAAACGCGTGGGTTCGCGAACAATCTCAGTGAGGTCATAAGCAATGGCAAAATCATGACAGAACCTCCCCTCATCGTCCGTCTTATTTGAGTGGGTCAGCCATGCCACGTCATGGATCTTGAAGTCACCACAGATGTGGATATTAGCCAAGGGATGTGCAGACAGGATGTGGTCTATTTTCTCAGATATGCTCATAAAGATAGTAACTCCGCTGTTGTAGGGCCGATAGAGGGCAAATATAAATGCAGTGGTGTAAGCAAGTGCAACCCGGAAGCCCATATAAGGTAAATTAGGATCTTCTCTAGAGATATCCCTGCCACATGGGAAACCATCTTTAATGTAGGCACATATTCCATGCCCATGGCGATCTTGGGGGTCAGATTTAGATGTTAAGTTAGAGTATCCGTTAATCATGAACTCATCTAGGGAAGTGGTTGGCCCTATTCCAGTTTCGCTTAGAAAGAATATGTCCGGTTTCGTCTCCTGTAATTGGGTTTCAACCTCTGGAAGGTTGGAACGTAGACCCCTGATGTTGGAGAAGGAGACATGGTAGTAGGGGTCTACGTTGGAAGATGGAATTCTAGGTTTATTCGAGTTTTTTTCTGGAGATGTTTCATGTTGAGGTTTTGGGATTTGTGGAACAGGTCGGCATACTTGGTTAGAGCAATGCAGAGAGGGAAAGTAAGAGAGAAAAAGACAGGAATTTTTTTTTTGATAGACAAAAATCAGAAGCTCACAGTATTAATGTCAGAGTCACTCAGGGGCCCATCTCTCTTACTGATCTACATCAATGGTCTTCTAAATCACATCCTAAGATCATCCGAAGACATTTATGCTGATGACACTACCATCTATATCAACACATCAAAGGTCATAAATGACCAAGTTCTCTGTGATTCTCTCCTCTCTGATCTGGAGCATGTGGTGCAATGGGGAGTGGCTGGTTAATTTTCCTGCATCTAGAACCAAGCTTCTGTCTTTATATCATCAACGCTCTGATGTCCTATCTGGTATCAATTGAAATGAATGGCTCTCGTCTTGGGGAAGCTCCATGTTTTGACAAGCTTGTGGGCTGGAAAAATGGTGGATCCCTCTCGTGCTCCAGTAGGTATCTCACTACTGATGCAATTCTCTACCTAAGTAAGAGTCAGATACATCCACAGATAGAGTCTGTTGCCACATCTGGGCTACTGGAAAACTCTTATCATACTTGGACAAAGTACAAAATAGACTTCGTAACCTGGTGGGGGTGCCCTTTTCTCTTCCCTGCAACCTCTTTCCAACAGAAGAGACGTTACGAGCCTGTCTTTACTTTATCACTATTTTCATGGCAGGTGCCTGTCTGAGCTTCAATCTATGGTCCATCCTTGCCAAACTTTCATGAAAAACACTCGTCTATCTGAAACCACTATCAATAATTTCCCCCACTCTTTTTCTGTTCCTAATCCTAAACGTAGATTCCATGAACAAAGCTTCTTTCTTAGAACTGCACGTCTGTAGAACACTCTTCCATTTTCCTGGTTTCCAGCGGACTACAATTTGATCATATTCAAGTCCAACATACACAAATTCTTGATGAGCCATCTCCTTAAGTAATCCAATTTATCAAATTTCCGCTACTAACGATTATTAGGATATTGTGTCATTGACTTGTGTACACTCATTAACCATTATCCTCGAGTGACCTTTGGGCCTTGATAAGTGGTGTTTTCTATGTAAAAATAAAGGAAAAAAGCTATAAAGGGCTATAGTGCCATGGGTTGCTTCTTATTGATTTATGCCCTTTATTTTTTTGGGTGGGGGAGATAAGATTGTAATTCCGGAATGATCTCGGACTAATCCCATTGCCAAATTCCATTTGATTCAGGAACTGGATAACTTTCAGATTACATATATGCTAACATGATTGGACTGCGCCACTCCTGTCGGACAGGTTTGAGGGTACTAGTTTGACAGTTGCTGGTTGCTGTTTCCAACTGACATTACAGGAGCCCTAATTCTTTGATAGCGTTTAGAGCGGCTGTTCTGTCATCAGTTGTGTAATATCGGGATATTTGTAGTGTCATGTCGCGCATGGAAAGGCACCCTGCACTCTGTTGGGCATTCCCGAGGCCATATTCCTGTGGATGAGAAGCCGGCTTATGGTCTACTCATGTTGCATGATGATGGTACCTATACACATGCGTTTTGCCTAGCACCTCAATCTAGATCTGAAACTACTAAATAGAATGAAATGATAGCTCAATCCAAAATAAAAATGTTCAAACCAGACACACATTCACGCCTCTTCCCTTGGGGTTTGCATTTACACATATACAAGGACTTAGAACAAACTTAGATGAGGCGCCATTTTGAATTTTCGAATACATCGGTAAACACTGCATGTTTTTCGAGCCGAATAAACATGTTACATTGAATAAAAACAAAAAAATGTATCCAGTTTGGTAGAAAAGTAACTTATCTTGCCTTTGATAATATTTATTTGTTATATTTTTGTTTTTTTGACAATTTTTTCGAATCTATGTGTACAGTAATACAAACCCTGATTCGCTTAAAAAACAATTACTTGTTTATTTTTTTACATTTTTATTTATTTATTTATTTATTTATTTTTTTTGCAGTGCATAAAAACATATTTTTTCGAATTTAACTGATTTTATTAACACGGACTTTGGAGCCCTTTTCCCCTTGAATTATTATTATTTTTTTTATTTCTTAACATCCCCAATACTTTATTGTTTATTTAAAAAAAAAAAAATCAAATAAAAAGTCATGCATGTTTTTTCAATACTTAAAACTTTAACTTTAGGAAACGTGTATTTTGGTTTACAAAAAATTTATACATTTCACTGAATTAAACAAAAAAGCAAAAACAAAACAAACTACGGATTCATTATATTTTGTGATTGCTAATTAGTAAATATCGGAAATTGTATTAGAATTAGTAGATTTCTGTAATTTTGCTGAATTTTTAATGAAGCTTAAGTATTTTAGATACGGCTATTCATTTTGCACGTACCTACGAATAATACATTCCGTTCTGAAATTATTAACGACATAAAATTATGTAACAAGAATTTTTTTGATAATATTATATCCATACACCGTATGCTGGTTCACTTAATGCGAATTATTTTATTAATCATACCATGTCAAATATCAGAGAAATATTTTGATAGTTTTGTAAATTACTGCGTGTACTTACTACTGATACAGAATTGATTGGATTTATTTTTATTAATACAATCGTTACTAACAAGGGGAAATAACTCATACAAATAATATACTGGATTATTCCCCTTGAGTAAGTAAATTTTACTAAATAATTTACGTTTTCTAATTGATCTAGTTTTGTATTGTCTACCCACATGTATCATGTCCTTCGGGACAAGATCAAAGTGTAGTATCTGTTCTTCAGATGCTACACTTCTATTTCTTGTTCTTTTTCGGTGGAGGAGAAATCCTTCACGACTGAGACAATTTTTATTTTTGTACCTTTTTTTTTTTTTTTTTTTTTACACAGTGATCACCACTTATCAAGGCCCGGAAGCCACTCAGGGATAAGGGTTATTGCAAGTACATTACGTTAGTGTGGATATTTGATAAGTGTTTACTTAAGGGGGCGGTTCATTAGGAATTTGTTAACATTAGACTTGAAGACATCCAAGTTGTAGTCCGGAGGGAACCAGGCAGACGAAACAGAGTTCCACAGGCGTGCAGTTCTAAGAAAGAAGCTTTGTTCATGGAATCCGCGTTTTGATTTAGGCACAGATATAGAGTGGGGGAAATTTTTCACAGTGGATTCAGCTAGACGGGTGTTTTTCGTGAAAGATTGGCGAGGGGGGACCAGGGATTGGAGTTCAGGCGAGCACCTGCCATGAAAATAACGATAAAACAAGGATAGGCTCGCAACGTCTCTTCTGTGGGAGAGGGGTTGCAGGGTAGAGAAAAGGGCATCCCCCACTAAACCACGAAGTCTATTTTGTACTCTGTCAAGACATGATAGGCTGTTTTTGGCAGCTCCTGCCCAGGTATGGCAACAGTATTCCATCCTTGGCCGTACTTGGCTTTTATATAGATAGAGAATTACATCAGTAGTGAGATATCTTCTGGAGCGGTAGAAGGATCCCACCATCTTTCCAGCGACCTTGGCAACAGACTTGATGTACGTGTTCCATTTCAGATCAGGAGTAAAGGTCAAACCCGGAAGCTTGTCAAAACACGGGGCCTCACCCAGACGAGAGCCATCCATCACAATTGATGCCAGCTGGGGATCAGAGCGTTGATGATGTAAGGATAGGAGTTTGGTTTTGGATGCATTAAAGGTAACTAGCCACATCTTCCCCCACTGAACTACGCGCTCGAGATCATAGGAGAGAGAATCAGAGAGAACTTCGTCATTTACAGCCTTTGATGTGTTGCCGTAGATGGTCGTGTCATCAGCATAGATGTCAACGAATGATTTAAGTATGTGTTTAGGGAGGTTATTGATGTAGATCAGGAAGAGAGTTGGGCCCAGGATTGACCCCTGAGGGACTCCAGGATTTATATTGCAGGCCTCCGATTTTTGTCCATCTACCACTACTCTTATGAGCCTATCGGAGAGAAATGATTTAATGATTGAGAAAACATTTTCAGTTATACCGTAGCTTGAAATCTTGTGAAGTAGACCCTTATGCCATACCTTGTCGAAGGCCTTTGATATGTCAAGAGCAATTGCCCTAGAAAGGAAGCCTTTGTCAAGAGATTCACTAATCCTGTGGGATATAACCGTCAGCACATCTGCGGTAGATCTTGCAGAGCGGAAACCATATTGTGTGTCACTAAGGAGGTTATTCCTGCTGAGGTGGTTGACTATTTCTCTATTTAATATTGATTCCAGCAACTTACTCATAACACAGAGGAGACTTATTGGTCTGTACTGAGAGGGAGATGACTTATCACCTGAATTCTTAAATACAGCGCAAACTGATGAGGTCTTCCAGGGGATCGGAAAGCACTTCTTCTTAAGGCAGCGCTTAAATAGTTTCGTAAGTATGGGAGCAAGTTCTGGTTGAAGCTTTTTTAACACTATAATTGGGATGCCATCAGGGCCAGTTGCTTTACTGGAATCTAGGTTTTTTATTAGCTTGCTCGGATATTTGTATGTTACCTAGCTTGTTCTGTGTTATAGGAGGAAATATTTCTCCACGTTAAAAAACGACCCTGGTGTCTAACTCTGTCCCGTGCGGAGGCATAGTAAATAGGTACCCACATGTATCATGTTTTGCAATAAATTAACTTTTCATATTTTCTTAACTCTGCCAAGACAGTATAAGCCGCTAGAAGAAGTTCATCCTGACTTGGCAGAGTTCAAAACAGACTTCATAGTGGAGGATGCCCTTTTCTCTCTCCCTGCAACCTTTTCCCCACAGATGAGTCGTTGCAAGCCAGTCTATACTTTCATAGTAAGTGCTCGTCTGAGCTCCAATCTATTGTCCATCCTGGCCTGACTTTCACGATAAACACTCCTCTAGCTGAAACCACTATCAATAATTCCCCCCACTCTTTATTAGTGCTTAAACCTAAACATAGATTCCACGAACAAAGCTCCTTTCTTAAAATGCACACCTTTGGAACTCTGCTCCGTTTTTCTGCTTTCCAACTGACTACAATATGATCGTATTCAAGTCCAACATGAACAAGTTCTTGATGAGTTGTCTTCTTAAGTAATCCAATTTACCAAATTTCCAATATTAACGATTACTACGATATTGTCCGATTAACTACTGTACACTCATAAACCTTTTTCCTCGAGTGGCATTTGAGCTTTGATAAATGGCGACTTCTTTGTAGAAAAAGAAAGACTATGAAAGGACTGAAGATCCGTTACAATTAATACCTCTACACCGTGTGCAAATTACTAAAAAAAAAATAAATAAATTCTGCTCTTTTCTCAATTCAGCTTAAAATATACCTCTGAAAATAAATATAAACAAAAGTCAATTTATTTCAAATTTAGAAGTGGGGATCAGTTTCGTATATAAATTTAACGAAATCTGACCATGCAGTAACACCATAGATGATACTGTATTTAACGACATGCAACTATTTATTATTATTTTTTTTTTTTACTGTGATCTCGTTCATTTCATTAAATTATGGGATATTAATTGTCTACGAATAGGGAAGTTTTCTTTGTGTGTGCTTTTGAATATTGCCAACTAGACTTGTGTTAGTGATAGATTAAAACGGACAATATATATATATGTATATATATATATATATATACACACACACTGTGTATATATATGTATATATATATACATATATATATTATATATATGTATATATATACACATATATATATATAATATATATATATACATATATATATACATATATTTATATATAATATATATACATATATATATATATATATATATATATATATATATATATATATATATATATATATATATACATACAGGGTGGCCGCAAAGTCTGGCTACATAATCTACAGGATGCTTCCACAAAGTCTGGCTTCCTAATGTAGCCAGACATATATATATATATATATATGTATATATATATATATATATATATATATATATATATATATATGTATATATATATATGTATATGTATATGTATATATATATATATACATATATATATATATATATATATATATATATATATATATAAACTGTAGTGATTCAATGAATTTCAAAAAACCTTTTTTGAAGTCAAATGTTTGAGTTTCATATCAAAGATTTTTATTATTCTAAGACAAAGAATACTTTAGAAATTAAATCTCCTTAACCTATAGGGTATCGATGTCTACCATCTCTTCAGCGGAGAAAATATTAGCAATCATTTATAAAGGTATGCACCCTATTTGCTAAAATCAGTGCGACATGGAAAGTCAAAGTCAAAATAATTAATTAATCAGATTAGGTTAAGGAGATTACATTTCTAAAGTGTGCTTTGTCTTGCTTAGCATAATAAAAAATCTTTGATATGAAACTCAAATACTCCATTTCAAAAAGGTTTTTTGAAATTCATTGAATCACTACAATTAATTTATTTGCTCTATCTTGCATATCGAGCAATACTTATTTAGATGAGATAATACTTATAGAATATTACTGTCAGTAATATTTTATAAATCTTATAATCACATGTTTCCATACCAACAGAGTGTTAAATAAAATTATTCTGAAGTATAATCACATTTTTCTTTACCATATTCCCTCTGCTTAACTTATTTTGTTTTCAAGTAAGATCTTTGACTTACTTGTTGTTTCGTCAAATACTTCTGCATGCAAAATCCGATCCCGCATTTTGCTAATTCCTACCCTCTGATAAGAAGGAGAGTATTTCTTCGAAACTCCGCGGATTAGGGACTATCCATTTATCTAGTGTTTCCTTTTCAGATTAAATACGTTTTTAACTCATTTCAAAGTGTTTTTTTAACATATTTTATTAACTGCTTGCTCATATTATAAGCTCTATTTCCTATTTGGTTTTATCGAGCTTTTATATCTGGCTGAGATAATTTTATAAATATTAATTCTTTAAAATATTAATTCTTTAATATTTATAATTTACTTTAATTTTACCATCTTGGATCATTTTGGTAAATTCAATTGTAATGTTCATTATATATATATATATATATATATATATATATATATATATATATATATATATATATATATATATATATATATATATATATACATATATATATATATATATACTCGGGTTTTTTTATATTCAAAAGTAATGGACTAATGAATTCAACGAAGTTGTTAGATAGTGCTCAATAAAAAGAGCTGATAATATTTGTTTATTGTTATATAAACATGCTCACATCCCGCTGCTACAAACAGCCACTTGTTTCAATCAAACAACAGATATCATCAGGCAGCGACTTGACTATTCAAAAGTTCAATGAATAATGGATTTTTATTTTAGGTAGGAACTCTTTAAAAGTTGGAGTTAAAAAACTTAAAACACAGAACTTTAATTATAAAATGTAAAGAGGGAGGGGCAATTTAAATAAAGTGAAAAGATTACAATGGAGAGAGAGTGATTGAGAAGAAAAAAAAGGAATAGAGAAAGAAATAGAGAAAGAAAATAGAGAGAATATATATATATATATATATATATATATATATATATATAATATGTAGAAGAAAAGAAAAAAGATATAAATGGTTATTATAAAGAGAATAAGGACTAGAAGGGAAAGGAAAGGAAAGGAGATTAGATCTAGTTAAAGAGAGAAAGAGAGAAAGTAAGAATTTGACAGTATATAGAAAAAGGAAAAAGAAAAAGATCTGCGTGTCAACCAATTTATGAACAATTATACAATTCAGTAATGAAACATATTATTACAAATACAAACAGAAGATACAATCCAAGCGTCAGAAATGAACATGTCAAAAAAGACAGCGAATGTATCCAGCCAGCATATTTATCTTCTCACATACGTCCACGAGTAATATCAACGCAGTTCAAACATACGTCTACAATTAATTAGGCCCTTTATGCTCAATGATATAAGTTTAAAGTTTTCGCGTTTTTATTAGATAAATATATAAATAAAAGAAAAAAATATAATGATAAAACAATATTAAAATTATTATTATTAATAATAATAATAGTAATAATAAACATAATAGTAATGATAATAATAATGATAATAATAATAATAATAATAATAATAATAATAATAATAATAATAACAGAATAAAATTAATATTTATTATCTTTTTAATATAACATATTTAGCCATACGAGGGGATTAAATAAATTAAATAGGGCCAATAATTATAAATAAAAATCTACTAATATTTATGTATATAAAAAGAATACAATACATATATGTATATATACACATACACACACACATATATATATATGTATATACAGACACATACACATATATACACATATATATACATGCACATAGGTAAAGGTGTAACTATACTATTAAGTGTAAAGTTTAAGCTATTTAAGTATAGATATAAAGTCATATTAAATCACAAATTAATACATTCAAGACCAGATTACTAGTAACACAGATACAAGTACACTTACCTATAAATATATAAATATATTCAGGCAAAAGAAGTAATTAAATCAACGAAATACTCAAAAATAGCGACACACAGGTAGATAGTACCCAAATTAAAAATAATAAAATACATATGTATATACCCACAGAGAACCAACAGACATACAAATAAGCATATATATATATATATATATATATATATATATAATTTTATGTATACACATACATACAAAAATACACAAATATATGCACACAATCATATACTAATATACAACAACGCACATACACATATATATACGCACACATAAATATGTATAATTTACATAAACTATATATATAGAAATACATAAGAATACAAATAATTTGGCAAGAGTACAGATAGATGCATACACACATAGAAACATACAAATGGAATGAATAAACATGGGAGGGTATACCAAATAATATAGAAATATATAAATCTAAGTACACACGGTCATAAAGTAAATACATAGACACATATATATACACATAGACACACAGGTATATAAGATAGGGGAAGTAAAGAATGAAATCAGGCGAGGAGAAAGTATATTAATAGTATTATAATAAATTATAGAAATCAGTGACAATTTTAAATTTATTTAAATTTTATATCTAAACTAAATTACTTAAAAGATGTTTTTTATAATGTTTGCAATTAATTGAATTTTCGTACTTTTTATATAATAATTTATCTCTTTCTCTAAAAGTGAGTATAAATAATTTCTCATAAAGACATAGGTAGCAAGGCGAGTTTACAGATGAACATGTTTTAGCTTTCTTTAAAATTTTCCAATTTACTATTGGGGAGTAACCTTGCTCTACTAGTTCATTGTAATATTTAGACAAGGAAGTTCTATTTTTGTACTCATTATTTTCAAAAGAGCACTTTGTGTATTTTTTGTATGTATGTGTATACATAAAATTATATATATATATATATATATATATATATATATATATATATGTATATATGCTTATTTGTATGTCTGTTGGTTCTCTGTGGGTATATACATATGTATTTTATTATTTTTAATTTGGGTACTATCTACCTGTGTGTCGCTATTTTTGAGTATTTCGTTGATTTAATTACTTCTTTTGCCTGAATATATTTATATATTTATAGGTAAGTGTACTTGTATCTGTGTTACTAGTAATCTGGTCTTGAATGTATTAATTTGTGATTTAATATGACTTTATATCTATACTTAAATAGCTTAAACTTTCAACTTAATAGTATAGTTACACCTTTACCTATGTGCATGTATATATATATGTGTATATATGTGTATGTGTCTGTATATACATATATATATATGTGTGTGTGTATGTGTATATATACATATATGTATTGTATTCTTTTTATATACATAAATATTAGTAGATTTTTATTTATAATTATTGGCCCTATTTAATTTATTTAATCCCCTCGTATGGCTAAATATGTTATATTAAAAAGATAATAAATATTAATTTTATTCTGTTATTATTATTATTATTATTATTATTATTATTATTATTATTATTATTATTATTATTATTATCATTACTATTATGTTTATTATTACTATTATTATTATTAATAATAATAATTTTAATATTGTTTTATCATTATATTTTTTTTCTTTTATTTATATATTTATCTAATAAAAACGCGAAAACTTTAAACTTATATCATTGAGCATAAAGGGCCTAATTAATTGTAGACGTATGTTTGAACTGCGTTGATATTACTCGTGGACGTATGTGAGAAGATAAATATGCTGGCTGGATACATTCGCTGTCTTTTTTGACATGTTCATTTCTGACGCTTGGATTGTATCTTCTGTTTGTATTTGTAATAATATGTTTCATTACTGAATTGTATAATTGTTCATAAATTGGCTGACACGCAGATCTTTTCTTTTTCCTTTTTCTATATACTGTCAAATTCTTACTTTCTCTCTTTCTCTCTTTAACTAGATCTAATCATTCTTTCCTTTCCTTTCCTTTCCCTTCTAGTCCTTATTCTCTTTATAATAACCATTTATATCTTTTTTTCTTTTCTTCTACATATTATATATATATATATATATTTTGTCTCTCTATTTTCTTTTTCTATTTCTTTCTCTATTCCTTTTTTTTTCTTCTTAATCACTCTCTCTCCATTGTAATCTTTTCACTTTATTTAAATTGCCCCTCCCTCTTTACATTTTATAATTAAAGTTCTGTGTTTTAAGTTTTTTTAACTCCAACTTTTAAAGAGTTCCTACCTAAAATAAAAATCCATTATTCATTGAACTTTTGAATAGTCAAGTCGCTGCCTGATGATATCTGTTGTTTGATTGAAACAAGTGGCTGTTTGTAGCAGCGGGATGTGAGCATGTTTATATAACAATAAACAAATATATATATATATATATATATATATATATATATATATATATATATATATATATATATTATTGCTTATATGGCTACGGACTTTACTTTTGTATAAGCAAGAGCGCCTGAAAATGTCTTTAGTTACTCACCGAAACATGCTCATAAATGTGCAGCGACATATACATGCTTATGTAAAACAAATAAAAAGTATATATATATATATATATATATATATATATATATATATATATATATATATATATATATATATATATATATATATATACACTTTTTGTTGCTATCAACTTATTTTTTGAAGTCTTGGTTTTCATTAAAACAGTATATGAATTCTCAATTATGAAATATGATAATTTTGTAGCTTACGTTTTCAGTAATCTATATTTTACTTAAATTTATAGGTATATGAGCGGTTACTGAATTATATAAACCCAGTGTAATTCGGAATATTACAAATTAGACTAATATATATATATATATATATATATATATATATATATATATATATATATATATATATATTATACTACTTAGATTTTTAAGCCTTTTATATATAATCTCTTATATCTAGGCCAATAAGTCAATACATAAAAATCGTCATTTGCCATTTCTTAGAAAATGTTTGCAGTATTAAAAGTGTCCTTTTTCCCACAGAAAAAAAAAAAAAACATTTTGGTTATGTTGGTTGGTTGTTTTTGTTTTACGGCATATCAACCCTTTTCGGGTTATTTAATGCCGAATCCAAAGATTTTGAAGAAAATTTTTTTTAATAGAATATATTTGTTGTTTTCACGTCGGTTTCTATTTAACCCATAGTTGGGACCCTACCAACAGGTACTACCACTCCGGGTCAGATTGGACCTGGGAGCAATGGTAATTAAAGGGTGGCTCCACACTCCCCAAAGCCCACAAGCTGGGGCCTCACCACTGGATATAGTTTCAGGTCATATCCAGGACTCCCGTTGAGGGACTTTTACCCTCTGCATGGGGTCAGTCGGCGTATTCTAATGCCCCACCGACAGGGCCCATTTTGGTTATATGTCCTTTACACGCTACCTGGTTAAGAGGCGGGTTATTATTACTGCCTATGTTATCGATTTGCATTAAATTCACTCACTAAGCAGATTCGTGATTCGAATTTCTCTGTATAGGAGTACATATCTTGTTTCATAGACACAGAGCATGCAGTACGATCCTATATTTCTTAATATCGCAATATCAATTACAAAACTAAATTATTCAGGATAAATAACTCTCAATTAAAGAGCGGGCACATTTCACATTATTTTGCCGTTTGAGTTTCATCCCCATGTCTATAATCATTCTATTGCAAAAACTACCAAAATTAATTCAAGACAAGTATCTTGAATTGATTTGGGTAGGTTGCTGATTAAACAAGGGAAATAATTAAAAATATTTCGCTGTATGCGTTATCTCCCCTAGACTGTCATTACTGTAAAACAGGAAAATAAAGTACTTTAATTTATAACACGAAATACAGAAATAATTTAACCGGTCATAAAATACTTTTAAATGCATTTTAATTTTAATTCAGTCATTTTTATGAACACTTATTTTTCCACGTGTACAAATATTTATTTCCTTTTGGAAATTAACTTTAGGCTTTAATCTTTCAAATGCAATCAAAAATTAGTTGGAGCCAAAAAATTATGATAAACCGGCTTTCAAATCTATGTCTCCATATATTTATTCCGCCATTTTTTGTACTGTTTTTTTTTTTTTTTGTATTAATGTAAACTCTCTCTATCTCTGTTTTTAAATAAGATCGCATGCTACTACGAAATATAACGCAAAGCTCTTTGCAAATAAATTAACAGCACACGCTAAAATGGCGGTCATTTTTTATTTACTAACGACTATCCCGTGATTCTTGGTGAGAAATGCTAACTAATGATTTTTTTTGTATTTGATTTTATTTCTACTTATTATTTTCATTGCAGTTGTGCAGCGTGCGCTAGGTGTATCAGAATTTTTGTAGGAATTTTTGACACCCCTAACACGAAACTGCGAATAAAATATAAAAATCTCGTAATTTCTCTGTTAAAAGTGGGTTATTTATTTTCTTTATGGATTATACTTCCAAAATAAAATATTAAAGTTGTTTTAAAAGTAATAGAAATTTTTTTTTTTAAACAGTAATTAATTTTCCGAACTCAATATTTTTCAATTTTTAAACTTTAAAAATCTATCAGAATTTTTCTATAGATTCTATTTTTACGATATTTTCAGGGTCAATGTGAAATTTTATGTTCTTTCCAATAAACCGAATATAATATTTTAGACAAACATTTTTTTTTAAAATTCACCCCCTCCATTTCCAAGTTTCTATTAAAAAGTAAATAATTAATTTACTCACAAATTGAAGAGAAAAAAAGGTCAATAAATAATATATTCAAGTTTAAAACAAAAAACAAGTAGTGTTTTTTAGAATTTTACCTGTAAAGTTTGAAGTTTTAAACCTTTTTCTTTTTAAACTACGTTATTTGTTTTTTCTTTTTTTTTAATGGAACCTTGGTCCTTGCTCCTTTAATTGAAAAAAAAATTAGGGCTTGAATTACATTTTTCGAGGAGTTATAAGCTTGGAAAGACAGGGGGTCGAATAATTCACGCCTCCCATTTTGAAATGTCTATTTAAAAGTAAATGATTAATTTATCTACCAAAGTCTTATATATCACAAATTGAAGAGAAAAGGTCAATAAATAATATATTCAAATTTAAAACAACAAAAAAAGACTGTTTTTTTTAGAAATTTACATGTAAAGTCCAAAGTTTAAAACCTTTTAAAAAAAAAAAACACGTTGTTTTTTTTTTGTTTTTTTAATGAAACCTTGGTCCTTGCTTCTTTAATTGAAAAAAAAAAAGGGCTTGAATGACATTTTCCGAGGAGTTATAATCTTGGAAAGATGGGGTGGAATTATTCACTATTTTCACGAAATTTCTGACACACCTAGTCGTGCGCACATATGTCCACCCGGAAAAATAAAAAAAAGAAACAAGTGAAGCTGCATCTTCCCCCGTGGGTGCACAGTGAATGAGGCAGAAAAAAATAACTAATGCCATCATCTACCCCCCCCCCCCATTTAGCACTAAAAGTCCCCAAGACCTTAGCATATTTTAATTTAAGTTAAGCATCATGCACAACTGCTTAATAGACATACACAGAACATTTTGGACACATATAGTAAAATAGTTCCAAAGGTGGAGTGTTTTTATTAGCGCTAAAAGAGCCCCTGGGGCACACCCAAGAGTTATCGTGAAGTATAGACAAACAAAATTATATAGAAATCAATTAGTTACAACTTTTCAGAAAGTTTTATAAAAAATCCAAGGCATCAATTTTTTTTTTTTAATAAGCACAAAATGGTCAATTTTAGCCATTTTAACCGGAAAGATACCCCTTGGTGTGAGGGTCAATCGGTGTTTACCCGGAAAATCCGTTCTGTTACGTTTTTACTCATATCATGATTAATGTTTTTGCAAAATTTCAAAAAATTCCAAGGCGTAGTTATTGAATTATTAAGTGCCGACAGGCGAACGGATAAACGGACGAACGGACAAGGGTTATTTACAGTGCAACCCTCCTTTTGTCAAGGGACCAAAAACATGAAATATACATAAGTCACCCTCTCGTTCTCGCTCATCTGTTTCTCTGTTTTTTTTCTCTCTTTCCATTTTCTGATATTTTTAGCGTATGTAAAAACATTTAAAAGCCACCCCTTATTAATATGTTATTTATCATAGTTTTTTTTCTTTCGTTCTTTTATAATCAATATTATGTACTTATTAGTCCTGTCGAAATGAATATAAGCTAATGGGAGATACCTGTGGAAATTCCACAGCAGACTCTTTCATCTGTAATCTATTGATGCTGACATTGCATGGATGTTCAGCGTAATGGAGACGCTCTGATATCATTGTAGCTCTTTTGTTAAAACTGTAAAAGTATTTATCTAAGCTAGCAGGGGCACCCGGCGTATCCCGGTCGTAAAGTACGCTTAAATATGATTTTTTTAATTTATTAAGATTTCATATATATCATTATAGAGTTAATTGTCTACCGATTTTTATATATTACTAGCAAAAGTACCCGTCGTTGACTGGGTTAAAAAACAGCGTACAGAAAATGGACTCTGATTTATGAAAGTATGATAGATTATGAAAAGAAAGGGCGGTAAAGAGATAGCTTCGAATTTGGGGGTATCGAAACCAAAGCAAAATATGATGAAAGTAAAAATAAAATAGATAAACCCCATAATTTATTATACCATACCTGTTCACACTGAAACACTTATCACAATATTCTGTGGATCTATATTAAAAAACCTTGTTAAACTTTGTGACACATTTCCATTCTATGGAGGTCAGGTGCGAATGAACACCCCATAATTTTATTATACCATATTTCTTCAAAGTGAAACATAATTATCAAAGTATACTTACGCAGATAGATATGAAAAGTCTTTATTAAAGTTTGTGCCTATTTCCATTCTATGGAGGCCAGGCGCGAACGCAGACCCCACAATTTTATTATACCATCCCTATTTAAGTTAAAACATACTTATCAAAGTATTGTTATGTACATCTATATCAAAAACATTTGTAAACGTTTTTTTTTTTAATTTTTAATTTTTTTATTTCCATACTTTGTGAACCAGGCGCGAACGCAGACTCTACAATTTTAATGAACCACCGTTCTGCCAGATCAAACATACCCATTCCTGTGTCTCGATACATCTTCTATCATTATATGTAATTAGATTTTTAAAATAGTCAACCACATAGAAGCCTATTCGTGACCAGACACACACGCACACACACACACACACACACACATTCAGCTTTATATTATAGATAAAGTTGTATATATATGTGTGTGTGTGTGTGTGTAAGGAACTCAAGTTATATATACGTGTGTGTGTGTATGTGTACACACACACACGTATATATAACTTGAGTTCCTTAAGCTATAATCGAAATCGAAACTAAATTTTCTGAAGAATTCTTGATAAAATTATATATATAATCGAAACCGAAACCAAAACTTATGAAAATTCTTGATAAAATTATATATATAATCGAAACCGAAACCAAAACTTATGAAGAATTCTTGATAAAATTATATATATAATCGAAACCGAAACAAAAACTTATGAAAATTCTTGATAAAATTATATATATAATCGAAACCGAAACCAAAACTTATGAAGAATTCTTGATAAAATTATATATATAATCGAAACCGAAACCAAAACTTATGAAAATTCTTGATAAAATTATATATATAATCGAAACCGAAACCAAAATTTATGAAGAATTCTTGATAAAATTATATATATAATCGAAACCGAAACCAAAACTTATGAAAATTCTTGATAAAATTATATATATAATCGAAACCGAAACCAAAACTTATGAAGAATTCTTGATAAAATTATATATATAATCGAAACCGAAACCAAAACTTATGAAAATTCTTGATAAAATTATATATATAATCGAAACCGAAACCAAAACTTATGAAGAATTCTTGATAAAATTATATATATAATCGAAACCGAAACCAAAACTTATGAAAATTCTTGATAAAATTATATATATAATCGAAACCGAAACCAAAACTTATGAAGAATTCTTGATAAAATTATATATATAATCGAAACCGAAACAAAAACTTATGAAGAATTCTTGGTAAAATTATTTATCAAAAAATAGATGATTAAAGTGCCATCAGTAATAATCGAAACCGAAATAAAAAATTATGAGGAATTTTTGGTAAAATTATTACAAGAAATGGAAAGTCATAACAATTAAACAACAGTCACTCGGAAGAAAAAAAAAATGTAAGTGTGACACACAAAAAGAACACACACGCTATCGTATTAATATACATATTCCCAAAGTGATGAATTCCCAAAGTGATGAAACATCCTCCAGTAGAAGATATCGTAGAGCTAATTTTCGGAAAGAAAACGTGCAAGATGGCCGATTTAAGCAAGATGGCCGACTCAAGCAAGATGGCCGATTTAAGCAAGATGGCTGACTTAAGCAGCTATCTCCCTCTGATTTCAAACTTCTAAAAGTTTAATTTACAGATGTTTAATTTGCAAATGTGAAAAAATTCGGTTTTACTTATAATTATTTTTCTATTGGTCCATTGTTCACAATGTATGGATTATTTTTTACTAATTTCATCACGACACGTAAGTGTATGAGAATGTTTTTTTTCTTAAATGCATTTTTCCGAAGACACACAATAGTAAATTTGCACCAATACCGACAACTTTTAATTTTCTTGTACGAAATATTTTTTCTACCTAAGCCGGTTGTTTGAGTCTTACTTTATGATCCTTCTAAGGCCCACAATAGTGACTTAAACTGGCACATTTGTTTTTTGTCTTTTTCTTTTCTCTTTGTTTAAATAAATTCACCCAATAACTATTTTTTTCCAATTACGCGATTCCCTTGGGCTTTACTTGTGCGAATAGAAATTTAACTAACTTTTTGGATTGGCATTTTTGGATTTTATCGTCATTGGATACTTTACCTTTCACCAGACTATCCATTCACGTGAATCACTTTTTTCTTCACCCTATTCCCTCTGCTTCACTTTTTGCTATCAAGTAAGATATTTGACTTGCTTTTAGTTTCATCAAATACTTTTGTAAGCAAAATCCGATCCTGAATTTTGCTAAATTCTACCCTTTTTTTTACACGGTGGTCACCACTTATCAAGGCCCGGAAGCCACATCATCAATTTCCTTCTCTAAACTATTTTATGTGAAACAAAACAATGAATAATTCTACATTACATTTTCAATAACACATCTGCATTATTTATTTTAAACTCTCCTGAATCTTAATTCCAAACCTAGTTCCCAGGTTCGAATTCTCGAACTATCCTATCACATTTTTACTTACTTACAAGAAAAGGGGACCTGTTCTTGTAACAATAAGCTGTCATTGCGTATAAGAAGATATTGACCCGAGCAAGAACAAAAGTACAGTACGTTAGTGTGGAGATTTAATGAAGTGTTTACTTAAGGGGGCGGTTCATTGGGAATTTGTTAACGTTGGACTTGAAGACATCCAGGTTGTAGTCCAGTGGGAAGCAGGCAGACGGAACAGAGTTTCACAGGCGTGCAGTTCTAAGAAAGAAGCTTTGTTCATGGAATTTACGTTTTGATTTTGGCACAGATAAAGAGTGGGGAAATTTTTTTCATAGTGGATTCAGTTAGACGGGTGTTTTTCGTGAAAGATTAGCGAGGGGGGACCATAGATTGGAGTTTAGACGAACACCTGCTATGGAAATAACGATAAAACAAGGATAGGCTTGCAACGTCTCTTCTGTGGGAGAGAGGTTGCAGGGTAGAGAAAAGGGCATCACCGCTAAGCCACGAAATCTATTTTGTTCTCTGTCAAGGCAGGATAGGCTGTTTTTAGCACTCCTGCCCAGATATGGCAGCAGTATTCCATCCTTGGACGTACTTGGCTTTTATATAGATAGAGAATTGCATCAGTAGTTAGATATCTTCTGGTGCGGTAGAAGGATCCCACCATCTTTCCAACGACCTTAGCAACAGACTTGATGTATGTGTTCCATTTCAGATCAGGAGTAAAGGACAAACCCAGAAGCTTGTCAAAACATAGGGTTTCTCCTAGACGAGAGCCATCCATTTCAATTGATGCCAGATGTGGATCGGAGCGTTGATGATGAGAAGGAAAGTATTTCTTCAAAACTCCACGGGTTAAGGACTTATTTAGTGTTTCCTTTTCAAATTAAATATGTTTTAACTCTTTTTGAAAAGGTTTTTAACATGCTTTTTAACTACTTGCTCTTATATATATATATGTATATGTATATATATATATATATATATATATATATATATATATATATATATATATATATATATATTATTTTGAATAGAGGCCACGCAAGTTGCTGACCATTCCAAGTCGAAAATGCTGGACGGGTCATTTTCAAATAGATCTTTACCTTAATGGCTATACACGTGCCCCTTACTCCGGTTCTAACTCTGCCCGCTCACTCATGTTGTCTATCATTCACACTGAGGAAGATCGAAGGATCGGTCGAAAATTATGTGCTTGTAAAGGAAACATTCTTGTCTTTTCAAAAGACTTTTTGTATTCCTACACGTCAACACACAGGAAATAAATACAGGAAAGATATAAACATTTATATCTTTTTCGTATTGATTTTTTATTCATACATATTTAAATTTATATATATATATATATATATATTTATATATATATGTATACATCGAATTATATATATATATATATTTATATATATATGTATACATCGAATTATATATATATATATATGTATATATATATATATATATATATATATATATATATATATCGAATTTTTAACGATAATTAAATACGATTATTAGCATCTCCAGCTGATCTGGAAAATATTTTTCCTTAGAAAAATCGCTCATATTTTGGACTTGAACATATAAACAATTATTTATTATTTTACTGATAAAACAGTAATATACAAACTCGTGTTTCACGGTACTGTCGCTCGAATGTAGTAGCTTGAATGTTCTATAGTTCGAAACCCATACAGTTAAAAACGCTAAATTCGACTACTGCTGCTAAAAACTCGCTACTTCAAATCTCAACGCTCTGCTATCAAAAGCTTAAATCCAAATCTTAATACTCTGCTGTTCAATCTCAACGACGCAGTGTTGACAACACTTGCTACTCTGACATACCAAATCCAACCTCAACCTTGTTTCTGAAAAAATCAGACTTTTTATATCCACCCGGATTTACGTGTTAAGTTATGACACTTTTAGTTAAGTGTGAAAATGTTGACTGGCGAAGTGAATTAAATAATAATTAATTAAATTATGATAATTATTGTTTTATTGAAAAAAAAATCGTTTATTCAGCACAGATTTTTTAAGTACAAAGTGGAATAATGTTATATAGGTGTCATATTTAAATGACGAATATTATATATGTGAGTGTTCATTATGGAGATATATATATATCGGTCACATTTTAAAAAAACACCCGACTAGCTGAAACCACCGTCAATAATTTCCCCCACTCCTTATCTGTGCCTAAATCAAAACGTAGATTCCATAAACAAAGTTTCTTTTTTAGAACTGCACGCCTGTGGAACTCTGTTCCGCTTGCCTGTTTCCCTCCCGACTTCAACCTGGATGTCTTCAAGTCCAACACAAACAAATTCCTGATGAACCGCCCCCCAAGTAATGACACCTTATCAATTCTCCAATACTATTGTTACACTATCCCATTGATTACTGTACACACAATAACCCTTATCCCCGAGTGGCCATTGGGCCTTGATAAGTGGTGAACTCCATGTAAAAAAAAGATATGTAATACAATTAGATGAGGGAGATAGATAGAAGAGATAAATTTATACCTTCTATAACATATATCTAGAGATGAGGATTCTCAGTTCTTTATCACAGGAGGGGACAATCATTATTCCTGATAGAGAGGGGAACACATTTCTTACTGATAGTGGGACACATTACTTAGATGATAGAGTTTATACAATGTTTATTGTCAGAAATGAGTGGAACAAAGTCCATATAAATACAATTTCACTTTACCTTTGTTTTGGTAGAATGACACAACACAAGACGCAGTTACAAAATGATGATGTTTCTTTATTTCTTTCGACCGGTCAATGATTTCACATCAAGGAATTCAAAGTCACTACATGATTTCAACTTCTAACCCTTCGCTTCCAAAGGGGGATTCCTCCTGACCAATGTCAGCTCTGTCTGTCCGACTCTGTCCGACTCTCTCTCCGTGTCTCACTAAAATTAGCCAACTATATTGAGAACTCATCTCTTAGCCATGACGTCATCGCATGGCCAACAACGTGCAGATCGATCCCATGGCCTGGACATGTTTCACGTGTCTCGTTCCCCCATGTTCGAGCATTTGCTCGACTCACGTGGTCCTGAACTCACGTACACTGTTCACACATATATTCTTCTAACCTATTTTTCGACTAATCTATTTTTCAATATGTTTAACATTTTCTATTGTTCGCTTCTAGATAACCTTATTTTAATTTAATTTTCATAAACAGAATGGAATCATCAATTCCTTTTCCACAATAACATTTCTAAACAATCGGATTCTTTTTCAAACAAACATATCTGCTATTTATTTTAAAATTAACAATCGGAATTCTTCTGAATCTTAATTCCAAACCTAGCTTTCCTGGTTCGAATTCCTTATTTTAATTTAATTTTCATAAACAGAATTGCATCATCAATTTCCCTCTCTAAACTATTTTATGTGAAACAAAACAATGAATAATTCTACATTACATTTTCAATAACACATCTCTATTATTTATTTAAAACTCTCCTGAATCTTAATTCCAAACCTAGCTTCCCAGGTTCGAATTCTCGAACTATCCTATCACATTTTTATTTACTTACAAGAAAAGGGGACCTGTTCCTGTAACAATAAACTGTCATTGTGTATAAAAAGATGGTGACCCGAGCAAGAACAGGATTTGACCTATAAAATCATAAACAATAAATATATTTCTATGTTGGCAAACATTTTCGGTCTGCATAACTTGGAATTGAGTACCAGTTTGGCACAAGGACTTGGGGGCTATACATCATTCATCAACTAATCGCAGAATTGCTCCGTATAGCTCCTCCCAATGACTGCAACTGATTGGCCGATTATCTAAAACCAATCAGCGATGTATCTTTCCTCTGGCCGTGAAAGATATAGCTTTAAATATATATGATTATCGTAATGGATACAGTTGTCAATTATATTATAGTTAAAATTCTGTTCAATCTGTTGCAATCATCTGTAACTGTATTTATCTTGAATTTTTTTTTTGTTTTAAATCTTTTTTGTCAAACATGCTATTATTAACCAATACTGTTTTCTTATATTTAAAACGAAAAAAAAAGTCACCCATGAAAACAAGAATTTTTCAAACTAAAACTTGCACTATTAACGCGACTTGTTCTCTGCAGTATGCATTATTTTAAACTAGCCTAAACTTAATACGTAACCCAAACGGTATTACTCGAAATCAGTTTTTAAACGAGATTTTCAAATCTAAATTAATACAAAATAACCCGACTTCACAAATCGATAAAAGTTCCATTATCGTATTTTAATTATAAGATAAAGCTAGAAGCTCGAGTATTCAAACTCAAGATAGATAAAGCCAAAAACATCCAGACATTAATATGGGAGGAGAGACTATTTTCAAATATCGTCCCTAAATTGGGAATGCAGCAACGTAGATATTAATGTCCCTTTGTACCTATTTTTTTTACCTTTTTATTTTTTTAAAACGGAGAGTAGATAATGCACTGTTGATGTGTTATCGGCAGCTCCAGTAATTCTCGCTTCTCAATCTTTGTCCCTCAGTCCTCATTTCCAATAAGTGATTTTTCTGACAAAAGGTGAACAAATAGCTACTTTCCATGTCGGAAGTACTTCGTGAACAGTAGCCTGGGATGTCGGAAATTTTCTGTTTCTATGTCTATCCTTGTAGCCATGTCACTAGTAAGGATACTGGAGGTAAACGTTTCATCTGGGCTGATGTTATTCGCCTGATAGTCAAGGACCCGAAACTTGGATTAACCACTAAGGAGGCTGTCCTATCAGCAAGTGCAAAGTACTGGGGCTGCTGTATTGCCATTTGGTGAATGGATTCTGGATCATGCAGTAGTTTCTGGTGGGGCCTCTTGATGTCAGACTAGTGGGTAATTGTTACGGCTTTACCTTATCATGTGCTACAAAAAGTGCCTGTCTTTTTCTCTCTTACTTTCCCTCTCTGTACTGCTCTAACCAAGTTTGTCAACCTGTTCCACAAATCCCAAAATCTCAACACTATATATCTCCAGAAAAAAAAAACACGAATAAGCCTAGAACCCCATCCTCCAACGTAGACCCCTACTATCATGTCTCCTTCTCCAACATCAGGGGTATACGTTCCAACCTTCCATAGGTTGAAACCCAATTACAGGAGAGGAGACCGGACATATTCCTTATATGTGCTTCCGGGTTGCACTTGCTTACACCACCGCATTTATAGTTGCCGTCTATCACCCCCACAAAAGCGGGGTTACTATTTTTAAGAGTATATCTTAGAAAATGGACCACACCCTGTCTGCTCATCCTTCGGCTAACATTCACATTTGTGGTGACTTCAATGTCCATAATGTGGAATGGCTGATCCACTCAAATAAGACAGATGATCACCCGTGTGCTCGATACTACCGGTCAGTATGCGAGCCTTCTAGACCTTTTTCTCACAACTTCCCCTGAAATATGTTCATGCTCCGTTCTATCTCCTCTGGAATCCTCCCACCACTCCGTTGTATCAGTTGAGATAAAAATGAAATGTAATAAGTCTTAAGACGGACCTCTCCACCGTACTGTAAATCGATACTCTATGTCTGACTGGGATAGCTTCCGTACATTCATATCTGATCTACCTCTGCATTCCATGTTTAAAAAGGATGGGTCCTCTATAGTATCAGACCTGACCGAATGGTTTATTGTAGGCATAGACCGATTCATACCATTCCAACAAAAACCTAACAGCCAGCCATGGTTCTCCCCAGAATGTGCTGCTGCTATCGCGCACAGAAATCACTTTTACCATAGCTACCAACGTAATAGATGCACTGAGACTAAAGCTGCTTTCAGGACCCCCAGCAACCATTGTAAAAGAGTAATAAAAATGCTCAGTCCGTAAAATCAAAAGTAGTTGAGCATCGGCTTGCTTCCCACCAGTTTTAGCAAAAAGCAAACAACATCCTGAACAGAAGCGTGCGTTCTATCCCAACCATCATCAATGGACCTGAGGCCATCTCGTCAGTATCAAAGAAGGTCAAACTATTTGCCAACCACTTTGCAGCTACTTCTACCCTCTGCGACGATGGCCATCAACTCCCCCATTCCTCATATAACAGACAACATGCTATGCAACATACAGATATCTGTGCATGAGGTCACCAAGCTAATCAAGAACCTTGATTCCAGTAAAGCAACTGGCTCTGACGCCATTCCAATTAAAAAAGCTTCATTCAGAACTTGCCCTCACACTTACAAAACTGTTTAAGTGTTTCCTTAAGGAGAAGTGCTTCCCAACACCCTGGAAAACCTCATCAATATGTCGTGTATTTTAGAATTCAGGTGATAAGTCGTCTCCCTCTCAGTACAGACCAATACGTATTCTATGTGTCATGAGTAAGTTGGTGGAATCCATATTAAACAGAGAAATAGCCAACCACCTCAGCAGAAATAACCTTTTTAGTGACATGCAATATGGTTTCCGTTCTGCTAGATCTACAGCAGATGTTCTAACGGTTATATCTCATAGGATTAGTGAATCTCTTGACAAAGGCTTCCTCTCTAGGGCAATTGCTCTTGACATATCAAACGCCTTCGATAGGGTATGGTATAAGGGTCTACTTCACAAGATTTCCAGCTACGGTATAGCTTGAAATGTTTTCTCAATCATTAAATCATTTCTCTCTGATAGGCTCATAAGAGTAATGGTTGATGGGCAGAAATCAGAAGCCCACAGTATTAATGCTGGAGTCCCTCAGGGGTCTATTATGGGCCAAACTCTCTTCCTTATCTGCATACATAATTTCCCAAAACACATTCTTAAATCATTCGTTGACATCTATGCTGATGAGACGACCATCTATGGCAACACATCAAAGGCCGTAAATGACAAATTTCTGTCTGATTCCTTCTCTTCTGACCCCAGCGCGTGGTACAGTGGGGGAAGGGGCGGTTGGTTACTTTTAATGCATCTAAAACCAAGCTCATATCTTTACATCATCAACGCTCTGATCCCTATCTGGCATCAATTGAAATGGATGGCTCTCGCCTAGGGGAAGCCTAATGTTTTGATAAGCTTGTGGGCTCGACCTTTGCTCCAGACCTAAAATGGAACACGTACATCAAGCCAAGGCCGCTGGAAAAATGGTAGGATCCTTCTACCGCTCCAGAAGATATTTTACTGCTGATGCAATTCTCTATCTATATAAAATCCAAGTATGTCCAAGGATAGAGTACTGCTGCCACATCTGGGCAGGAGTTGCAAAAAATAACCTATCCTGCCTTGACAGAGTACAAAATAGATTTTGTGGCTTAATGGAGGATGCCCTTTTCTCTTCCCTGCAACCTCTCTCCCACAGGAAAGACATTGCGAGCCTGTCTTTGTTTTATCGTTACTTCCATGGCAAGTACTCGTCTGAGCTCCAATCCATGGTCCACCCTCGCCAATCTTTCACGAAAAACACCCGTCTAGCTGAAACTACTGTCAAAAAATTTTCCCCACTCTTTATCTGTGCCTAAATAAAAACGTAGATTCCATGAACAAAGCTTCTTTCTTAGAACTGCACGCCTGTGGAACTTTCTTCCGTTTTCTTGTTTTCCACCTGACTACAACCTGGATGTCTTCAAGTCCAACATAAACAAATTTCTGATGAACCGCCCCCTAAAGTAAGATACTTTAGCAAATCTCAACATTAACGTTCTGTTCACGCAATGACCCTTATCCCCGAGTGGCTTCCGGGCCTTGATAAGTGGTGACCACCTTGTAAAAAAAAATAAAATAATCAAATTCTATTCAAATCTACACCATTAAAGATTACTACATTACAACCTCACATTCATTAACACTTGTCTTCGAATAGCCTTCGGGCCTTGATAAGTGATGGCCGCCTTGTAATATATATATATATATATATATATATATATATATATATATATATATATATATATATATTCGTCATTGAATATGAGTACATCCGGGTTTTTATTCTTACAAGAATATGATTGGCTGTTTAAGCCATAAATATCGACCGATAGTTGCCTCTGAAGGTTGTTTTCGGTTTACGCTGTTTTTTCTAAAATACAATGGCCGTTCACAACGGAAATGTATATACTTTAGTTAAATCGGGTGTCAAAGAAAATGTTATTTTATAATTTATAACCGCAGATTTAAAACACATAAGGAAAAAAAATGCTGTATGAAAAATCGTTTACGGCCATTTTTATAACGCGCGGAACTATTAGGTGGCGATGGTTTCGGGCTGAAATTTGTATATTTCATTTGTTTTCATTAGAAATTTTATTTATATCGGCAAGTCGAAAGGGAATTTGGGGTTATACTTATTGTTTATCTGTGTCAGAGGAACTATTTTTAAGGTTTTTCTACACAGGAATCATCGCTTATAAAGGCCCTGAGGCCACTCGAGGATAAGGGTTAATGGATATACATTAGTCAATGTGATTGTAGCGTAGTAAACATAAGTAGTGGGGATTTTGTAAATTGGATCATTTAGGAGGACGGTTCATCAAGAACTTGTTTACGTTGGACTTGAAGACAATCAGATTGTAGTCAGCTGGAAAGCAGGCAACCGGAACAGAATTCCACAGGCGTGCAGTTCTAAGAAAGAAGCTTTGTTCGTGGAATCTACATTTAGGTCTAGGCACAGACAAGGAGAGTGGGAAATTATTGATAGTGGGTTCGGCTGGACGAGTGTTTTTTGTAAAGGTTTGGGGAGGGAGGGGGGCATAGATTGAAGCTTAACTGAAAATAACGATGAAGCAGAGACAGGTTAGCAAAGTTTCTTCTGTGGGACAGAGGTTGCAGGGAAGAGGAAAGAGCATCCCCCACTTAGCTACGAAGTCTATTTTGAACTCTGTCAAGGCAGGATAAACTGCTTCTAGCAGCTCCTGCCCAGATGTGGTAACAGTACTTCATCGTTGGCCGTACTTGGCTTTTATATAGGTAGAAAATTGCATCAACAGTGGGATATCTACAGGAACGGTAGAAGGATCCCACAATTTTTCAAGCGACCTTGGGAATGAATTTGATATACGTGTTCCATTTCAGGCAAGGAGTAAAGGTCAAGATCACAAGCTTGTCCAAACATGAAACCTTCACAAGACGAGAGCCATTCATTTCAATTGATGCCAGATTAGCATCAGAGCGTAGATGATATAGAGATAGAAGGTTGGTTTTAGATTCATTACAAATAACCAATTTCTTTCCCCATTGTACCACATGCTCAAGATCAGAGGAGAAAGAATCAGAGAGAACTTGGTCGTTTACGATCTTTGATGTGCTACCATAGATTGTAGTGTCGTCAGCATAAATGTCTACAAATGAGGTAAGTATGTGATTTGGAAGATTATTAATGTATATGAGGAAGAGAGTTGGGTCCAGGATGGAGATCTGAGGGACTCCAGCATAAATACTGAGAGCTTCTGACTTCTGCCCATAAATCACTACTCTTATGAACCTATCAGACAGAAATGATTTAATAATTGAGAAAACATTTCCAGCCATACAATAGCCGGAGATCTTGTGAAATAAACCTTTATGCCATACCTTATCAAAGGCCTTTCATATGTCAAGAGCAATTCCCCTAGAGAATATTTCTCTGTCGAGAGATTCGCATCTCTGTGACAGACAAACTCCATGTTAGATAATCTTTGACAAACTCTATTTTAGAGTTCTCAATGGCAAACAAACGCTATTTCAGACTTATTTGTGACGGTCAAACGAACGTGGTCTTTCACACATAAGATTTCGTTAACTAATAGAAATAATAATCGAAACTTAAATGCTTTTTACACCTCCTACAGACGAACATATATTTTGTAACTTTAGAGTTACAGGCCTACAAATTGCTTTTTTACTTCAGAGTGAGCACTTATAAATCAGAGTAAGAACAAGTGTTAAAGAGATCGCCAGTCTGACGATAGTAATGGGATGGGGAGAAGATGACTGAAGAGGAATTGAATTATTTAAAGAGACGACAGGAAAACCACCATGCTGGTAGCAGACTTGAAACACACAATTCTACATGCATAGAATTCATTGATACAGTTCAAAATAGACTTCGTAGCCTTGTAGGAGATGCCCTTTTCTCTTCCTTGCAACCTCTATCTCACAGAAAAGATATTGCGAGTTTGTCTCTGCTTTATCGTTATCTTCATGGCAAGTGCTCGACTGAGCTTTAATCTATGCCCCCCCCTCGTCAAACTTTCACGAGAAACACTCCTTTAGCTGAAAACACTATCGCTAATTTCCCCAACTATTTATCTGTGCCTAAACCTGAACGTAGATTCCATGAACAAAGTTTCTCTCTTAGAAATGCACGCCCGTGGAACTGTCTTCCGTTTTCCTGCTTTCCAGCTGACTGCAATCTGATTGTCTTCAAGTCCAACGTAAACAAGTTCTTGATGAGCCGTTCCACTTAAGTTAACAAATTTAACAAATTTCCATTACTAACGATTACTATATTGTCCAATTGTCTACTGTAAATCTTTAACCGTTATCCTCGAGTGGCCTCTTGGCCTTGATAAGTGGTGATGCCTATGTAAAACAATATCGTTCTAGAGATAAATCTTTTTCATAGAAATTAAATTTTGGATTTTTCTGAAAAGGTTTCCGCAAAAATTGAAGTAAGAGAAGTTCTTTCCATAAACGTTTATCTAGAAGTGTTGGTGGTGTAGATCAGTCGAGCACCTACTATCAACAATGGGATGCAGTAGCGATAGCCTTGCAGCATTTTCGGTAGAGACGAGAATAGAAGACCACCATTGGAGTTCAGAATAGATTTTATATTCTGCTAAGACAGAAAAGAATACTCCGTGCAGTACCTCCGAGGTACTTTCAATAAGTTTCTAGACTTCTTTGTACAAGCATTTAAAATTGTCGTTGACTCTTTAAAATTCAGTATGTTATTGCTATACATCCTATGACATGCCGGATACTTTTTGATGATTTTAGATTCAAATGAACAGCTGCAGCAGGCATTGGAATACACCCTACTAAAGCTTGATGCCACAGCTGGTATTTTAAAAATTTCAATCTGGATGTGAGGACACTTTAGAAAAACAATAGACAATAAAATTTTGTTTTAAACTTAGTAAAATGCTACAAAAACGTATGGAATGCTTCATGCTGCTTTTGGACCATCTTGCATGAATCGAGCATCAGTTTCTGAGTGGTATAAGAGATTATAAAGAAGACAGAAAGTCTGTACGGAATTATAAGACGTGTGGGAGGAGTAAGGAAGTCAGGACACCAGAGTTGATTGGCCAAATAAAGAATTTCATGGATAAGGACCGCCGGGCATCATAGAGACAATAAATGTACAGTTTGAAGATGCGGATGCTTTGCTTAAAGTTTGTCCTTAGGGTGCTTAGTCTTTGTTACAGACTATTTGACCAAAATGAGCACCAAGACAGTTTCTTACTCTCCCTATAGCTCAGACCTTACTTCTTGCGATTTTTGGTTACTCCCGATACTCAAGGAAAACTTGTAATTATGAGAAAATTAAGGAGATGAACAAGGGTTTAAACAAGAGGATTTCAATGGGGCCTTTCAGAAGTTGATGAAACGGTACAACAAGTGCATTGTAGCCGAAGGACGTTACTTCGAAGGGGACTAGATTTCAGGTGGGTACTATCAATGAAATGGTCCATAAGTAAAAAATCTGGAAACTTAATGAAGGCAGCTCCTATGATGGATGTACTCCATCTTGTGATATTTTTTCTTATTATACAGGTAGAGAACTGTGACAGGGCTGGAGTATTAGTTCGGTGCAAAAATAATGTCGTTTTTCTGACGTTCAACTTCAAAAGCCTTTTTCATAATAAACTTTATTAATCGAAATAATAACCATGAGAATCGACTTATTTTTGTCAACGAGAAACAAGTTTATTCATCCCATTAGCATAGAAACTCGGAGTTCTGGAAGCGATGAAGTCATTGAAGGCTGATTCGGCATCATCTCAGCTTTTGAAGCATTTTTCGTGCAATAAGTTGTCGAGACGTTTAAATAAGTGATAATCGGTGGGCGAGCGGTCCGGTGTATATGGTGGATGAGGCAGGGTCTCGTATCTTAATTCGTTCAGCTTCTCGGGCACATATGTTGGAGCTTCTGATACATTTTGCCAATTTTTCGGTAGAACTTCTCCGCCGTAATCGTTTCAACCAGATTCAAGAAGCTGTGATGGATGAGACCGGCGGCAGACTACCAAACAGTCACCATAATCTTTTTTTGGTGCAATTTCGCCTTCTAGAACAGTTAGGGAACTTACCCGGCATCGAACCCCTGTGCTGAGCATCGGCGGCTGTCGTAAAGAATCCATTTCTCATACGTCACAATCCGCTCGAGAAATGGGTGGTTTTTGTTGCGCAAAAAGGAGCGTAAAAGATACTTCAAAACAACGATTTTTTTTATTATCATTCAATTCATGCGGCACACATTTATCTAACTTTTAACCGTCCCTATTTGCTTTAAATGACGAATGACTGTTCATCAGCAACTTCTCGTGTTGTTTTTGCGAAGATCAGCTTCAATATTTTTATTTCGAGGCAGTCGACCGGCCGCGACCGTATTTATTTCGCGGCTCTCGTCACCATTGCGCGGTTGTTTGAACCACCGTTGTGCCACATTTCAAAAAAAAATATTACATTTTCACCCCAAACAAGGCACATTGCCACTTGGGTGTAGGGGGCTACTATAAGGGTCAGCAACTACTGGGGCACTATGTTGGGATTTGGGCAGCAAGATGTCGGTTCACGTTACACTTGAACTTCTGAATGTCAGTACAGTTAGGGAAGCAGGAACCTGGAATGGAATTCCAGAGTCTAACGGTTGTGGGGAAAAAACTACTGGAATAGAAAGATCTTTTACATCTAGGGATCTCGACTGTATGGGGTGGGATTTAGCTGCCTGTCGGGTTTGTCGAGGGTGTCTACGTCGTGGGGGCACAAGTGTCTGCAGTTCGTCAGAGCATTCACCACTAAAATACTTGTAGAACAGGCAGAGGGATGCAACGTTTCGTCGATGGGATAGAGGCTGAAGCTTAGATGCCAGTTCAAGGCCTATCAGATTGGCGACTCTCTTTTGAACCTTGTCTAGGAGCGAGAGACTAGTAGCAGATGTACCAGCCCAACTGTGACAACAATACTCCATACATGGGCGAATGGTAGCCTTATAGAGGTACAGGATACTTTCAGGTGTCAGTAGTTTTCTAGCACGGTAGAGAGAGCCCACCTTTCTTGCAGCGGCCCTGGCAATGTTTTCAATATAATTGTTCCAAGTCATGTTTCCTGTGAAGGTTAGGCCAAGCAGTTTGAAAGATGTACTCTCAGACAGGGAGTCACTGGCCATTGCTATCGGTGGCAGAGAAGGTTTCTTGTCATTATTGAAGGAAACCAGTTTCGTCTTGGCAGCATTGAATGTGACCACCCATTTATGCCCCCATTCCACTACAGATTAGAGGTCATCCTCTAGTGTTTTTGCCATTTCTTTAGATATGTGTTCGTTTGTTTTCCTGTCATGCCTGTTATAGAGTGTAGTGTCATCAGCATATATAACCACCTCAGAGGCAGTTTTGTCGGGGAGGTCATTAATTAATATTAGGAACAATAGAGGTCCAAGGATAGACCCCTGAGGCACTCCCGCAATTATATCACACGGTTTAGATGTACGACCGTCGAGAACAACCTGGATTTTTCTCTTATCTAAGAAGGATTTAATTATGTTAAATATTCTACCAGTGATACCGCAGGATTTAATTTTTCTGAGGAGACCCTTGTGCCATACCCTGTCAAAAGCCTTAGATATATCTAGAGCTACCGCTCTGCCCTCCCCCGCTTTGTCCAGTGAATGGTATATACGTTCAGAGATTACAGTGAGGAGTTCAGCTGTGGAACGGGCTTGTCTAAATACATATTGTTTGTCAGTCAGAAGTTTAGCATCTGTAAGGTGACGGACTAGAGTATGGTTAATTATGGTCAAAATATTTTGGCGAAAAGTGGGAGGCGATAATTTGATGGGTCAGTTCTTTCGCCAGAATTCTTGAATACTGGTACCACAGAAGCGGTTTTCCAACAGCCCGTAAAGCATAATTCATTAAGCCATTTGTTGTAGAGTTTGGAGAGAACTGGAGCTACTTCGGCTGAGCACTTTTTTAATAGCACAGCTGCGATGAAATCAGGTCCACATGCTTTTGAAGTGTCAAGGTTTTTTTTATGATAGCGTGTACCTGAGCAGGGGTAATTTTTAGATCGTCTAGCGTGGCGTCCGTCCGCAAAGGAAAGTCAGGAAGGACGTGGTTGGAAGGGTCCAGTGTGGAGTTCGAGGCAAACCGGTTGCTGAGCAAACAACCGCGTGATTGTTGGTTAGCGGGGGAATTGTTGATTGCCCATTATTTACTACACTGTTGTAGATTTTCCAGAAGTCACGATTTCCTAGTTTTTGTGCTTCGATGCGTTTTTTAGTGGTTTCAGTAAATACTCTCTTAGCTGTCGCTATTTATTTCTTAACGTTACTTCTAGCTTCTATATACTTCTGTTTGTTTGAACTGGACTTAAGTCGGTTAAATCTACGGTATGCATGCTGCCTTTGAGAAATGGCAGTTGCGCAAGTCGGAGTAAACCATTGGGGAGAGTGGGGCTTGCTATAAAATTTCCGCATGGGAACATGTGCTTCCATTGCTGTTTTGAACCATTCAGTGGTCTCATTTGCGCACTGTTCAGCAGGAAGAGAAAAATATTTCCCCATGGGGCATCTCTGATAAGATATCTGATGGCTTTCCAGTCAGCCTTTTTATAATATCTCGTTGTTTTGAGCACTGACTCCTCAGTTTTGGGTCTAGAATTTAGGGCGATTTCTACCATTATCACTGCATGGTCAGCGTTCCCGAGTGGGCTGTCAGCATTTGTTGTACAATCCTCGGGAACTGTAGTCAGATACAGATCTAGAAGTGATGCGTGTTGTTCTTGCTGGTCAGGAAAACGGGTTGGAAACGTAACCATTTGTAATAGGGAGTGAGATATAGCAAAACTATGTGTTGTGCTGCCCGCTGCATCTGTGTAAGTAGAGAATCCAAGCCAGTTTTTGTGGTGAACATTAAAGTCACGGTCTTTAATGGTGCCTGGGCTAAATGCATCATTGATATCACGAGCTGTCTCAGCAGCTTTTCGGCCTAGAGAAAATCGTGCGGATTTGAATTTTGTCCATGCTGTCGAAAAGCCTGCAAAAATTAATGAAGAGATTAAGAACGGTAACGAATAACATGATGCGATAGAGCGAAAAACGCGCTTCAAAATGATATATAACATGGCTATATATATATATATATATATATATATATATATATATATATATATATATATATATCAATAAATTAATTTAGAAATCATATATAAAAGTAGCATATGTGAGAAAAAGATATTGTTTTTGCATCAACCTAATAAGTAGATGTAAAAGATCTTGATTATCAATTCTCTTCAAAGTTCTGCACCCTCTACCTTGATATTTACGAATGATCTCATGGTATAAACTTTATGAAGATCAGAAAAAAGGTTTAGAGACATAATAAATCTTTGGGGTGTTAAATAATTATATCAGCTATATGCCGGAATAATTAAGAATAGGAATTGAAGTAACTGAAATTTCCGGACAATGCCAGGCTCTCGAAAAAGAAAAGAAACCAACCCAGATTCCGACCTGTGATGCAGAAGTGACGCCAATGGTAAACAAAAAAACAGCAGATGCAATCGTAATAAAAGCTATGTGTCCGTTAGACAGACAGTTACAGAGGTCACGCACGCTACAAATCGGTGTGTCACCGCACACCCTACCTCTATCTCTCCCTCTCCCTCTCTCTCTCCCTCTCTCTCGACCATATGCCACACACTACATACCACATTATGGTGTATACATGCTTTAAATTCGAAACACTACAATATAACAAGGACACGTCAGCATCAGTGCTATATACAATTATCATTATATTACAGGGTGGAACGATAAATTTGTCGCCCTAAATAAAATAACATTACAACCTTGGTTGTTCTCCAGAGCGGCATCAAACGACGGGAGAAATGCATAACTCTGGGTGGTTCCTATGTAAAGAAAGACTAATAACTGTGCCAAGTTTCGTAGTTCTACTGCTATGGAGAGTGGGTCAGGGGCATTATTTATTGCATGCCCCTCGTATTGCGTAGGGAAATGCACACAGACTCACACACAGACAGACACACACAGACACGTTCACTTTTATAGATATACTAGCATTTCAGCCCGCCGTTGCCCGGGTGTTTGGAGGTGTATGTTGAGAAATCTCAGTAACCGGCATATCAAATTTCGAGTCTGTAGACTGAAAATTGACAGAGTTATTGCGTAGGAAAATGTACATAAACACACAGACACACACACACACACAGACACACACACACACACACACACACACACACACACACACACACACACACAGGCAAGTTCACTTTTATAGATGTACTAGCATTTCATCCCGGCGTTGCCCGGGTGGTTGGATGTGTCTGTTGAACAAACAAAAAAAAAGCAAAAAAAAAAAAAATGTGGTAGTAGGAAGGCAGGCTCGAACCCGTACCGCGAAGGAGGAAAAGAACAGGGTAAAAACCTAACGTCTATGCTGTTACGACCACCGCCAAACCAGAAGGGACATCTTTTAAAATTAAGGCTAGACAATCTAAAGGAGAGGATAACTTTCAAAAATCAGCGAAAAAAGTGACCCCCCTGTAGAAAAGTGCCTAGTTGAGGGGGAAGACATTAATGTTTTAGTTATTTTTTCGATATTTGTCGTATGAAAGGTCGAACTTTAAAACGATACTGATCTTGGTAAAATCCGTCGCCTCTATTGAACGTTTAAGGCAGACATGCAAACATACATACATACATACATACATACATACATACATTTATATATTGGCAACTAAAAATTATCGACCCAAACCGATGAAAAAGCTCGCCCTATCTCTTAATACCCTTTATGTAAAATTTCAAATATTTAGACCAAAAATTGTCTGAGTAATTTGGTAGAGACCGCAGAAGTCAATTTTTAAAAATCTTTGGCCCCTTTTTTACTCCTGAACATTTATTGTTTCTGTAATCATATTATTAAGTTAGATCCATGTCCAAGAAACCTATATCTAAATTTTCAAGTGTGTTGATCCAAAATTGTTGGAGGAGTTTGGTAGAGTTCTCAAAGGTCAAATCGTTGAACTTTGACCTCTTAATCGCCAAATATCTGGCCCAAAGTCGATCACATCGATTTTCCCAAATCTCAGTACCCTGCATATCAAATTTCGAGTCTGTAGACTAAAAAATGACAGAGTTATTGCGTAATTGCGTAGGAAAATGTACACATACAGACACACAGACACACTGACAGACACTTTCACTTTTATAGATACTAGCATTTCAGCCCGGCGTTTCCAGGGTGTTTGGATGTGTATGTTGAGCAAAAAAAAAAAAAAAAAAAGTGATAGTAGGAAGGCAGGCTCGAACCCGTACCGCAAAGGAGGAAAAGAACGGGGTAAAACCTAACGTTTATGCTGTTACGACCACCTCCAAACGGCGACAGACAATTTTTAAAATTAAGGCTAGACAATCTAAAGGAGAGGATAACTTTCCAAAATATCGGCGAAAAAAGTGACCCCCCCTGTAGAAAAGTGCCTAGTTGAAGGGGAAGATATTAATGTTTTTAGTTATTTTTTCGATATTTGTCCTATGAAAGGCCGAACTTTAAAACGATACTGATCTTGGTAAAATCCGTCGCCGTTATTGAATGTTTAAGGCAGACATGCAAAGAGACATACATACATACATTTATATATTGGTAACTAAAAATTATCGACCCAAACTGATGAAAAAGCTTGCCCTATCTCTGAATACCCTTTATTAAAATTTCAAATATTTAGACGAGAAATTGTTTCAAGTGCGTAGACCCAAAATTATCGGAGGAGTTTGGTAGAGTTCTCAAAGGTCAAATCGTTGAACTTTGACCCCTTAATCGGCAAATTTCTGGCCCAAAATTGATCACATCGATTTTCCCAAATCTCAGTACTTTGTATATCAAATTTCGAGTCTGTAGACTAAAAATTGAGTTATTGCGTAGGGAAATGTACACACACAGATGCACAGACACACAGACAGACACTTTCACTTTTATAGATATATAGATAGATAGATAGATAAAACCATGGACACTCTATTCTGAAAAAGAACGGATGACTTCACAAGGTATAATAGTACATTTATTTTTATTCCTTGTTATTTCAAGATTTTCGCCATGTCTTTAAAAACCATTTTTATTTAAGGTAGGTAGGCGACCATTTTAGCTGTGACAAGGTAAAAAGTGCTTTACCCAGTGAGGTTAACCTTTGTCACGAAATGTTTTAGGAACGGTAGTAGATTGTGACACACAAGCCGGTAAATAGCGTGACAGTCCCACGGTTTCATAAATGTTTTGAAACGGCACAAGACTGTAACAAGAGCATATGAGAATATGAGGATTAGTTGGTTAGACGTATTTTAGCAAGAGCTTGAGACGGAAGGCATGCCTGGGATTTGGGTGTGGCTGGTTTCTTCATTTTCTGACGTCTTCATCTTCGAGTCCCTGTGCTCGAATCGTCTTCAGGCACCATTTCGACATTGTGTATTGAACTTTTGGACTTAACTGCTATTTCAAAGTTAAACATGAAAAACCAACGAAAATGAAAATACTATTTAAACATAAACCTAACAGACCAGCGGAAATACTATTTTAAACTTAAACGTGACAGACCAACATACAGACTCACCTACGGTCCGATCGACCGATCCTTCCATAAAGATGCGTGGACGAACATGAATAGAAGTGAGTTACCAAAGTAGCGTAGTTGCGCGTTTTCACAGTTCTAAAAAAAAAATCCCCGTGGGGTGGGACGCGTTCTAAAATGATCAAAGAGCTATTCATTGAAGGGGAATGGACCAAATGTGTATCGATTTTTCTTAATATCTTTTCGATCGGTAATGTTTCGTTCATTTTCACCGGCTACAAAGTGTCCCCGTGCGCTGATAGCATCATTTCTGTCTACCGAGCGGCGTCTACCAACCAATCCTTTTGCATTGGCTACTTTGCATTTTCCCAAACGTTTTTTAATTTCGAATCGACCACGCATATCCTTACGTAAAAAGGTTGATCGCAAATAATAATAATGATAATAATAATAAAAATAATAATAATGATAATAATGATAATAATGATAATTGAAACAGTATAATTTCAAGTTACCCCCCTCCCGAAATGTGTCTAAATTAACTGGCACCATACCAAATAGCCGAGAGAGGATCCAGGAGGATGAAAAGACCAAAGAAAAGAAAATACTAATCAGACCATCGTTGGATGAATGCGAAAATGATTGGAGCCTTCTAGAGGCTTATTGCCAACTAAATTCCAGTAAATACCAACGGTCGTTACCGACGAGAAATCAATGGTAAACGGCTGTTGTGATAACGCAGATTAATTTGCGAACATTATCGGAAAAGGTAAAAAGTACTAGAAATCTGGGGAGACTTGTTGTCATTCAGACTCCGGGGAACACTACAAGTTTTTCTTAAAGGCAGATGATGACGTGTGTGAAAACCCTTCATGAATAATAATAATAATAATAATAATAATAATAATAATGCGGAAATTTTATAGTAAGCCCCACTCTCCCCAATGGTTTACGTCGACTTGTGCAACTGCCATTACTCAAAAGCAGCATGCATACCGTAGGTTTAACCGACATAAGTCCAGTTCAAACAGACTGAAGTATATAGAAGCTAGAAATAACGTTAAGAAAGAAATAGCGACAGCTAAGAGAGAATTTACGGAAACCACTAAAAAGCGCATCGAAGCACAAAAACTAGGAACTCGAGACTTCTGGAAAATCTACAACAGTGTAGTAAATAATGGGCAATCAACAATTCCCCCACTAACCAACAATCACGAGGTTGTCTCCTCAGCAACCGACAAGGCTAACATTCTTGCCAGTCGGTTTGCCTCAAACTCCACACTGGACCCTTCCAACCACCCCCTACCTGACTTTCCTATGCGGGCAGACGCCACACTAGACGATCTGAAAACAACCCCTGCTCAGGTGTATGCTACTATAAAAAACCTTGACACCTCAAAAGCATGTGGACCCGATCTTATCCCAGCGGTGCTATTAAAAAAGTGCTCAGCCGAAGTAGCTCCAGTTCTCTCCAAACTCTACAACAAATGGCTTAATGAAGCTTGCTTTCCGGGCTGTTGGAAAACTGCTTCTGTTGTACCAGTATTCAAGAATTCTGGCGAAAGGACAGACCCATCAAATTATCGCCCCATTAGCCTCCTCCCACTTTTTGCCAAAATATTTGAGACCATAATTAACCATGCTCTAGTCCATCATCTTACAGATGCTAAACTACTGACTGACAAACAATATGGATTTAGACAAGCCCGTTCCACAGCAGACATCCTCACTGTGATCTCTGAACGTATATACCATTCACTGGACAAAGCGGGGGAGGGCAGAGCGGTAGCTCTAGATATATCTAAGGCTTTTGACAGGGTATGGCATGAGGGTCTCCTCAGTAAAATCAGATCATACGGTATCACTGGTAGAATACTTAACATAATTAAATCCTTCTTAGATAAGAGAAAAATCCAGGTAGTCCTCGACGGTCGCACATCTAAACAATATGATATAAATGCGGGAGTGCCCCAGGGTTCTATCCTTGGACCTCTATTGTTCCTGATATTCATAAATGACCTCCCCGACAACATTGCCTCTGAGATGGGTATATATGCTGATGACACTACACTCTATGGCAGACACGACAGGAAGACGAATGAACACATTTCTAAAGAAATGGCAGAAACACTAGAGGAAGACCTCCAATCTGTAGTGGAATGGGGACAAAAGTGGTTGGTCGCGTTCAATGCTGCCAAGACTAAACTAGTTTCATTCAATAATTACAAGAAACCCTCTCTACCACCCATAGCAATGGCCAACGACTCTTTATCTGAGAGTCCATCTTTCAAACTCCTTGGCCTAACGTTCACAAGAAACATGAGTTGGAACAATTACATTGAAGGCATTGCCAGGGCCGCTGCAAGAAAGGTAGGCTCTCTCTACCGTGCTAGAAAACTACTAACACTCGAAAGTATCCTCTACCTCTATAAGGCCACCATTCGCCCATGTATGGAGTATTGCTGCCACATCTGGGCTGGTGCATCTGCTACTAGTCTCTCGCTCCTTGACAAGGTTCAAAAGAGAGTCGCAAACCTGATAGGCCCTGAACTGGCATCTAAGCTTCAGCCTCTGTGCCATCGACGAAATGTTGCATCCCTCTGCCTTTTCTACAAGTATTTTAGTGGTGAATGCTCTGACGAACTGCAATCACTTGTGCCCCCACGACGCTAGCACCCTCGACAAACCCGACAGGCTACTAGATCCCACCTCCACACTGTAGAGATCCCTAGATGTAAAAGATCTTTTTACTCCAATAGTTTCTTCCCCAGAACCGCAAGACTCTGGAATTCCATTCCAGGTCCCTGCTTCCCCAACAGTACTGACGTGCAGAAGTTCAAGAGTAACGTGAACCGACACCTTGCTGCCCAAATCCCTACATAGTACCCCAGTAGTTGTTGCCCCTGATAGTAGCCCCCTACACCAAAGTGGCAATTTGCCTTGTTTGGGGTGAAAATGTAAAAAAAAAAAAAAAAAAAAAAAAAAAAAATAATAATAATAATCAAATATAAATAAATACAAACGCAAAACGTTAAGTAAACTACGCCACCTTGAAAATAAAATAAAAGTAGCACCACACTAAATTGAGGGGGGATAGAAAGACCAAAAAGAAAATCACTAACCAGACCTCCACTAGAAGAGTGCAATGTGGATTGCCACCACAATTTTAAGGAAGATTAATGGTCATTGCTAGTGATAAATCAATGCCAAACGACTGTTGCAATAATGCAAATCCATTTACGAAGGTGATCGAAAGAGGTGAATTGTACTAGAAATATGAGGAGACTTGTAAATAAATGTTACCAAAGGCAAAATAATTACTCTTCTACCTATGTGGATAAGTTTTTGTGTGTTTTAGCTTATGTTAAACTGTTTTTAAGTGTTAACTCTGTCAAGTTTCTTTTTTAATTAGCATTCATTAGAAGATCACGTTGAGTCTAGATAATCGCTCTAAAAGCGAAAATTAAACAAAAATCTAATAAAAATAAGGAATTCGGGTCAACATTACATCAAACGCACCTAAAAGTGGATTCACTTGTTCTGAAAATAACAAATGAATAATAATAAAAAAAAAACAATTACGCGCGCAACAACAAAAAAAGATACATTTCAAAGTCCCGAAGATTAAAAAGAAAATACGCCCACGCAAATTCTGCAGGAAACAACATTTAAAATGCGTTTTGTTCGGCGAACATAGTTGAAAGCATACCAAGTGAAAAAAGAGTGCACTTCCCAACCAATAAACGCTAAAAGAAGGATTTAGTTTTCCAAACTTTTTCTCACCTCGCCTGGGAGCCGCTCGACAAATACTTAAATTAATTCACTCATTCATTCTCATTAGGCGCTCCGCACTCTGCATTCCTCACTCTTCACTCACCGCTCTTCACTCACTTCTCTATTCACGTCAACGACTCCGTTGCTACGTATTTTTCCTCCAACATGACAAAACAAGATTATCCACACGTACACACACACACACACACACACACACACACACACACACACACACACACACACACACCGCTAATAATCGAGATATTCAGCCACACACAAGGACATTTACCATCGTCTTTATTTCTCCTAGCATACACAAAAATTAAGCATGTTTTGCCGCTGAGAAAACAAAGGACACTCTATGTCTAAATAAGTTTCACATTTGCAAGAACTGTCTATCCAGACACACCTTCTGGACACTAAAAAATTATTCGTTTCTTACTTGTTATTTTTGTATGAATAAATACCGTTTATTTCACATGTCTGATTTTATTTTATTTTATTTGTGGTGGAAGAAAGGGTCTTATGAGACCTGAGTACCTCTACAGAGATTATCAGGACTGCACATTACTGAATTATGTTGACCGCAATAGAGTTTACACTACTTTTATTTTGAATTAAAACACTTGAATGTATGTGAAACAAACACAAAAGACTTCTCCAGGTAGATAGAAAGGTAACTTATCTTGCCCTTGGTAAAGTTTAATTGTTGTATATTTATTTTTTTTTATGTTTCTGTTTTGTTGGCTCTTGTTAAAATAGGCCAATGTTTATCGGGGTAAATTCTGCCCATTCTTTTATATTGCATGAATCAGATGATTCTATTGTTGGCAATGGTTTCTCCGATATATATTTTTTTGATTTGAGGTTACCAATATCCTTAGTGAATTTGTTTCTGTGGAATGAGTTAGAATCGAACATGGTATACTCAGTCTGTGTCGTATACCACTTTACCCCTAATCCGGCAACAATATTAGGAAAATAAACTCCCTGTTCCGTGTCTTCTAAAAACTGTTTTACTTACAATGTAAACAGAGCGCGTATGAGCGCATGTGAAAATATCAGCAGCAGCCTAAGGATAGATGGCCAGCGAAGTTATTAGCAGCAGCAGAGTTTGAGCACTATGCAAATTAGCAAATGCACGCCGACTTGCGTCAGAAGAAAAATAAACAAAAAAGAACATGTTGTCGGGGAGAAACAAAGTGCAGGTTGAAAAAGATAGACGTGTAAAGTCGAAGAAATGGCTGTCTAACGGTCGGCGTGTGGTCGAAGAGAAAGAGAAACACGAGCCGGATGAGATGGATGTGTTACCCATGTGGTACTGGCGAGAGACTTTTAAGCTGGTGTCCTGATGGCAGGGTTTTGTTAATCTCATGACAGACGAAATAAACAGTAAGAAAAAAAGCAAGAAGTTTGGAAAGTAATCGTAATAAATGCTTTTTATAAAGACAGAAAGAAATGCCGACCTGGATTTTTATTTATTTCTTTCCTTTATTTGCTTCTGTGACGTTACATAACTACGTTCCGTCAGACATTCTTTGTTTTGCGATGCTTAAATATTTAAAAGTTGATAAATATGTTTTGATAGTATATTCAGAAAAAAAAATCAGTCGAGAATCAAAGTCTCATATTTCGCCTTGTCCTCCTCCTATCAATGCCCAAACGCCGTTAAGCAACTTTTATGTAATTGGTCCAGCCATCTAAGAAATTAAACCAAGGACACTTTAGTCTGAAAAGGTATATCCATTAAAAAGATATGCCACATTTATTTTTTATTCCCTTTTGCTCTCTGTAAAAGAGAGAGGGGCAAGATTTTCGCCATGTCTTTTAAAAACCGTTTTTATTAAAGGTGAGTAGGCGATGTGACAAGGTAAAAAGATGGTTTACCCGATGAGGTTAAGTTTTGTCACGAAAGGTTCTGAGAACGGTACCAAATTGTGACACGACGGCTCGATCAATAGATTATAACAACAGAATATGAGAATGCGAGGATTAGTTGGTTAGACATCATTTTGTAAAGAGCTGAAGAGAGAAGGCATGCCTGAAATGTGGGTGTTTCTTCATTCTCTGAGGATGACGTCTTCATGTTGAAGTCATCTGGCTGGAATCGTATTCAGGCACCGTTTCATTATTTAAACAGTCAAGGCACATCAAACCACAAAATATACTAGCGAGGGGTACACGGCGTTGCCCGGGTGTTTGGCGGTGTGTAGGAGGTTAAAAAAAGTAAGTATGAGGATCGAACTCGAACCGTTGAGGCAAAGTTGTAGATTAAAGTGTTAAAAACAAGTGTGACGTTAACCATTGCCCCACCGCGACATGCTAACGGAAACACGTTTGAATTTATTTAATTACTTGGATTTGGCAGGTGCCCGTTTAACTGAGGGATTTTTATTTTCCCAAGATTTTATAGGAAAAAGACTAACCCACATGCGAGCAAATTAAATAGACAGGCGAGCTTCGTTGTTAACTGTGAGATATTACGATTTATATGTGATATAAAAGGTTTTAAAAAGTTGTGAAGCGACCGACCGCTTCTCTGAAAGAAGCCTTTTGTAGACATACAGAAAAAGCGAACACACATACATGCATGCATACATTTTCGCTTTTATATTTATAGATAAGTCTTGAGTAGTTAATTTTACACATTATATATTAAAATATTTTGCAATTTAAAAATTAACAACAATTTACAATTAATTTTGAATTATCAGCCTTTAAGCTAACAATCTAGCTCTTCATAACATGTGCTGAGAGAGAGAGAAAGAGAGAGAGAAAGAGAAAGGAGAGGTTCCCCCTCTCTTTTACGGAGAGCAAAAAACCTACAGGTGCTCACCTCATGGCTTCCAACGATCAAGAAAAAAAATGGGTATCGTGAAATTGCATTGTTTTCTTTTTTTTTTGTATCGCTCAGCGCGACGAAATCACGAACCGGCTATGGTGGGGGTGAACAACGACCAGTGGCACTGAAAACAGTGCCACAATCCCCCCCCCCCCACACATTAAACTAGGCAAACTTAACTCTCTCTTAAAACTATTTTCCCTTTAAGTTAAGTCACAGCACGGGAGGGGAACTTATCTTTACACTTTTCTTCAAAATAAATGTGAACTTATTGTAAGTACAATACTTTGTTCTTTTTTTAATAGTAGAAAAAAGGCATTGTGGATATATTTTCGACAGTATAACCTCCCCCCTCTTTTGTTGTACTCCTAAGTCCTCATCTTCAACAAATGAGCGATGTTTCTCACAGAGGGGGAAAGAAAATACTGTATAGATGATCTGCAGCGATGACTAAATTCTATTTCCATTCTATTCTTGTTATCATGTCACTAATGATGAAGATAAACAGTTTCCTAGGCCGATGTTTTCTTTCTAATAGTCAGGAACCCGAAGCTTTGATTAAGTACAAAGGAGACTCCTTATCAGCAACTGTCAAGTATCGAGACTACTACTTGCCATTGGGTGAATGCAGTCTACACCATTCAGTAGCTTCTGGTAGGATCTCTTGGTGCTGCAGCTTATCTTTTACATTGGTCTACAAAAGTCTTTATTCTTCATTTTCTTCTTTGTCCATATATTCTCTCTCTCCCGCTCAAGCCTGTTCTAAATAACTCTGCTAACCTGTTCCACAAACTCCACAAACTCAACAAACTCCACAAACTCAACAAACTCAACAAACTCCACAAACTCAACAAACTCAACAAACTCAACAAACTAATTATGTAAAATCCAAACAAACAAAATACAAGGACACCAAAAACCAAAACTTCCACTTCAACGTCAGGCTGTTGTTGGTTGGTTATTTTGTTCTACGGCATACCGACCCTTTTCAGGTTATTTAATGCCGAATCCAGTGATTTTGAAGGGAATTTCTTTTAATAGAATTTTTTTTTTCAAGCAATTTTCTATGTAACCCATAGTTGGGACCCTAACAGGTACAACCACTCCGAGCCAGAGTGGACCTAGGAGCAATGACAATTAAAGTGTGGCCCCACACTCCCCAAAGCTCGCAAGCTTGGGCCTCACCATCGGATATATTTAAGGTTATATTCAGGACCTCTAACACCAGGAATCTACGTTCCAACCTTCCAGGGACATATCTAAAGAAGACCACAAACACCCCTAGATAAGCTTTACAGTAACACTTACTTACAGGACAGCATTTATGTTTTCCTCTACCTAATAACAAAATTGCTATATTTTAGAGTATCGCTAAGAAAATTGATCATAGTGTGTCTACTCATCTCTCATCCAACATTTACATCCGTGAAAATCTTAATGTTCAGAATGTTGAATGGTTAGTTGACTCAAACAAAACGCGTTGCGAAGGGAGATTTTGTCACGGTCTCCCCCTTGCTTATAACCTAACACAGATTGTTAACGAACCCACTCAGTTATGTGGTGCTGACAGACAATTTGCAAGTGTTATCCACATCATAGCCTGAACTGTGTTCATCCTCAATTCTGTCCCGCTATGATTCTCTGATTTCTCTGTTGGCTGAATAAAGATAAAAACAATACATAACAAAACCGCAATTATCCATCTTCGTCGAACAGTATGTCGATACTCGATGTATCGATACTTGATGACCGATAGGAACAATTTCCAAACGTTCATATCCCAACTATCTCCATCTTTTATGTTAAAAAAGAATTCGTCTATTATAACATCCACTTAACTGAATGGTTAGCCATTGCCATAGACAACTATATACCTTACTAGAAATTCCAGTAAAAACTGAACAGCCAGTTATGGTTCAACCCTTAAATGTGCTGCAAAAGTTACACGTAGAAGTAACTACTTTAATTGCTTTTAAATGTAATAGACGTTTTGAAATTTAAGTCGCCTTCAGAAATGCCAGAAATCACTACAAAAGGATTATAGAAAACGCAGGAGAAGCATATGCTCAATTCACCAAGTTTAAATTAGAAAAAAAAGGCATAAGCTGCGTTCGTGAGAGTTTTGGTGAATAACAAATAAGATTACAGAGATTCTAGTCATCTATCCAAACCATCACCAACAAGCCTGAGTCAATTGCGTCAACATCAGACAAAGCGGAACTGTGTGTGTGTTTGGGTGTGAAACGGCACCAACTCTATTCGGGTTTTACCGATTTCCCCCAAAGGAGGAAGTTCCATGGGAGTAAGAAATTCACAAGCGATCCCCAGTCCCATGTATAACAAGCTGAACTGTTTCGCAAAAACTTTACACCACACTCAACATAATGGCATCAAAGCCATCTACCTCCAGAATATCATCCCAAAACCAAAACCGATATCCACATATCTGGTCGTGATGTTGCTATACCTCACCAAGAATCTTGACGCCAGCGAAGCAATTGGTGCTGACGATGTGCCAGTTATAGTACTCAAAAAGCTGCAACCGGAACAAGCACCCATTTTGCAAAACTGTTTAATCGTTGCTTAAAGCAAAAATGCTTCCCAACATCCTGAAAAACCTCATTAGTCTGCGTAGTATTTAAAAATCGTGGAGATCATTATTCTGCATTCAGTATAGACCAATTACATCTTCTGTATGTTATGAGTATGTTGCTTGAATCCGTGTTAAATAGAGAAATAGTCAACCACTTAAGCAAAAACAGTCTAGTCAGTTTTATTTACAAAGCAGTTACCACTTATCAAGAACTAAAGGTCACTCGAGAATAGGAGTTAATGAGTGTTAATGGAACAATTTCGTAGTAATCGTATTAGAAATTTGGTACATTGGATAATTTAAGGGTCAGCTCGTCAAGAATTTATTTACGTTGGTCTTGAAGACAACCATATTCTAGTCAGCTGGAAAGCAGGCAAACGGAAAATGTTACACAGGCGTGCAGTTCTAAGAAATAAGCTTTGTTCATGGAATCAACGTTTAGGTTTAGGCACAGATAAAAGTGAGGGAAACATTGATGGTTTCATCTAGACGAGTGGATTCATAAAGAATTGGCAAGGGAGGACCAAGGATTGGAGTTCAGCCAACCACTTGTTATGAAGATATCAATAGAAAGACAAGCTTGCAACGTTTCTTCTGTGTGGAAAGAGGTTTCAGATAAGAGAAATGGGCATCTCTCACTGGGCTACAACGTCTATTTTGAACTCTGTCAAGGCAGAGGAAGGTGGTTCGAGCAACTCCTGCAGAGATGTGTCAACAGTACTCCTTCCTATAACGTACTTGGCTCTAATACTTAATAGAGAATTCCATCGTAACTGAGATATCTATTGAAGCGGTAGTATGGCCCCACTATTTTCCACTGACCTTGACAATGGATTTGGTGTATGTGTTCTGTTTCAGATCAGGAGTAGAGTTCAGACCTAGAAGTCTGTCAAAACATGAAGCCTCCTCAAGATGAGAGCCACTTGATGACAGTAAATATTTTAGTTGATGATGTAAAGATGTGAGATGCATTGTAATTAACCAGCCACCCCTTTTTCCATTGCATCACCTGCCCAAGATCAGAGGAGAAATAATCAGAGAGAACTTGGTCATTTGAGGCATCTGATATGTTTTCATAGATGGTAGTGTTGTCAGCATAAATGTCTACAAATAATCTTAGGTTGTGATTTGGGAGATCATTGATGTAGATCAGGAAGATAGTTGGTCCCAGGGTGGACCGCTGAATGATTTTAGCATTAATGCTGTGAACTTCTGATTTATGCCCATCAACCACTACTCTTATAAACTAATAAGAAAGAAATGATTTAATGATTAAGAAGACATTTCCAGCTATACCGTAGCTGGAGATCTTGTGGAGTAGACCTTTATGCCATACTCAATCAAATTTAAAGAGCAATTGCCCTAAATAGGAAGCACCCGCTTATCAAAGAAGATAGCAGATAGCACATCTTCTGTATATCTAATAGAACGGAAACCATATTGCATGTTACTGCGGAGGTTACAAGCAATATGATTTCTGCCCTGAAAGATCAAACTGACTATAATATTACATAAGACCAGCGATTGTATCGACGGTAGATTCATTTATAGAGCAATAGCTCTTGACTTATAAAAGAAATATGATTACATTTGGCATAAATGTTTACTTCACAAGATTTGCAATTATAAAATATCCGGAAATGTTTTCTCAACCATTAAATCTTTTCTCTCCAATAATTTAAATAAGTAGTCGTTGATGAGCAAGACCAAACGGCAAACATCAACTAACATTCCTCGAAAATCCATTATGAGTCCAACTCTCTTCCTTATCTTCATCAAATCCCAAATCATTCATACTCTCTGATAAACAAAAAAGAAGATAAAAGAGCAAATCTATTGTGCCGTGTTGTAAGTACGCGTCGGCGACTTGCGTATGAAACCAGACGAAATTCATCGACATATTGGCAAACGACACTTTCTCTTATGGCAATGATTCAAAGGTCAACAACAATCAAAATTCCTCTGAGTCTCACCACTCTGCCCTGGACGTGGTACAATGGGACAAAAGGTGGATAATTAATGTTAACATGTTCATTTCATCCAACCGATATAGATAGCTCTCATCTCAAAGGAGTTATCTGCTTCAACACGTTTGATCTGAAGTAGAAGACTTACATCAAATATTTTGCCAATGTCGCAGGAAAAAAACAATTGGATCATTCTATTGCTCTAAAATGTATCTCACTCTCGACGAAACTCTCTACCTGTACAAGAGCCAACTACGTAATAAAATAGAGGACACTTGTCCCATTTTGTAAGGAGCTGCTCGGAGCATCGTATCCTGCATAGACAGAATTCAAAACCGGCCTCGAAACATAACAGATGATGCTCCTTTCTCCTCCTTGCAACCTCTTCCCCACAGAAGAGATGTTACGAGCCTGTCTCTGCTCTATCGTTATTTTCATGGCAAACGTTCGTCTGAGCTTCAATCCATGACGCTCTTCCAGATTTACAAAACAAACACACGTCTTGCTACAACCACTATCAACAATTCTTTCCAGTCTTTATCTGTGCTTAAATCTAAACACAAATTCTATGAACAACGCTCATTTCCTAGATATGTTCGTCCGTAGAACTCTGTTCCGTTAGGCTGCTTTCCAGCTGACTACAATATAATCTTCTTCAAGTTCAATGTAAAGTAATTCTTATATCATGCCGTCGCCTTAAATAATCAAAATTTACCCAATTTCCACCAATAACATTGTCTCAGTTATCACTATATACACATTATCCATGGGTGGCCTTCATGCCTTCAAAAGCGGTGACTCAGATAAACGAAAGAAAAGAAGTCAGCGATCCACCGACAACCAGAGCCTATAATAGCGGTGCTAGGCCGGATGTCAAAATGGACGTATGTAGCAATTTTTATATACTCCTTTACAAGGCCGCAAAAGATGCCTTCACGGTGTTGTATATGTCTTAAGAGATGCTTTTGTGACTGATGAAATTAAATTAAAGCAAATAACTATGAACAACTGAAAGGGCACTTTAGGAAAACCTTCCGGTTCAATAATTAATTTTTACAGCAGACTTAATTTCACGCATCGTGATTTGCATAATTATATTTCGTCACATTCAAAATAAAAATTAGTCGATGTCCTCGACAAGTGCCTAGATTAAATTTATAAAAAAGAAATATTTCATTGATTTTGAAAACAAAGATGGTTTTATTTAGATCAGGAATTGTAGCGCTTTTTTATAATAGGTCACCACTTATCAAGGCTAAAGGTATACGTGGATAATAGTTAATGTGAATGCCAGTTGGATAACAGGGTTTAAAATGATAGAAAAAAAAACTTGGTTTCAGTTTATTAATTTAGAAAATTAGAAAAGTAATTAGGTTGATGCAAAAATAATGTCGTTTTTACATATATTTGTGGTAAAACGACATTATTTTTGCGCCATTATGTCGAATAAAGAGTAAATGAGCTTCTGTGCATTTCGACAAAGGCGTACTAAGTGTAAGTCGAAGTGACACAGAGTGTAGAAGATAAACAACCAATATCAACAATTCCCCCCCTCTCTCTCTATCTGTGCCTAAACCGAATCATAAATTCCATGAACTAAGAGTCTTTCCTAGAAATGCCCGCTTGCGCAACTTTGTTCTGTTTGTCTGCTTTTAAGCTGACTACAATATGGTCGTCTTCAAATCCAATTTAAGCAACAAAAAAAAATGAAACCACAAATTCCGTTAGGATATGGAAGTACAAACAGATAAACTCATCATAGCAAGGAGACCGGACATGATTGTTATAGTTAACAAGGAAATAAAGTATCAAGTATCAAATTGTACCAGATTTTGCCACCACAGCAGTTCACAGGGTGATGATCAAAGAGAGGAAAAACAAAGCAAATACGCGGAGTTTGCTATAGAACCGAAAAGATTATGAAAACTGACGAAAGTCAATTTAACGCTAATAATCGCAGGAGTATTAGGAACAGTTCTAAAAAACTAAAAAAAACAACAACAGACTATTAAGAATTGGGCAGCAACGATTAAAACAGTTGAAATCTTAAGGAAAATCTTCGAATGCAAAAACAAGACATATATATTACGAACACTAACAAACACATGCCCCCCAAAAAAGGCAGAAACCTCAACTGATACCAGATAAAGAAAAAGTAAAATAAGTGGTCTAGCTACAAACCCTATCAGCAATTTCCCTCTCTATCTTTCTGTGCCTAAATTGAAACACAACTTTCATGAATAAAGCTTCTTTCATAGAAGTATCTGCTTGTGGAACTTTGTTCCGTCGGCCTGCTTTTCAGCTGACTACAATGTGGTCGTCTTCAAATCCAATTTAAGCAAAAAAAAAAAAATGCAACCACAAATTGCGTTGGGATAGGGAGGCACAAACAGATAAACTCATCATAGAATAGTTTGCTATAGAACTGTAAAGAATATGAAAACTGAGGAAAGTCAATTTAACGCCAATAATCGCGGGAGCACTAGGAACAGTTCTAAAAATCTAAAATAAATAAATAAATAAATAAAAACAGAATACTAGGAATTGGACAGCAAATCTTAAAGAACACTTTCGAATACAAAAAAAGAAAACGCTAATTAATCATATGAAAATTGAAACAAACGTAAAAAATGCAGCATGAAATGAACACCACACGAAACTGTAATAAAATGTGCCCCAACAAAAAGGCACAAACCTCGACTGATATCATATGAAATAATCGTGAACGGCCAGAGTGGCGCACTAACAAGATCATCAATGTGGGAGTGCGGGGAGTACTCGGATCTCCGGGAGTTTTTTTTTTTTTTTGTCACTTAAATCTCAGAGAAGATCAATTATCGTTGCCAGAGAGAAATCAATAAATCAAGAAAGCAGGTGTTGCGATGTCACTTGCAAGGTTATCGAAAGAGATGGAGATCATTGAACATCTGGAAATGGACGTATTGTCACTTAAACTCCAGGGAAAACCATCGTTTATTATCAATGACAATTCACAGATGATGACCTGTTTGAAAAGTAGTAACAACAATGTTATTACTACTACTACTACTACTACTACTACTACTACTACTACTAATAATAATAATAATAATAATAGAAGAAGAAGAAGAAGAAAGGTAGGAGAATGAGATGAAGGTTTATTCACCAAAGAGATGATTTTTTTAAAACTCAACATAACTTGTTGAAACAAGGGAGATAATTGCAAGGGCGATAATTGTCATTTGTCATTTGAAAAGAGATTTGTGACATTAATGATCTCGTCAAATCTGCCATTGTCTCAAGAAGAAATACATTCAATGCCAAAACAAGATTCGTCAGATGCATTGTCTGACAATAATGGTCACCAGACTACAGGACTGAAGGCTGCGAAAATGTAAAAGAAATAAAATAAATAAAATAGAAACTGAATGAAGAAATTGATTTCTTTTGCTTCATTTATTTCCTGGGGGTTAGAAACACACAAATTTTTCTTGTGTTTTATTTATATTTGTTCGTTTTTACTTTCTATCCATTTCTCTCTTTTTCTGTTTTCCTTTTTTCTGTATTTTACTCTTTTTCTTTTTCCGCATTTAATTTATTTTCCTCTTTCTTTTCTTCTTCCTTTCTAGTGTTTTTCTTTTCCATATACTTTCTACTTCTCTGTTTCTTCAATCTTTAATTTCCTGCTTTCCTTCTTTTTTCTTTTTTCTCGTTTTTTTCGTTTCTCCTTTCTTTTGTCTCTTTCTTTTTCTGCTTCCATTTTGATATACTTTTTCTTTGTTTCTTCGCTTTTTTATGTGTTTTTCTTCTGTGATTTTTTTCTTTAATTTTTTCTTACTTTCTTTTACTGCGTTCTTTTTTATTATAAGTTCTTTTTCTTTTCCTCATTTCTTTTATTTTCTTTCTCCTTTCTTTCCTTTTTTATTTTTAATTTATTTTACATTTGTTCTTTCTTTTCTGTGTTTTTTTCTGTTTTCCCTTTTCCTTTCCTACCATCCTCCATTTTGTTCCACTTTTATTTTTAGTTTACATGTTTTCATTCCATTTTCTCTTTTTTTTCGTTTAACCAACAATAAATATTTTCTTTTTTCTTTTTCACGTATCTTTGTTATTTCTACTTTCTTTCATTTCTTTCTTCATTTTCCGGCTTTCTTTCTTTTTTTCTTTTTCCTTATTTCCATGTTTTTTCATTTCCTTTCTTTTTCTTCTTTCTTTAATTTTTTCCTTTTCTTTTTCTTCTTTGTTTTGGCTCTTTCTTTTTCTGCTTTTATTTTGATGATTTATTTCTTTATTTTCTTCTTTCTTTTTTCTTTCTTTGTCTTCTTTCTTTCCACATATCCTTGTTTTTCTACTTTCTTTCGGTTCTTTCTTCATTTTCCGGCTTTCTTTGTTTTTTTTTCCTTCTTTCCATTTTCTTTTTCATCTCCTTTCTTTTTCCTCTTCCTTTCCTTTTCTACTTTTATTTTGACATGTTTTCCTTTATTTTATCTTTCTTTGTTCTATTTCTTTCTTCTTTCATTTTTTCTTGCTTTTCTTCGTTATTTCCTTTACCGCTTTCTGTATATTATAGGCTCCTGTTATTTTCCCATTTCTCATATTTTCTTTCTTTTTTTTTCCTTTCTTATTTTTCTTTCATTTTTCTTTTTATTTTCTTTTACTTTCTGTTTTGTTGTTTTCTATCTTCCTTTACCATCCTTTGCTTTGTTTCACGTTCATTTTTATTTTAAACGTCTTCGCTTTCCTCTTGTTCTGTTTTCTTTCTTCCTTTACCTGCTTTGTTTCACCTTCAATGTTTGTATACAAAAGTAAATACGTTCTTCTTTCTTTTCTCCTTTCTTTCTATTTTCTTTATTTTCCACATATCTTCGTTCTTTCTACTTTCTCTCTTTTCTTTCCTCCATTGTTTCTTTCCTTTGTCTATTCTTCATCCCTCATGAACCTAGCAACAATACAATCAACCAAATCCATTATTTCAATCCACACTTTCCTCTGAACTATTTCTACGGTCCAAGTTAAACCGTAATATCTATAAAAGAAAGACCACTTTCCGGCACGTCCAAACGTCTATTATTGTGCTCTCCCTTTGTAATGTCGAAACATGCTGATATATAATTAACTTGATGCAACGTTTCACAACATGTTAAAATTGACGCATTCAAATTTTTGTAGAATTTGTGTGACATAACTCTTACGTTTTGATCCGATTCTATTTTTTTATTCAATTTTGGAGATGCTTTTAGTTTTAAAGCCCGTAGTTAATAATTTATTGGAGTCTGTTATCATATTGCATATCTACGAAAGATTAATGCAAGCAACAGTAAACGTAGTCATTAGTTTTGTCTTCTCTGCGCCAGCCTCTCGAACCAATGATTCTCAAGTCCTTCACCACCCTTACCCAAGGCACACCTCCATGGTGGTCTATCTTCGGCTAGCTCCTCCCACACATTCACATCGATGCCAAGAGCGATCAGATCCCGTTTGGCCAAGTCTTCAAAGCGCAGCACCGGGCGACCGCGGCTTCTTGATCCATTTGCCAGTTCGCTGTAGAGGATATCCTTAGAGAGACGGCCATCGGGCATTCTGCACAGGTCCAAGCTAGCGCGATCTTCGTATATATATATATATATATATATATATATATATATATATATATATATATATATATATATATATATCTATATATATATATATATACTAACATGGGTACCCAGCGTTGCCTGGGTTGACATGAGGTTGTGTTTGAAACACACCTGTATACTAATCATTTTCATCATGGGTAACGTGGATACCCCCACAACAAAAATAAAAGAACGAATGAAAACATGTAAATGTAATCGCCCCCAAAAAGAAGAACTATGTGATACCCTCGCCACAAGATATTTCGAAACTATTCTCCGGATATTGAGCATTGGAAAGCCCCCCCCCAAATAATTAAGAATATATCATTACAACTTTTATTTCAATTAAAATAGCAGCGATTGCCCGTGAGATCGCAAAAAAAGATCTACCAAAAATTAAGTCCAAAAACAATTAAATGAAATTTTTCGTCATTTTATATTTCTAATATAATCCTGCCCCCCAAATGAATTTGTCATACTTTGGGGTTCGTTCTGTTTATAAAATTGTTAGGTGAAAGTACAGAATGGTCTCATAAAAATTAATTAAGTTATTTTATTTTTCAAATGTAATTTGAATGTAATTTCAAATGAAAATTTCCCCCGAATAAAAAATAAAAATAATAATTCAGCTTAGAAGAATATTTCGAAATAAAAACAACAGACAATATTTACTAACGTGCTTCGTTGAATTAAACAATCACAGTTATTTCCCCTTACGTTTCTGGTTTGAAAATTTAACGATTTAAGATTTCAGACAAAATAGGTCAAATCAAACATGAATTGAAATTTAACTAAACTAAATTATTAATTTTTGTTTCAATTAGTACAGTTAAAACGAAGCTATCATGTTGAATAAGTAATATCATCAAGCTAATTATTTAAATAGATTTAATTTAATGTGATATGCTAATGACCGTACCTCAATCAATGTAGATGTGGTTTGAAGAATGCTATATATAGAGATTACGTATAAAATGTAATATCTCCGTTGGCAGTATCATATCATGGGCTTTAATATTTCTTGACCAGGAGAGGTGTACGCACATATGGCCTTTATTTTTCTTTGATCATTGTGAGTTGTACACACAGACAAACGAACGCTACATTATATATATATATATATATATATATATATATATATATATATATATATATATATATATATACGTACATAAATCCAGGCGTGAGATATTCAAAAATAGGAACTAATAGACTCAACGAGGTTGTTAGATAGTGCTTAATAATCTCTGCCACATTCTTGTCGCAGGGTATTAAGAAGTCTACAATTTGCCACTTTTTGAGATCTTGTCAGTGACAACCAAATCCGGATTGTTCTAATTGCTTGGTCGTCATGACACTTTTGTCTCACCATACCTCTACATTTCTATCCTCACTTGTTCTCACGTCATCAGGCACCTCCTCGAACCACCTTTCAGCACACTTAATTTCAAACTTCTTTCAAATCTTCCAATATATCCGAAGCCCAATGCGATCGTGTATTTTGCAGTACTCTCTCTGAGCTACCATTAAAACAAACGCCTTTTTTGCGCCAGAATTTATTTTTCTACATAGTTATCACCATTGTCAATGCAATTTTTCCAGTAACCTAATGACTAGGTTTATGGTAACAGAATATTCTTTTCATTTTTTTGACTCTCTAGTATATATCCGACACAGTCAGAGAATCAACCGAGAACAACTTCACTCTATATAAAAGCATATAAAATATTAATGGATACAAACTTGAGACTCAAAACAATAAAAAGAATATGCTGTTGTCCTAGCCCTACTAATAACACATCTCATCTTCTGACTCACGTCTATGATATGGATTGTTTTCTTAGAGTCTCACACTATAAATATCTTTTAGTTTACATAAGAGTCACTATAAAGGTCCATAGGCCACTCGAGAATAAGGATTAAAGGGTGTACAGTATCAGAATCATAGTAATCGTTAGTAGTGGAAGTTCGGTAAATTTGATAACTTAAGTGGAACGGCTCATCAAAAACTTGTTTACATTAGACTTGAAGACAGCCATATTGTAGTTAGCTGGAAAGCAGGTAAACAGAAGACAGTTCCACACGCGTGCAGTGTTAAGAAAGAAACTTTGTTCATGGAATCTACATTTAGGTTTAGGCAAAGATAAAGAGTAGGCGAAATTATTGATAGTGTTTCCAGCTAGATAAGTGTTTCTCGTGAAAGTTTGATGAGGGGGGGCAAAGATTGGTGCTCAGACGAGCACTTGCCAATAGTGATGAAAGTTTAGGTCATAAATTCTTGGGTTAAATCATCAGGAAAATACAATTTGCAATCTTTTCTGATCCATTCCGGCGGAATTAAAAACAGCTCTACGAAAGCAACTCCTCTCATGGACGTGCGTCAGAAGCAGATGTGCGTCATTGAATTCTTCCATGCAGAATAAATTAGACCAATAAAAATCTCCCGCCGTCTGTTGAACGTTTACGAAGCCGATGCAATTGATGTCAGTACAGTTAAAAGATGGGTTCGTCGATTTCAGAGTGACGACAGAGATGTTAGTGACAAAGTTTTTTCCTCATTTTTTCCGAGCGAGGCATCAATAGTGGTTGGTAAACCCGCTTTCAGATAATTGATGACTATGTAGAAAAATTAAACGAGCGTTCGTTTGAAAAGTACGACCCCTGTCTTCGTAGCCCTACAACGTTTTAGTTTTAAAGTTAAAAAAGAAGGCCTTATTTTTGGAACGGCTTTCGTATATAAATCTTTGATTTCAGTTTTCACTACTGTAAGCCGCAAGAAAAGAACTATCTCTCAAGTTACTAGCAGGGAGACTCTACGTTGCCTGTGATTAAACGATGATCATATTCTCATATTCTAATTTGCATTGAAACTGACCGATTGCTTGCTGTAGTTGAGGACATATCGCGATGTACATGGAGAAATCTTCACATACCTCCCCGCAGTGACATAGTCCACAATATATTGTAGTCTATATTGCACTGTAGAGAACCTGCTGTTTATTTTATAACATTTTTATATATAGTGGGTTGAATAAAATGAAAAATCTAAGTACCATGGGGCAATTGTGCCTTAAACTGAAACATTCATTTCGAATGAGCCCCTGTCATATAAAAGACCCCTGTTTATATTATATGTCGGGCCTTTCGGCTTGTGTCGTAATAAAACATTTCAAATGCATTTGTGATGTTAGGTTGTGCAAGGTGTTAACTTACACAATCTCGCCTGTCCCATTTTCAATTATCAATACTTATCGAAGACATTCCGATACTACTAAATAACACTGCCTGGCACAAAAACAGAGTTCAAAATAGACTTCGTAGCCTCGTAGGGGATGTCCTTTTCTCTCCCCTGCATCTTCTTTCTCGAAGAAGAGATGTTGCGAGTTTGTCTCTGCTTTATCGTTATTTTCATGGCAAATGCTCGGCTGAGCTCCAATCTATGCTCTTCCTCGCTAAACTTCCACAAGAAACACTCGTCTAGCAGAAAACACTATCACAAATTTCCCCACTCTTTATCTGTGCCTAAACCTAAATGTAGATTCCATGAGCGAAGCTTCTTTCTTAGAACTGAACGCCTATGGAATTGTTTTCCGTTTTCCTGTTTTCCAACTGACTACAACATGGTTGTCTTCAAGTCTAACATAAACAAGTTTTTGATGAGCCGTTCCATATAAATTAACAAATTTACCGAATTTCCATTACTAACGATTACTATATTGTCCAATTTCTACTGTACACTTTTTTACCCTTAATCCTCGAGTGGCCTTTTGGCCTTGGTAGTTGTGATGCCCATGTAAAAAAAAAAACAAAAAAAAAACATAAAGTGCCTTCGTATGAAATTTCATAGAAATCAGACCGGCCATTTTCGAGTCCATAGGGAACGAACTCGCAGACACAGACACAAACACACAAAGTTTTATTTTATATAATAGTAGAGATATCGTCTTATAATTAGTTTTATTAAGTTCGACGTCTGTGTTTAATTCAGCCAGGATTCCTCTAATCATATCGATGCATTAGCAACTAAAACACTTCCTGAACACACGAGACAATCAAACAAGCATCACCAAGATTAGGATATTAAGATATTAGCATTTCCGATTGGTTGCGACCATATCCTTCGTATAACAATAAAAGACAGTGTTCTCATGTTCTTAAACCTTTAGAGAAATAATTACCGGTTCTTATGTTTCGGAACTTCTCAAATAAGAAGATTTATTAGTTGAATTATTCAAACTACTGTCCTAATCTTATATGCTATTTCCACAACGTTTCTGTCCGTCATATATTGCAGAGGACAGCTCCCGGTGTTTAGTTTGAAACGAAGTAATTAGGATCGAATATTATTATTGACCGATAATTCTGGAATCGAACGCAGTTGTTAGGAGTTAAAATGGATACATTTTTGTTAGCTAGATACGAGTCCAGGAATGCAGTGAATTGTTCATTGTAATGAGGAATACAAGTTAGAAATAACTTATACAACAAAGAATGTGGCTATGCAGAAAGTTGCGTTGGTTTAATTTGGGTCAGGAGCAGAAATAATGGAACAATGAAATTAAAGAATTTCCACAGAGAAAAGCTGAGACTTCTGTTGCCAGGACACGTGTTGCAAGCATGTGCATGGAATTCGTATATCTGACCTGCATTCTGACGTCACAAAGAAATATAGTTTTGATATTTATACTAAAATTAGTCTAGAAAATAGTCAGGTCGTCTGAGTAAATCAGTCAGGAAGAGTTCGAGCTAGTCGGGAAGACTGACAGAAACATCTTAGCAAGCGAAGGGGGGTCAGGAAAAGACGACAATGTAGCAGCGTTAGCAAGCAATGAATTCCAATCACCAGCTGAATGAATAATTGTCTTATTTTGTTACGTAAGCCTTTTGTCTTCGTTCTTCATTCAACCACAAGGTAATGTGTTTCGTCTTCGTCGTCTTGTATAAAAAAAAAACTTTGTATGAAAGTCTCTTCCAAATGTTGACTACATCCCTCTCTTTGAAAATGCAATTCCCTCCTGTTTAAATAACTGTCATTAACATTTATCTTCACATCTCAGCGCCATTAGAATTGCTTTCAGAGAAGCAGGTAGCAGGAACGGAATTCCAAAGTCTAGCTGTTCAAGGAAAAAAAAACTAATAGAGTAGAATGCTGTCTGGCATTTAGGGATCTAAACAGTGGAAGGGTGTGATTTTGTTGCTCTTCGGGTTGTCGGGGACATGTATGTCAAGGGGCCCAGGTACAAAGAGTTCTCCAGGGCACTTACCATTCAGCTACATGTAAAACACGCGCAGAGATGCAACATTGCGGCGATGGGACAGGGGGTTTGAGATTAGATGACAAAGTGGGATCAATTAGATTGAAAACTCTTTTTTAGCCTTTATCCAGAATAAAGAGACTAATGGTAAATGCACCAACCTAAACGTGCCAACAATACTCCATGCGGGTAGAGGTGAAGGATAATATTAATTGTGGGTAGTCTTCTAGCACGATAAAGGGAACCCATTTTCTTTGCAGAAGCCTGAAGGTGGAATTCTCAGGTATGGTGTTAGCTATCATGAGTATCTGTGGTTGGAGAGGTTTCCTGTAATTGTTATAGGAGAGCAGCTTAGTTTTACTAGCATTAAATGTTACCATTCATTTGCAGACTCATTCCAATCCAGGCTGAAGGCCATTTCTAACGATTTTCCGCCTTTGTTTTAGATTTGTGTACATCCCTTTTTCCCTTGTGCGTATTATAGAGCGTTGTATCATCAGCAAATATAGCCGTCTCGGACACAATATTATGAGGAAGATAGCTCATGAATACTTGGAATAATAATGGCCCAAGGATCGGCCCCTGAGGCACCCCCACATTATATCATGCTTTTTGAATGTACGTTCATGAATTACATCCTGGATAGTCGATCAATTCAGAGATTTGGACTGAATTTGGAATGGAATTCTTTACTTAATTCTCGTATATTGCTCTTATTCTGTCAACCCTGAGTGGGTGTAAATATTTATAATTCGTACTTGTTTTCTTGCTATCGTCTGTTGTAAGGACTGAACCTTCCACCTTCCAAAGACTGTAAGCTGTTGGGTAAATGAGCGGTTAATCCACCCCTCCCTAAAAAGTCAGTAAGAGTATTTATATATATTTGAACACAAGTGCGTCATAATTATAAAGAGGAAAATTATGTTGCTTTGTTAGCAAGAAGAAATACGTTGGTTGCTGGTAATTCCTAGTTAGGGAACTGAAATTTGCTTCGTATTTTTCACTTATAAGAGGTTTATTTTGGAAAAGAATTATTGTATTTTTAATTTCTGTTTTTAATTCGTCGCCGATAATACTTTCCTTAGACTTATTGCGAACTTTTCTGTGTTTAAACTTTTCGTGATATTTTTGTCGCCGCGTAGGGTGAGGACTCTAGTTACTTTAAATAAATAGATTAATATTACACCAGTAAGTTTCTCATTGGGTCACAGTAGAGAGTTTCGAGACTTGATGGGATTATGGGTTCTAGTGGAATCAATTGTAAAAACTGAAGGAATTTAGTCCGTTTCATCGGATTTAATTTCAGTTATATAAAATGTTATAAGTCATCCCCTCAGACATATCAGGACTCATCTCACAACTTCTGATTTGGTTTACAAATGTATGGCCAATAAATACTACGGTCCGCGTCAAATATTTCTCTGAATTCAGAAAAAAACAAACATGAGGTATTCTGCCAGAACTGATGCTGACTCTGTGTGTGTGTGTGTGTGTGTGTGAAATGACACTAACCCTATTTAGGTTTAACCAGCTTCCTCCAAAAGAGGAAGTTCCATGGGAGTATGAAATTCGCAAGCGATTCCCAGTCGCATGTATATCCCCGTCAGGGGAGATGACGACGTTAGTTATTTTTGCGACTCTCGCAGGGAGGTGTTGACATCCTCCTACATATAGCGCCTGGAATTCCCAAATTGGTCACCCATTTTGGTAATGACCAGGCTCAAGGTCGCTTAACTTTGCTGATCTGACTATGTGGGAGATAAGGAAGAAAGTTTACCAGAAATAAACATTCTGACATACTTTTTTTAAAAGGAGGCATTACGTATAAAGGCTCAAAGACCACTAAAGGATAAAGGTTAATGAGTGTACGTTGGTCACTGAGACAACTACCCAGTGATCATTAGTGATTGAAATTGAGTAGAATCTATCAGAACTTGTTTATATTGGACTTGAAGATGACCATGTTGTGGTTAGTCGGAAAGCAACCCAGTGGAACAGACTTCTACAAGTGGACAGTTCTAGGAAAGAAGCTTTTTTCATGAAATTTGTGTTCAGATTAAAGCAGGGATAGAGCGTGAGGGAGATTGTTGATATTGGTTGTAGATAGACGTGTTCTTTTTTGTGAAAATTAAGCAAGAAGGGGCATCAATTGAAAGTCAGACGAGAACGAAAATAGCGATAAAGCAGAGAATAGTCCGCAACAATTATTCTGTTGAAAAGAGGTTGAAGGAAGTAGAACTGTACATCACCTACTAGATTACGAAACCGGGTTTTAAATCTTTCAAGGAAGGATAAAGTGCTCTGAACAGCCCCCGTCCAGATGTGGGAACAGTGCCCCATTTGAGGATGTATTTAGCCCTTATAAAGGTATAGAGTTGCTTCAGCACTTATGTACTTTATGGAAAGAGGGAGAAAGAGAGTGAGAGAAAGAAAGAGCGAGACAGAGCAATGCATAGAATTTGACACAAGCTCAAAATGAAATGTTATCTTATTTTCCGAGCTGTCGTCAGCCAGCAAGTGTGACCTTTTCATTTACCTGCACTCGGCTACCTGCTAATCTAGCCCGCCCTAATTCATGATGACATTTTGACATTGTACAACCAAATTGTCTGTGTATGTAAAAAAAAATTGGAATTAAAAAAAAACAAAATTAGATGTGATAAAATGACATTAAATATGTTATAAAATTTTTATGAAAAAAAAATAGTTATTAAAAGGTGCTAAAATAAGTGTAAAAACTTGGAATTAAAAAGTATTGACAGAAATGTGAAATTAAAAATGTTGAAACAAATGTAAAAAGTTGGACTTAAAACATGTTGAAAGAAATGTACAAAATTCGGAATTAAAACATGCTGAAAGAAATGTAAAAAATTGGAATTAAAAGATGTTGAAAGAAATGTAAAATAATTGGAATTAAAAAATGTTGAAAGAAATGTAAAAAAAATTGGAATTAAAAAATGTTGAAAGAAATGTAAAAAATTGGAATTAAATAATGTTGAAAGAAATGTAAAAAAATTGGAATTAAAAATGTTGAAAGAAATGTGAAATAAATTGGAATTAAAAAATGTTGCAAGAAATGTGAAATAAATTGGAATTAAAAAATGTTGAAAGAAATGTAAAAAATTGGAATTAAAATATGTTGAAAGAAATGTAAAAAATTGAAATTAAAAAATGTTGAAATAAATGTAAAATAATTGGAATTAAAAAATGTTGAAAGAAATGTAAAATAATTGGAATTACAAAATGTTGAAAGAAATGTTAAATAATTGGAATTAAAAATGTTGAAAGAAATGTAAAATAATTAGAATAAAAAATGTTGAAAGAAATGTAAAAAATTGGAACTAAAAATGTTGAAAGAAATGTAAAAAATTCGAATTAAAAAATGTTGACAGAAATGTAAAAAAATTGGAATTAAAAAATGTTGAAAGACATGTAAAATAATTGGAATAAAAAATGTTGAAAGAAATGTAAAATAATTGAAATTAAAAAATGTTGAAAGAAATGTAAACAAATAGGAATTAAAAAATGTTGAAAGAAATGTAAAAAATTGGAATTAAAAAATGTTTAAAGTAATGTAAAAAATTGGAATTAAATAATGTTGAAAGAAATGTAAAAAAAATTGAAATTAAAATATGTTTAAAGAAATGTAAAATAATTGGAATTAAAAAATGTTGAAATAAATGTAAAAAAAAATTGGAATTTAAAAATGTTGAAAGAAATGTAAAATAATTGGAATTAAAAAATGTTGAAAGAAATGTAAAAATTGGAATTAAAAAATGTTGAAAGAAATGTATAAAAATTGGATTTAAAAAAGGTTTAAAGAAATGTAAAAAATTGGAATTTAAAAATGTTGAAAGAAATGTAAAAAATTGAATTAAATAAAATGTAAAGAAATGTAAAATAATTGGAATTAAAAATGTTGAAAGAAATGTAAAATAATTGGAATAAAAAATGTTGAAAGAAATGTAAAAAGTTGGATTAATGTTGAAAGAAATGTAAAAAATTCGAATTAAAAAATGTTGAAAGAAATGTAAAATAATTGGAATTAAAAATGTTCAAAGAAATGTAAAAAAAATTGGAATTAAAAAATGTTGAAAGAAATGAAAAAATTGGATTTAAATAATGTTGAAAGAAATGTAAAAAAATTGGAATTAAAAAATGCTGAAAGAAATGTAAAATCATTGAAATCCAAAAATTTTGAAAGAAATGTAAAATAAATTGGAATTAAAAAATGTTGAAAGAAATGTAAAAAATTCGAATTAAATAATGTTGAAAGAAATGTAAAAAAATTGGAATTAAAAAATGTTGAAATAAATGTAAGATAATTGGAATTAAAAAATGTTGAAAAAAATGTAAAATAATTGGAATTAAAAATGTTGAAAGAAATGTGAATAATTGGAATCAAAAATGTTGAAAGAAATGTAAAATAATTGGAATTAAAAATGTTGAAAGAAATGTAAAATAATTGGAATTAAAAAATGTTGAAAGAAATGTAAAAAATTGGAATTAAAAATGTTGAAAGAAATGAAAAAATTGGAATCAAAAATGTTGAAAGAAATGTAAAAAATTGGAATTAAAAAATGTTGAAAGAAATATAAAAAATTGGAATTAAAAATGTTGAAAGAAATGTAAAATAATTGGAATTACAAAATGTTGAAACAAATGTAAAAAAATTGGAATAAAAAATTTTGAAAGAAATGTAAAAAATTCGAATTAAAAATGTTGAAAGAAATGTAAAAAATTGGAATTAAAAAATGTTGAAAGAAATGTAAAAAATTCGAATTAAAAAATGTTGAAAGAAATGTAAAAAATTCGAATTAAAAAATTGTGAAGGAAATGTAAAAAAATTGAAATTAAAAAATGTTTAAAGAAATGTAAAATAATTGGAATTAAAAATGTTGACAGAAATTTAAAATAATTGGAATTACAAAATGTGTAAAGAAATGTAAAAAATTGGAATTAAAAAATTCTGAAATAAATATTAAAAAAAATGGAATTAAAAAATCTTGAAAGAGATGTAAAAAATTGGAATTAAAAATGTTGAAAGAAATGTAAAAAAATAGAATTAAATGAAATTGAAATAATGTAAAATAATTGGAATTAAAAATTTTGAAAGAAATGTAAAATAATTGGAATCAAAAATGTTGAAAGAAATGTAAAAAATTGGAAAAATGTTGAAAGAAATGTAAGAAATTGGAATTAAAAATGTTGAAAGAAATGTAAAAAAATTGAAATTAAAAAATGTTGAAAGAAATGTAAAATAATTGGAATTAAAAAATGTTGAAAGAAATGTAAAAAAATTGGAATTAAAAAATGTTGAAAGAAATGTAAAATGGAATTAAAAAAATGTTGAAAGAAATGTAAAAAATTGGAATTAAAAAATGTTGAAATAAATGTAAAAAAAATTGGAATTAAAAAATGTTGAAAGAAATGTAAAAAATTGGAATTAAATAATGTTGAAAGAAATGTAAAAAAATTGGAATTAAAAATTGTTTAAAGAAATGTAAAATAATTGGAATTAAAAATTGTGGAAATAAATGTAAAAAATTGGAATTAAATATGCTGAAACAAATATAAAAGATTGTAATAGGAAAGTGTGGAAATAAATGTAAAAAAAACTGAATTATGAAGAAAGTACAGTGTGAACGTCGTTATAATGAAAACAACACTACAGCTTACTTTTTAAACTTTTACTGATAAAATTAATTCAAGTAACTTGATAAAAACGCGAATAAAATTAGAACCCCATCCTCTAACGTAGACACCTACTACCGTGTCTCCTTCTCCAACATCAGGGGTCTACGTTCCAAATTTCTAGAGCTTGAAACCCAATTACAGGAAACGAAACCGGACATATTCTTCCTAAGCGAAACTGGCATAGGGCCGACCACTTCCCTAGACGAGTTCATAATAAAAGGATACTCTAACTTAACATCTAAATCCGACCCCCAAGATCGCCATGGGCATGGAATATGTGCCTACATTAAAGATGGCTGTCCGGGTTGTAAAGATATCTCAAGAGAAGACGCTAATCTATCTTATATGTGTTTCCGGGTTGCACTTGCTTACACCACCGCATTTATATTTGCCCTTTATCGCCCCCACAACAGCGGAGTTACTTTAAGAGTATATCTGAGAAAATTGAGCACATCCTGTCTGCTCATTCTTCGGCTAACATTCACATTTGTGGTGACTTCAATGTCAATAATGTAGAATGGCTGATCCAATCAAACAAGACAAATGATGAGGGGAGTTCTGTCATGATTTCGTCATTACCTATGACCTCACCTCGATTGTTAACAAACCTACCCGTGTGCTCAATACTACCGGTCAGTATGCAAGCCTTTTAGACCTTTTTCTCACAACTTCCCCTGAGCTATGTTCATGTTCCGTTCTATCTCCTCTGAGATTTTCTGATCACTCGGTTGTATCAGTTAAGATAAAAATGAAATGTAATAAGTCTTCAAACGTTCCTCTCCACCGTTTTGTATATCTATACTCTACGACTGACTGGGATAGCTTCCGTACATTTACATCTGATCTACCTCTGCATTCCAAATTTAAAAAATAATGTGTCCTTTATAGTATCAGACCTGACCGAATGGTTAATTGTAGGCATAGACCGATTCATACCATCCAAAAAATTACAACAAAAACCTAACAGCCATGGTTCTCCCCAGAATATGCTGTAGCCATCGGCCACAGAAATCGCTTTTTCCATAGCTACCAACGTAATAGATGCATTGATACTAAATATGCTTTGAGTGTTATATGAATAACCTGGTCTAAGCCGGGTTGTCGTAGGGGCATGCAATAAGTAATGCCTACGACTTACTCCAATTGTCGGATCTAGCTGAAATTTTGCATGTGCAATGAATTATATCTCTACATATTATGTGGAAAATTACAGCGCTGAACTAATTGTGGTTTCTGTTTTACAGGTGTTTGAACTGATTCAGGTGGGAAATGGTGTTTGTTGAATGGCAAGCAGTTGTCCGGTTTTTTATTTGAAAGGACGCACACCACAAGAGACTTTTGATGAAATGAAAGAAATTTATAGTGATAATGCCCCATCATATGACCCTGTAAAACACTGGCATCGTGAATTCAAACATGGCCGGAAGTCTGTGGAAACAGTTCCCAGACCTGGTCGCCCCCCCCTTCTGCCATTGATGAGCCATCTGTCTGTCAAGTTGAGGCTGCCATTTTGAAAGATCGGCGCATTACTATTCGCCAAATAGCCCAAGATGTTAAGATTAGTACAGGGTTTTTGGAAACTATCATTCATAACCATTTGCATATGCATAAGGTGTCTGCCAGATGGATTCCCAGGTTGCTCACACCATTCCAGAAGCGAGAACGCGTCGAGTGATCGAGGATGAATTTGGAGATGTACCAAGAAGATGAGTCAATGTTTGTCAAAAGACTGATTACATATGATAAAACCTAGGTCCATCACTATGATCCAGAGACCAAAGCCCAGTAAATGCAGTGGAAGCACTTGGACTCACCACCTCCAAAGAAGGCAAGGGTGCAGCCTTCTGCTGGCAAGGTCATGCTCACAGTATTCTGGCGAGGCAAGATCAGCAAAAGTACCCTCCTCCTGCAGGACAACGCTCCAGTCCACAACTCGCATGTCGCCAGATCAGAAGCACGAGCGTGTGGTTATGAAATCCCTCCCCCATCCTCCTTACTCTCCTAACCTTGCCCCCTCTGACTTTCACCTCTTTCCAGCCATGAACTTGTGAGGCGGGGACATACAAGAGGGCAACGTAAGTCGTACATTTACTGATCACATAAAAATTCTAGTTAAATTAAAAGCATCTTTACAACTGAACAACCTCAATTTAATCTGAAACCACTTTTTGCATATGTATGTCAAGTCTACAATCACCAACCGTTTGAACCTATACACACTAGTATGTTTAAGATTTAGTGGGGGTCATCACACACGCATATGAATATATATATATATTAACTTCCTGTGGCGATATTAACATTGCAAACTTTGCTTTCGTATAAGATGTATCGTCTGAAGAGGTCTCTAGTTACTGGTAACCGAAACAACACAGGTTTCACAGTCTAGTTCTAACACAGGTTAGTTTAAAAAGTTCGATTAAAGAAGTTCCTTAGGTGCTCTTAATATTCTGGAAAACATTGAAGTTATAACGAAATTGATTGAAACAAACTTATAGATATTAAATAAACGAGAAACATCTATCTATCTATCTATCTATCTATTTATCTATCAATTAAATCCGATCTATTCCGCTCTTTTTCATATATCTTTATATATCTCTGTCTATATTCCTATCTCACTATATATGTATGTCCACATGAGAGAATACCAACAGCGTAAAAGCGCTACGTTTTTTTTTTTTAATTTTGCTTTAGGTGTAGTGGAATATATTTCACTGCTATTTTAATAAATCTGATATTTTCATAAATATTTAAGTGACGATAAAAAAAAACGAAAAGAAGGCGGAATCAGAATCAAAAGCGGAAGTTTCCTTTTCACGTGTTCGGACATCTTGAAATTTAAAATGGCGCCGATCTTTTATGGAGTTTATGTAGATTTTTGAATGTCATCTTTTCAAGTGTCATGTCCAATGTTTTTTTTTTTGCCACAAAATAATAAAAAAGCAATGTAATTTAATCCACAGAAAGTTAATTTGAAAAAGCCCAAGGAATTTATATCCATCGATTTACGTACTGCATAATAATTACATCAAGCTATATATCTATAGCATTCTTTATATATATATATATATATATATATATATATATATATATATATATATATATATATATATATACTAGCAAAAGTACCCGTCGTTGACTGGGTTCAAAAACATCCTACAGAAAATGAACTCTGATTTATGAAAGTATGATAGTTTTTTTTTTTTTTTACATAGGCATCACCACATTATCAAGGCCAAGAGGCCACTCAAGGATAAGGGTTAAAGAGTGTACAGTAGAAATTGGACATTATAGTAATCATTAGTAATGAAAATTTGGTAAAGTTTATAACTTATATGGAACGGCTCATCAAGAACTTATTTACGTTAGACTTGAAGACAACCATATTGTAGTCAGCCGGAAAGCAGGAAAACGGAAGACAATTCCACAGGCGTGCAGTTCTAAGAAAAAAACTTTGTTCATGGAATCTACGTTTAGGTTTAGGCACAGATAAAGAGTGGGGGGAATTATTGATGGTGTTTACAGCTAGACGAGTGTTTCTTGTGAAAGTTTGGCGAGGGGGGACCATAGATTGAAGCTCATTCGAACACTTTCCATGAAAATAACGATACATCAGAGACAAACTCGCAACATCTCTTCTGTGAGATAAAGGTTGCAAGGAAGAGAAAAGGACATCTCCTACGAGGCTACGAAGTCTATTTTGAACTCTATCAAGGCAGGACAAGTCCTTTCTAGCAGCTCCTGCCCAGATGTGGTAACAGTATTCCATCCTTGGACGTACCTGGCTCTTATATAGATAGAGAATAGCATCAGCAGTGAGATATCTACCGGATCGATAGAAAGATCCCACCATTTTTCCAGCGGCCTTGGCAACAGATTTGATGTATGTGTTCCATTTAAGATCAGGAGTAATGGTCAAGCCAAGAAGTTTGTCAAAACTTGAGGCCTCCTGAAGACGAGAGCCATTCATTTCAATTGATGTCAGATGTGGATCAGAATGTTGATGATGTAAAGAGAGAAGCTTGGTTTTAGATGCATTAAAAGTAACCAGCCATTCTTTACCCCATTGTACTACGTGCTCAAGATCAGAGGAGAGAGAATTGGAGAGAACTTGGTCGTTTACTGTCTTAGATGTGCTACCATAAATGGTAGTGTCGTCAGCATAGATGTCTACAAATGATGTAAGGATATGATTTGGAAGATCATTAATGTAGATCAGGAAAAGAGTTGGGCCCAGGATGGACCCCTGAGGGACACCGGCATTAATACTGTGAGCTTCTGATTTTTGCCCCTCAACTACTACTCTTATGAACCTATCAGAAAGAAATGATTTAATAATTGAGAAGAAATTTCCAGCAATGCCATAGCTAGAGATCTTATGAAGTAAACCTTTATGCCATACCCTATCAAAGGCCTTAGATATGTCAAGAGCAATTGCCCTAGAAAAGTTGGAAGGGTTGTAAAGAGATAGCTTCGAATTTGGGGGTATCAAAACCAAAGCAAAATATGACGAAAGTAAAAATAAAATAGATAAACCCCATAATTTATTATACCATACCTGTTCACACTGAAACACTTATCGAAATATTCTGTGGATCTATATTAAAAAAAACATTGTTAAACTTTGTGACATATTTCTATTCTATGGAGGTCAGGTGCGAACGAACACCCCGTAATTTTATTATACCATATTTCTTCAAACTGAAACATAATTATCAAAGTATACTTACACGGATAGATATGAAAAAGTCTTTATTAAAGTTTGTGCCTATTTCCATTCTATGGAGGCCAGGCGCGAACGTAAACCCCACAATGTTATCATATCATCCCTATTTAAGTTAAAACATACTTATCAAAGTATTCTTATGTACATCTATATCAAAAACACTTGTAAACGTTTTTTTTAATTTTTAAATTTTTTATTTCCATACTTTGTGGACCAGGCGCGAACGCAGGCCCCACAATTTTAATGAACCACCGTTCTGCTAGATCAAACATACCCATTCCTGTGTCTCGATACATCTTCTATCATTATAAGTAATCAGGTTTTTAAAATAGTCAACCATATAGGAGCCTATTCGTGACCAGGTATTTATTTGCTCCCCCACCGAGCAAATTAGGTACAAGGCCGATTTTTAATGTGAGGAGTGAAGAGGAAATGGGGACCAACTCCCCGGGGAGTAGGGGAGCTGGATAGTGGCAATTGGGATGAAGGGTTGCCCCTACATTGACCAAGGTCTTATCTGTGGGGTCGCCTCCACACAGGGTCTTTGCTTGCAGTATCTGCCGGAACAGATACTACACTTTTATCTTGGCCCAAGGCCACGAAACTGGCCTATTCGTGACCAGACACACACACACACACACACACAGCTTTATATATATATATATATATATATATATATATATATATATATATATATATCAGTGGCGACTCTAGCCTATTATTGCTACTCGTGCCCACCCCCTGCCCTCTGTCAACTTCAGTTGCCAAAGTAAGTCATCATAGTTGCTATTGCGTGACTCTCCATTGTATAGCACAGATTGACTAACGTACCTTGCCAGCATCAGTCCATGATTGTCCTGATTTAGGCGTGAAAAGCAAGCAAGTCCAACAATAGAGCTTTCCCTCAGATTTACTCACACATAACTAGTCAATGTCATAAAACCATTTGGATTGGAACGAACGAGTTCTAACCTTATTCACCAATAAAGAAGTTGGGCGCCCAACTTTAATAATTTCTTGTTTCTCGGTTACATTCCGCTGGCCAAACGATCTATTTTTTAATCCATTTTGGATAACATTGACCGAGTTATTGGTCGCGCCGGGCACGGGTGGCGTTATTCCCATCTCCGCCCCTGATATATATATATATATATATATATATATATATATATATATATATATATATATATAATAAACAAACGTTATTAAATAGAACAGAGAGCTTCAGTTTGATTAGAACTTTTAAAATGTTGTTTTCAATTTTTCTGATAATCTTTTCATGTGTAGTTCGTGTAGTTCGAAGTTAGTCGCGGTTTTGTTTTTCGTCTTTCAAAGAAGACATCTTCAGGAGGGCTGGGTGAGTATTAATACAATGAGGGCTGAGAGTTTTTTCATATATATAGTAGCGGCGGTGAATGTAAGCGGGGTGTGAGTGCCCAGTATGAGAGAAAGGGTGCCCAGTTCTGTGGTAAGGGTTTAGTCAGGTAGGATTAACTTCGCACTACACATAAAACTTATATCAATTTAATTCACACAATGAAAAGATCAACAAAAATATTGCAAAAAATAAAAAAGGCGTTTAATCAAACGGAAGCTCCCTGTTATCTTTAACACAGTTTGTTTAGATGAAAGAATGCTGCCTAAATACACACAATATATATATATATATATATGTTTGTGTGTGACTGTGTATGTGTGTGTGCGTGTGTGCGTGTGTAATTGCAGGATTAAGGCAGTCCAAAATGACCTGCAAGCAGATTTTGTTATATTTTAAGAATAGCAAATGTGAAAACATCTTTTTCTGTAGTGAAGTCGAACACTTGGTAAAAAAGAAAAACCCCGATTTAAACCCAATCGAGAATATTTGGTCCATAATATCTCGTGCATTGGCTGAAAGGACGTTTTCGAACAATAACAAACTGTGGGATGCTGTGCAAAACGAATGGAATAGCATATCCTCTTCACAGTGTTCCACTTTGGTTGAGAGCATGTCTAAAAAGATTGATCTTTTAAAGAAATCAAAAAAGAATGCGATCCCATACTAAGCATTCATTAAAGTAAATGTTGTGTTCTGTGTTATTAGTCTCTTTTAAGTTTCCTTGTTCAATTGTTCTTTGTTCAATATAGCTTTTAGTGCAATAATATGTATAAAATTTGTTTGACTTATTGTTTTTTGCTCACGAGTGTACATAGATATTTAATAAACTTACAATATATTTACATTTTTTAAATATTTATGACTCGTTACTTTTTTATATTTACACGTGTTTTGTGTGCGTGTGTGCGTACGTGCCAGTCAGCGTGTGTTACCAAAGTAAAAGCTTAAGTTTTGCTTTTACATACTTTGCAAACGCATTAATAAACATAAAAAAAAAACTGCAAGTTCTTTTTAGATAATAGAATGTCTATATCTATCGTTTAAAATGAATATTCCAATGAGCGAAATATTGCTGATAGTTAGAACATAAAAAGGTTCGAATCCGCTATTTTACAGGTGGGCTTGGAATAAAGAGTAAAAGTAAGAAAAAACAAAAATAAAATAAGATAAAATAAAAAATAAAATATAAAAAATTAGAACCTTAAAAAAATAAACGGTTTGTTTAAACAAAACAACAACAAAAAAAAAAACGTTTAAGAAATATTTTTCTGTGTCTCAAATTAAATCAGGAGAATAATTATTTAGCTCTATCTATTATTGAGCAATTCTTTCTGGCTGGGATTGTCTCATATAATTATATTACCTGTTAAGAATATTTTGTAAGACTTGATACCGCAAGATTCAATAATCTGTGATCCAATTAATCTTATTGTTCTGATATATATATATTGCTGGTTTTAACACTCGAATTTTTAATCGACTTTTATTCTTAATCGACTTTTATTCTTAATCGACTTTTATTTTAACTCATCACTGAATATATATATTTTAGTTTTCATTTTTAATCCTCATTTTCGCAATCCTGTATTTTTAACACCTGATGATGATTCGTGGACGAATCGAAAGCGCTCGTAACAGCAACATGTATGGATCCTTTATTAATATTTTTGATTTTGAAACAAAAAAGACAATACGAAAAATTGAAAAATTAAAAAAAAGAATTATAAGACAAAATGTCTCCGTTGTATTTAATAATATTTGCTTGAATATATATATATATATATATATATATATATATATATATATATATATATATATATATATATATATATATATAAGATTGTTGATTAATTGATTTTTTATAAGCGATTCTATAGTATTTTTTTTTGTTCCGTATTATTTTTTATTACTTTTTAAATTATTTTTATTTAAATATTATCATATTATTATTAATATTATATGCATGTCTATAGATTACTTATTTTATGCACGTTATTATTATTATTATTATTATTATTATTATTATAGTAATAATAATAGTAATAGTAATAATAATAATAATAATAATAATAATAATATATATATATATATATATATATATATATTAGTGTTGAGACGATTAATCGGAATCGGAATCGGGAATCGGAAAACTCGGAAAATTTGGGGGTATCGAAATTGGTATCGGAATCAGAAAAATTGATGCCTATCTTCCGATTCCAAAACGATTCTTTTAATTGTCTTTTTTATTTTAAGTAAAATCTTTCATTGCTGGTAATAATGATAAAGTAATAAATGTTTATTGACTTTAAATTATCAGGAAAGCTAAAATCGACAGATTATCCCCCTACAGGTGTATTTTGACATTTAGAAAAAATCTGCAAATTCAACATGCGTTTTTCTGAAAATCAGGGGAAATAACTATCTTATAGTTAAATAATTAGAGATCTATAAAGAATCGGAATCAGTAATTTCATTGGAATCGGAATCGATTAGCACGGAATCGATCATTGTATCGGAATCGGGAAACATATTGGAATCGTACCATCACTAATGTAAATATATATATATATATACATATATACATATACATATACATATATATATATATATATATATGTGTGTGTGTGTGTGTGTGTGTGTGTGTGTGTGGAGTGAAAAATAGGAATAGAGATGATATTCGTGCATATTAATATTTATTATACGATGTAGTACGTTGAGAAAACCACGGATAGCAACGATTACTGTTTGTTTTCGTCCAATGCTTGTTTGTTTTCGTTATTTTCAATAATAAAGACAAAAAATCCTTATCGATCGATGTTATCAACATTGAAGTGAAAATTACAGGAAAATGAAACAAACAAAATGTTTTCTGGTCTTTAATTTTTTTAACTTTCCTAAGATTTCTGAGATTTGTTTTAAGTTGTCTTTTAATTGCCATTGAAACATGACAGTCTATCTTTGCAAACATTTGCGGTTTTCAGTGTATATTCTAATGTTGTCTGAAAACATTTAATAATCTCTGCAATTATATAAATGCGACTTTGTCTGTGTGCGCGAGTTCGTTCTTTATAGATTCCGAAACGGCTGAATAAATTTTCTTTAAAATTTACAGAACTTTAGTGCATAAGCCTGGAAGTGATCTTAGTAATTTTTTGTCTCAGAATACCCCCGAAAATTACCGATAATCGAAACCGTTATTTCAATTTACCTATCATCGGTAAAGCCATTTTTCCATGTTGTCGCTTAGCAAAAATGATAGAGCAACGGGCCGTGAAAATTCTACTTTGGGTAAATTTGTAGGTTCAAACTCCACACGTAAATTTCTTTTTTTTTCATTACTTACAAATAATTTTATAAGACTTGAAAATTTACGTGTTTTTTTTTGTTTGTTATTTTTTGCATGACATGGTCTGTAATTTCCAAACCTGCTCGTAAATTTCTTAATGCTTTTTTTCGTGAACTGGAAAGAAGTTTTGTTAAAAAAAAAAATAATAATCCCGTTGAGGGGGGAGAGGGGTAAGACGAGCGGAGGATCACGCTGGGTTGCAAAGGAGTCGCCCTTGCGACCCTTTCCTCAGGGTCAGGTAACAGAAGAGCAGGTTGTTAGAGGTATATAGGTAGAAGTAGACGGTAGAAAGTAACTAAGTACCGAACTGCCAGCAGGAGCGACCAGACTTGTAACACTTGCTAGCCACACCAAGGCAGAGTGGTTTAAGGCAACCTTTATAACAAAGGGAAAGCTCCTCTCATCACTCTTCCCAATCTATAAATACTCAGCAACATGGCCGCCCGCGTAGGATTAGTTGAATGCTTCCCCAGACACGTGAGTACTCATCTCCACCTTTTTTTTTCACAGTTTATATCAAATAATTTTATAAAAGAAACAGTAGCTTCTCTAAAGTGCAATGTAGAGTAACATATTTTTCGGGCGAAGTTACTGCATAGAGGCATGTGAAGCTTCCTCCAGTACGATTTCACGGATTTTGCTGATAATAAAAATATAGTAATGTAAAATATTCGTTGATCATCATTCGATTCCGGGCAACGTCGTGTCTCCCTGCAAGTATTAATATAAAATAGTCTAAAATTGAAAATAGCAATGCAGTACGATGGCAGTTCCAAAATGAATGCCTCCTATTTTTTTTTGGTTCAAAGAGCGTTGCAAATTGCATTGTTATAATAGCTGAACGTTTTATCTCTCTCTTAAAGATATTGACAGTGTGAAACTATAATAAACCAATTTCTATCATGGACGTGAATTAGAAGCAGAGATACGTCATGGAATTCTTGGCAAAACAGCATTAAGAATGGTGGTGACTATGTAGAAAAATAAATTCTGGAACACAAAATGTCGCTGGTTTTAATGGTACTGCTCCCATCTTCACAGCTCTTCAATTTTCGTATTAAAAAGAATGGGAATTTATTTTGTAACGATTCTCTTAGGAAGTTGAACGTAAAGTATCTTTTAATGTTTACGAGAATGACATGTTTTTAGTTATGCTATACTTTCTCACCGAAGCTAGCATCGCTGTGGTGTACTTTCTTCTATACCATTCTATGAATAGGGGACGTGCGTATTTAACAATTTATCCTCTGTGAGATTTATTTTCCTGATAAAATTAATATATTTCGTTTTAGAGTTTGCCTTTAGTAATTCGACATATTTTCTTTTACTTTCCGATTCCAGACGACCACTTAAATAATTTAACTCTCCGCCTTCAATTAATTATCTCGATAAAACTATATTAATATTTCTATTTGTGTTCGGATTTTTTTTTAATTAAAACATTATGTTTGATCCGTAGTGGCCACTCTTATGTCTCGTTTCTCGCAAGAAAAAAATTACTCTAAAAAAAATTCAACGCGGATTTAATTTTGAAAAATTGAATTTCAATTTTTCTGCTGTCAGATTTTATAACGTAAAACATACATTTGAAATGCACTTTTCCTCGAGTTTTTTTGTTAGATTTACTATTTTATAACATTCACTGAAGTGTTAGTTTTTATAGTTTTGGTTTGACTCATTCAGATCTTTCGATAGCTTTTCATCATCTGTGTGCGCTGATACTACAGTGGGTTGCGGTAGTTCTTTAACTGACCTGTTTGATATCGGTTGTTGGGTCGACTTTGATCTCTTCCGCACAACATCTTGTGCCATAAGCACCATTGATCCGTTAATAACGCTTTCATTTGCTGACTATTCACATCCAAATTCAGGATTTCGCTATTGTCTGCTATAGTTGACTGGGGTGCAGTTATTAACTGACTCTGCTGAGTCTGTTCGCCATTAGCCATCTGTGTGGCCGGTTCTCTTCAGTAATAAGAGAAAGATGACACAATATGCCAGATATTGCTACAGAAGAAAAGATAAGGTCGTCAGTGACGTGGTACTATGGGATCCTAAACATGGAGCCATCAAAGTAGAAAGACCTGTCAAGACATACACAAAATTATTGCCAGAAGATACTGGCTCACAACGATGATCTTCTTAAGGCTATGAAAGGTAGAGACCTGTGGAAAGAAAGAGTTAATTTGGTCGGAGCAACACGCCCGATATATTAATTCAGTATATCGGTCCGTTATTCAGTATCAAATATCAGTAATTTAGTAAAACTGAAACATTTTAAATGTATCCGACTTTTTTTTTATTCAGGAAAAAGCGTCAACAATTATACAAAGTATAAATAACAAAATTCTTGATTTCTAATTGTATGAACTAGAGATTGTGTTGTATTGGAGGGATGTATATTACATGGAGGGATTTATTTTACTCCCAGGCATTACGTCCAGCAGAGGAATGATCGACGATCTTGGCATTGGGGTGGCTCTTCTACATCCCTATTCTGAGAATTCCCCTTCCCTCGTGAGGAGAACTCTTTTAGCTAATCTTCTTTCTTTGACGTCTTCAATCCAATTCAACACTGCTTTTCTCGGAACATGTGACATACGACACGCCAACTTCCGGTCACCATTTGGATAATTTCCGGTGCAAACTTGACATGTTTTAATAAATTGATAACCTGTCAAAACATAGCTTTAGATCACAACTCTAGCTAGACAAATAATTATATAGATAGATAGAGGGGTAAAAATATAGATAGATAGATAGATAAACACATAATTTACTGCTTCTGCTTGGCCACTCTCTAACAGAAAGACAAAGCATCAGAATTAACGACATTATGTTGTCACTCGCTTTTTACAGAAATTATCTAGAAAATATGTCTGTTTCCTTCCCGGAAAAGACAGAGAGGGAACGATAAAGAGAGAGGGGAAGAGAGAGAGGGAGAGAAAGTAAAAGAGACGGAGGAACATAGATAAAGTGAGAAGGAGAAAAGAGGGTGAAAATGCACCAAGATAATTTCCACCGGAATCTTTCATTCAATAGAATGAATCAAATTAGTAGCGACACAGATTGGAGCCCTTTAGCAAGGTTCCTTTGAAAGTTTAATACACTTGACTCAGTTACAACGAATCACTTCCTTTCGGAATTGCACCAACAATTCGATGAAAATAGTTAGCGAGACAGACGCTGTTTCGATTAAATTAGACCTTGGGCCATAGCTTTTCTGATGCGATTATGTTTTCCTGATTAGGGTATGTGTGTGCGCGATGTTTTATATCACACACACACACACACACACACACACACACGCACACACACACTCCCTCTCTGTCTCTGTCTCTCTCTCTTTGTCTCTCTCTCTTTGTCTCTCTGTCTCTCTCTCTCTCTCTCTCTCTCTGTGCAGTGATTGGTTTCTTTTCAATCTGGATGTGAAACAAAGTTTTATTTATATATTTATGCTGTTGTCATTAGCAACGAAAATACCTTCGCCATGTTGTATGAACTATAAATAAGATAAACAACTAATATTTTTTAGATTATATAGTCACCGTTCATCAAGGCCTGAAGGCCACTCAAGGATATTAGTTAATAGGTACCATAATGATGGACATCCAATAAGTTTATTTAGTTGTATAATATCGGGATGTTTGTAGTGCCATGTCGCGCATGGAAAGGGACCCTGCACTCATCTCCGGTGGGCTTTCCTGAGGCCACACTCCTAGTAGATGAAATGTCAGCTGATGGTATACTTGTGTGTCATGTCTGGTATTCTGCATAACCACTTGTTCAGCACCCCGTACCTAAATTGAAACTCTTTAAAAAACATGAGAGTACAATAAAAAATATACGCTTAAACCAACTTGCCTCCTCCCTTGAGGCTTGCGTTTACGAACATCGGTGGGCTTAGAACTAATTTAGATGATGCTCAAGCATTTCTCCTAACTAGCACCTGGATATCTTAACACTAATGAGAAAAACCTACATTCCTCCAGCCCCTCTAACTACTTTACCATGCTTGGATATCTCTCACTCTGCCGTAAGGACTCTGACAGACATATGCACGGGCTTAGAGTCTATATTCGAAACAACCTCCCCTTGACTAGAAAAACAAAACTAGAATCGGACGATCAAGCCTTTATGTGCTTTAGACTTAACATGCAACATACCATTAGTTACTTTTCCCCCTCGACCCAGGACTGCACCCTAATAAACAAATCTCTGACAGCATAAATACAGCACTTTCACTCGACACTAGCGCACAGGTGTATGTATTTTGTGACTTCAATGTCCACCACAGCAATAGGCTTGGATTCTCTACTTACACAGACGCAGCTGGTAATACAATAGCTTCTGTATATCTCATTCCATATCACAGATGGTTACCTTTCCAACCCGTTTCCCAGACCAGCAAGAACAACACGCATCACTTCTAGATCTGTTTCTGACCACAGTTCCTGATGACTGTGTAACAAATTCCGACAACCCACTTGGGAATGCTGATCATGTAGTGATAATGGCTGAAATCGCCATAAACTCTAGAGCCAAAACTGAAGAGCCAGTGCTCAAAACAACGAGATATTATAAAAAGGCTGACTGAGAAGCCATCAGAGATCTCATCGGAGATGCCCCGTGGAGAAATATCTTTTCACTTCCTGCTGAACAGTGCTCAAATGAGACCACTGAATGGTTCAAAACGGCTATTGAAGTGCAGGTTCCCACGCGGAAATTTTATAGCAAACCTAACCCTCCCCAATGGTTTACTTCTACTTGTGAAGCTGCCATTGCGCAAAGGACGTATGCGTACCGCAGATTTAACCGACATAAGTCCAGTTCAAACAGACAGAAGTATATAGAAGCCAAATGTAAGAAAGAAATAGAAATAAGAGAGAATTTACTGAAACCACCAAAAACGCATCGAAGCCATGAAATTAGGAACTCGTGACTTCTGGAAAATCTACAACAGTGTAGTAAATAATGGGCAATCAACAATTCCCCACTATTCAACTATCATGAGATTGATTGCTCAGCAACCGAGAAGGCTAACATGCTTGCAAGGTGGTTTGCGCCCAACACCACACTGGACCCTGCTAAACATCCCCTGCCTGACTTTCCTTTGTGGACAGACGCCACACTAGACGATCTGAAAATCACCCTTTCTCAGGTGCACGCTATCAAAAACAATCTTGACATTTCAAAAGCATGTGGACTTGATCTCATCCCAGCTGTGCTATTAAAAAAATGCTCCGCCGAAGTAGCTCTAGTTTGTGGACAGACGCCACACTAGACGATCTGAAAATCACCCCTTCTCAGGTGCACGCTATCAAAAACAATCTTGACATTTCAAAAGCATGTGGACTTGATCTCATCCCAGCTGTGCTATTAAAAAAATGCTCCGCCGAAGTAGCTCTAGTTCTCTCCAAACTTTACAACAAATGCCTTAATGAATCTTGCTTTCCTGCCTGCTGGAAAACTGTTTCTGTAGTACCAGTTTTCAAGAATTCTGGCGAAAGAACTGACCCAGTAAATTATCGCCCCATTAGCCTCCTCCAACTTTTCGCCAAAATATTTGAGTCCAAAATTAACCAAGCTCTAGTCCATCACCTTACAGATGCTAAACTTCTGACCGACCAACAATCCGGATTTAGGCAAGCCGTTCCACAGCAGATATCCTAACTGTAATCTCTGAACGTATATACCATTCACTGGACAAAGCAGGGGAGGGTAAAGCGGTAGGTTTAGATATATCTAAGGCTTTTGACAGGGCATGAAGGTCTTCTCAGGAAAATCAGATCATACGGTATCACTGGAAGAATACTTAACATAATTAAATCCTTCTTAGATAAGAGAAAATCCAGGTTGTCCTCGACGGTCGTACATCTAAACAATACGATATAAATGTGGGAGTGCCTCAAGGGTCTATCCTTGGACCTCTATTATTCCTAATATTCATAAATTACCACCCTGATAAAATTATCTCTGAAATGGACATATATGCTGATGTCCTCATGCTCTATAACAGACACGACAGGAAAACAAATGAACACATATCTAAAGAAATGGCAGAAACACTAAAGTATGACCTCCAATTTGTAGTGAAATGGAGACAAAAATGGATGGTCATATTCAATGCTGCCAAGACTGAACTTGTTTCCTTCAATAATTACAAGAAACCTTCTCTATCACCAATGTCAATGGTCAAATACTCTTTACCTGAAAGTACATATTTTAAACTCCTCGGCCTAACGTTCACAGGAAACATGAGTTGGAACAATTATATTGAGAGCATTGTCAGGACCGCTGCAAAGAAGGTAGTTTCTCTCTACCGTGCTAGAAAGCTACAAACGCCCGAAAGTATCCTGTACCCCTATAAGGCCACCATTCGCCCTGTATGGAGTATTGTTGTCATATTTGGGCTGGTGCATCTGCTATTAGTCTTTCCTTCCTAGAAAAGGTTCAAAAGAGAGTCGCCAACCTGATTGATACTGAACTGTCGTCTAAGCTTCAGCCTCTGTCCCATCGACGAAATGTTGCATCCCTCTGCCTTTTCTACAATTACTTTAACGGTGAATGCTCCGACGAACTGCAATCACTTGTGCCCTTTTGACGTAAATACCTCCGACAAACCCGACAAGCAGTTAAATCCCACCCCTTGATACTAGAGATCTCTAGATGTAATAGAGCATTCTACTCCAGTAGTTTTTTCCCCAGAACCACTAGACTTTGGAATTCCCTTCCGGTTTCCTGCTTCCCCAACTGTATTGATATGCAGAAATTCAAGTGTAACGTGAACCGACATCTTGCTGCCCAATTCCCTACATAGTACCTCTGTAGCTTATGTCCTTGATAGTAACCTCCTACATCAACGTGGCAATGTGCCTTGTTTGGGGTGAAAATGTAATAAATTTTTTTTTTAAAGAAAGGCTCCTCAAGTACCTGTTAACGTTGAACTTGAAAACAACCTTGTTATAGTCAGCTGAGAAGCAGTTCCGTGATACTCTGTTTCACAATTTATCAGAGGTAAAAAGATTATCTTCAATACATGAAAAATCATTAGTCCAGAAAAATGGATAAAATAAACTCATCCATAGCGATAAATACCAAAAAGGTCTTCTTATTGGTAGTCATATAATTTATGCGTAATTAATTGTTTCGTTATAGTTTGTCAAGATAAATAGGAGATGGCGATGGCTAACTTATTAACGACACGGTTAACAACCTGGATGTGCTAAATTGTTCGTTCTATAAAAATACTTTTAATGAGGGTGTTGGAAACCTTTAAGCGGTTCGTTCCCTTAAAACCCCGGTGTCTTTCCAGAAAAGAATCCTAATAAGAAAGATATGTCTTCAATAGAATGATCTGAATCATGAGAAAAGAATGAAAGAACTTTAATAAATGCTATTGTAACAAGTCCATAGCATCGTGTAATCTTTTTAATTTATAACTAGCAGGCATCCCGGCATTACCCGGTCGTAAATTACGCTTAAATTTGATATTTTGATTAATGCAGATTTCGTATTTATTATTATATTTTATTGGACCCAATATAAATAACTAAAAAAAGGATAAAAGAAAAATGACTCGTTCGTCACTACCGAGATTCGAAACCAAAACGTTTATTTTACGATTTACTTTTGCCTTTGACGTTAATGCCTGAGCAATGAAGAAATGTTTGCTGCAAAGCAAAAGATTAAAACATGAATTCGAAGCAAATACGTAGCGCATGCATATTCGTAAAGCCGTTGGTCGTCCTTCATCTAGGAAACCTTAATTTTTTTTAACTTTAACACTTTTGCACATATTCTCCCCAGCTAAAACCCAAATATAAACTTTCGTAAGTGTTCGAATACCCTATATATTAAGTTTTATGTCTGTAGACCAAAATTTGACAGAAGAGTTGGGTAGGCAAAATTTTAAAATAAATATATATATACGCACACATAAATATATATAGAAAGGGTTTTTGTTTACTATTATTTTTTACGCAAAGTTACGCAAATATAAATCAAGTAGAATATCTGCATGAATATAATTACACGTAATAGTTAAATAAAGATGGTCATCCCATAAGAAAACTGAAAAAATAAAAAACTAATAGGGAATTACTTAAAATGAAAGTTTAAAAGAATAAAAGTTTAAATGATTTTTTTTACACGGGAATCGCCATTTATCAAGGCCTAAGGGCCACTCGAAGATAAGACATGAATGTACGGTACTCACCGGGACAACAGCGTAGTAATGTTTAGTCGTAGAAATTCGGTAGAATTTGATTATTCAAGGGACTGGCTTAATAAGAACTTGTTTACATTGGACTTGAAGACGACCATATTGTAGTCAGCCTAAAAATTCCACAGGCGGATAATTCTACGAAAGGAAGCTTTGTTCATGGAATCTGTGTTTAGATCTAACTACAGATTAATTAAATTAAATATTTTTTTTATATCTCAGAATAAAAACGTAAACTGTGTTCACCGTACATAGTTAAACTGCAATAAGAACTATTACAGTGTTTTATACTTTCTCGAATAAGTCAATCACACTTTTGCGGAAAAAAGTCTACAAGATAGAATATTTAAAGAAATTATCCTAAGGATGTCCAACAACAACAATAACAACACGCAAGAACTAAAAAAACAAATGCTATTACAATAGCAGAAATCCGAAGAAAGTTTGAATCAACAGCAACAAGAAATTAAAAAAAAAATAAGGAATTCTTTTTCAAAAATGTGGCTAATAAAACCAACACGTGCAGTAATACAGCATTTTCACAAAACACTCTAGAGACATTAATGTATGTTCCTTGCCAAGTCACAACGTTCTACGCTTTCGTTTAGAAATAATGAATCCTTTTTCAACGTCGGTTGCTAAGATGGGCCTGATGCAAAAATACGACGCTGTTTCATAAAAGATGGAGATGTTTTAATTTGTCTATGCGAAACGACGAAGATTATTTTATGTTCGCGTCGGTCGTAAACTAACACTGTAACGACATTATCGGCAGATGATTTAAATAACTCGTTTTTGCTCAAGGTCTAGTGTCGATAAAAATGCTAATATTAGACTGAGAAAACTAGCCAAATTCGAGAGCGAACTAGATTTTACTCTACAGACACTTTTCGAGGATTGCTAAAGGGTTATACACGTGGGAAGCATAGATGAACTGACACAGCATATGTCAGGGAAGTAAAGTATATATCTGAAAGCGACTTTCTCTAAAATATAAAAAACGAATATGTCAAGCTACATTCTAATTATAAAGTAAATAATTATTTCGTTAACGAGAAAAAGAAAATAGCTACCCACTACTAGCGAAATACACAGAAACAAAAGAAATTAAGCGATGCGGAGAATTACGTTGGGAAGAATTCTGCTCATTTCGGAATAAAACTTGTAACTATTGTGTCGAGCTTAGTTATAAAATTTCGCCTTGTAGAAGCAAACTAAAAACAACAATAATCGCGTTAGTAAAATTCCAACGAAAACGCAGATCAAAATTTACGCAAATACGTAATAATTTGATTAAATAAAAACGTGAAATTACTGTCGAACATCGAGTCAAATTACAAATTTATATATGTGGAAGTGTCTTAGCAAATCGACTTTGCAGAAATCGATAAAGTAAGCTCGCACAGTGACTGACAAAGAAGTTTATTTTATTAGAGATTTATAGTTTCCAGTGAATTTAAACGGGACAGTCTAAGAATTGAAGGTGTACGTTCTAAAATCTTTGAAAACTTATCTGATTTGAACTGGATTTATAAGCGAACGTTTTTATTCAGAAAACATGTAAGCTGAAGAAAGTAAAAGACGCTAAAACGTACTGTACGAAAACCCGTCGAAATCAAGCAATTTATAAAAAAAAAGCAACAACAGTTTATTATCTAGTAAATTGCATAGAGCAAATCAAAGGAAATTGGTAAAAACAATCATTCATATAATTCGAAAATACATTGAAAAATTACGCAGCAATAATTAAAAATTGAGCAGAAAAAAAGCATCATAGTTATTTTATTGGATTTCACCTCCAAACAAATGGTGCTACTTTAAAATAGGGGGCTACTATTTGGGACATAATTGAAAGAATCGGCGAGTAGTGGCTTTGCAGACATATAGGGTACTCTCAGGTGTGATTAATTTTCTAGCATGGTAACGAGAGCCCACTTTATTCGCAGCAACCTTGACAATATCCTCAATTTATATGTTCTAGCTTATATTGTTTGTGAATTTTAAGTTGATGAGTTCGAAGGAAGAGCTTTCAGGTTGCGTATTATTAATTATGGCAATCAGTGGTTGAGAAGGTTTCTTGTGATTGTTAAAGGAAAGAAGCTTAGTCTTAGTAGCATTGAATGTTACCATTTTACTGCAGACTGAAAACCTTAATCTAAACTTTCAGTCATTGCTTTAAAAGGCAAAAAACTTTTTCGAATATTTTAGAATGTTAAAGACATGAATTAATAAGTTGCATCGTTTCGGTTATTCAAATAATTACAAAACTCACCTTGTTTTTTTTATTGCATTTTACCCCAACCAAGGAACGGTGCCTCTTTTATGTAGGAGCCCACTATCTGGGAGACAATTGCAGGGATATATAGGGAGCTGAGCAGCAAGATGTTTTTTCACATTAAACTTGAACTACTGCATGACAGTACAGTTGGCGAAGAAGGAACCCGGAAGGAATTTCTGAGGAAGAAACTATTAGAATAGAAGGCGTTCTGGCATCTGGGGATCTCTACTGTATAGGGGTGGGATTTTGCTATCTGTCGGGTTTGTTGGGAGTATTTTCGTCGCAGAGGTACAAGGGCGTGTAGTTCGTCGGATCATCAATTAAAATACTTGTAAAACAGACATAGGGATGCAGCATTTCATCGGTGGGAGATATCCTGAAACCTAGCTGACAGTTAGGGACCTATGAGGCAGGTGACCCTCTTCTGAACTCTGGCCAGGAGTGAAAGACTAGTAGCAGATGAACTAGCTCAAATATGACATCAATACCCCATATGTGGGTGAGTGGTGGCGTCGTAGAAGTACAGTATACTTTCAGGCGTAAAAAAAGTGAAAACGCTAAAGTTAGCTCGCACAGTGACTGACAAAGAAGTTAATTTTATTAGAAACTAGCAGTTCAGCCCGGCTTTGCTCGAGCCTTATACACTGTTGATAACTTCATGTGCATATATATATATATATATATATATATATATATATATATATATATATATATATACATATATGAAAAAGTTTGACTCATGTCCAGGTAACCTACATCTAAAATTTCAAGTGTTTAGACCCAAAATTGACGGAGGAGTTTGGTAGAGTCTGCAAAGGTCAACTATTACAACTTTGACTTCTTGGCAGCCAAAGTTTCGCCCAAAGACTGATTAAAAATCATGTTGCATGTCTGAATACCCTTTATGTAAAATTTCAAATCTTTAGACACGAAATAAGCTGAATAGTTTGCTAGAGACCGCAAGGGTAAACTCTTTTAAAATTTGACTGCTTGAGAATAACATTTTCGGCCAAAAACCGATTAAAAAGCTGTGCATATATCTGAATACACTTTATGTAAAATTTCAAATGTTTAGACCAAAAATTAGCTGAGTAATTTGGTAGAGATCGCAGGGGGTCAATTTTTTTAAAACTTTGATCCCAATTTTGACCCATTAACACTTATTGTTTTGGGCTCAAATCAAATTAAAAAGTTGGATCTATGTCCAAGTTACCTACATCTAAATTTCAAGTGTTTAGGCCCAACATTAGTGGAGGAGTTTGGTAGAGTTTGCACATGTCAAATCGTTGAACTTTAACCCCTTTACATCTAAATTTCTGGCTGAAAACCAATGCATTTTTTTTCCCAAATCTCGATACTCCTTATGTCAAATCTCGAGTCTGTAGGCCGAAAATTGACAGAGTTATTTGGTAGGGAAATGTACACACACACACACACACACACACACACACACACACACACACACACGCGCACGCACACACACACACACACACACACACACACAATTTCACTTTTATACCTATATAGATTTATATTTACCAGTAAATTCGAACGAGGTTATTAATGAATTGAAGGTGTACGTCCTTAAAAATTCCAAAAATTATCTGGTTTGAATTGGATGAACAGTTTTAAACTTCGGAATTTGCATAAAAAGTTATGTTTAAACTGTATAAATAGGCCGAGAGGTATCTATTCTGGCTGTTGCCTGGGCCCTTCTGTAGTACGCCATCTTGGTGTCACATGCTACGACTGTTTCTCTTTATATTTTGTTTTATTTCAATACGCATGGCCTTTTTTTTACAAATATTTCTGTCCATGTTTTCTCTAAATGATTCTTTCGGACTTCTTTTTACATGGGAATCACCATTTATCAAGGCCCGGAAGCCACTCGGGGATAAGGTTTATTGTGTTTATAGTAATCAATGGAACAATATCGTAGTAATCGTTAGTAATGGAGATCTGATAAAGTGTCTTACTTCAGGGAGCGGTTCATCAGGAATTTGTTTATGTTGGACTTGAAGACATCCAAGTTGTCGTCAGGTGGGAAACAGGCAACACAGAAGAGAGTTCCACAGGCGTGCACTTCTAAGAAAGAAATTTGTTCATGGAATGTACGTTTTGATTTAAGCACAGATAAAGAGTGGGGAAATTACTGACAGTGGTTTCAGAATGCATGGATTGCTTACGACGAAACAGAAATGCATTCTGATGGATGTAACTGTGCAATAAAATTGTTTTGCTTGAATAGGATTTTAAAACATATATAACTTAAAATTATTTTATTTATGATTGCAATAACAAAAGAATTGCCTCCCCACGAGGGCAGGCGAATTGCCTCTCCACGAGGGCGACACAAGGTCGAGTTTTAATGTGAGGAGAAAGTCCAGCTTCCCAAACAGGGGTGCTCTGGATAGGAACAAAACTAAAAATTGTCTCAGTCATGAAGGAAATCTCTTCCACTGACCGAGGACGGAAAAGGTGAAGTGTTGCATCAGAACAGATACTACACTGTTATCTTGGCGCCCGAAGACCAAGACTGGACTTAGAATTATTTGTTTTGGAATGTGCCGTTTTGAATGGGATCAGAATTCCATACATTAAGCAATCTAAATGATAGCAAAATGTAAAACGCATTCGTATGGTATTTTTAAATAATTTGAAATCGTAATATGAGTGCAAAAAAAAAAAAAATGAAGTTTCCGACAACTTGACGAAACGCGAACGTAGTATAAAAAAAAAACTCCAGTCAACAACGAAAAACTGTTTTATTATCGTGATTATTATTTTCACCATTTGATACTGATTTTTGAATTTCCAACATTTTTAATGAAAAAATTATTCGATGATCATCTGTTTGAAACAAACTATACAATTAAATACAGAAAAAACACTCAGAGCTTGAACAATAAAACACATATACCCATCTTATATATATATATATATATATATATATATATATATATATATATATATATATATATATAGTCTTGGAAGTTTTTAACCTTTAAAACTATACAAAAAATTATCAATCGTTAGTTTAGTCATTAAGTCATTTAATCACCTGCAATCACTGCATCAACTTGCTCTCTCGAATTCACTATAGTACCAATAATAATTTATTTTTTAAGGGATCATCAGTTGTTTACCATGAAACACTGTTTCATGAATTTTAAAAACAAAACAGTATATTACATCACGCCTCCCCAGCCGTGTTGATCAAACACCACCTCCCTTACTTGTAGGAAAAAAAAAACATGTTACAAATATTAGATCTAGTTTCCTATTCTTAATTACTTTATCTAACCTATTCATGTTATAAAAATGAATTTTTTACCTGTGAGATTCATCTGTTTCCAAATTCAAAATGGATATATATATTTTTTAATTTACCAGCCTTGTATTTATAAGATTAGGATGAATCCATTTGACTAATTATCACCCCTACTATGATTAGTATTTTGTATATTTACATTCTTATTTATTGTAAATGAAATATATATAAATTTTTTAATTTTTCAAATTTAAAATTAAATATATATACAGACTTTATTTTAGAAAATAGCAAAAAAGTTAATTATAGGTCATTGCGTGTGGTTCATTGGGCATCAAATTACAAGTATGATCTCTCTCTGTCTCTCTCTCTGAGATGGGGAGCGATATATATAAATATATATATATATATATATATATATATATATATATATATATATATATATATATATATATATAATAAATTCCACAGCCAAACAACTTCTCAGCCCACAAAAGCCATGACAGTCTTGTGAGCTGCGACGTTGTTTGGCTGTGGAATTTATTATATATAATCTCTCACATTCTGAAAATCACATATTCTGTGGAGTTAATTGCCATATATATATATATATATATATTATATTATGTATGTATGTATGTATGTACATATATATATATATATATATATATATATCAGGTTTCAGGTATACAAGAGTGATAACTAATGAATTTAACGAGGTTATTAAGAGTGTAATATATATACATATATATATTTAATATAAACAAAGTTACATGGTAGCGAAATTCGACATGCTAATGTTTGGTTAAAAACTTAAGACTTTGTCAGGAGGTAGTTTTGTGGAAAGCAACCATTTCCTATGTCGCCTTAGGAGGACTTCTGGTTAAAACGACCATTTGTTGGAAACATTAGCATAAGTTTGTTCATGTTCACACACACACACACACACACACACACACACACACACACACACACACACACACACACACACACACATATATATATATATAAATATATATATATATATATATATAAATATTCAATTAATTTTCTTGAAGTTATACATTTGGATTTTACCGTCATTGGATTATTTATCTTCCACCAGACTATCCCTTCATGTGTAATCACCTTTTTTCTTCACCATATTCCCTCTGCTTCACTTTTTTTGTTTCCAAGTAAGATCTTTGACTTACTTGTTGTTTCATCAAATACTTTTGCATGCAAAATCCGATCCCGCATTTTGCTAATTACTACCCTCTGATGAGAAGGAAAGTATTTCTTCGAACCTCCGGGGATTAAGGACTATCAACTTCTCTAGTGTTTCCTTTTCAGATTAAATATGTTTTTAACTCATTTCAAAGTGTTTTTAACATGTTTTATTTACTGCATGCTCGTATATATATATATATATATATATATATATATATATATATATATATAAAATAAAAATCCATTCACGTGAAATCACCTTTTTCTTCACCATATTCCCTCTGTTTCACTTTTTGTTATCAAGTAAAATCTTTGACTTACAGTTTCATCAAATACTTTATATATATATATATATATATATATATATATATATATATATATATATATATATACATATGTATGTATATATATATAGTGAATAAATGACAAAAGACTATATTCCAAAGTTTATGTTGTTGACCATCTTATAATTTATTCATTTATTTCAGTTGACATTTACAGTTCTTGGCAGTATCTGTTTCGTAGCGCAAATCAATCACTTGATTATTATATCAATTAGGGATCTGATTTGTCCTTACCTCATCAGAAGAAGTAGCAACAATCAATCCATCAAAAGGAAATAAAGTGTTTTTCACATGAAAATTTGAAGAGAAGCTGTAAATACTGTATCATATGTTTCCACTAAACTCAACTATTCGTACTACCATGTTTTATTAATTTTTTTTACACAGGCATCACCACATTACCAAGGCCAAGAGGCCACTCGAGGATAAGGGTTAAAGAGTGTACAGTAGAAATTGGACGCTATAGTAACCAATTCGGTAAATTTGTTAACTTATATGGAACGGCTCATCAAGAACTTGTTTACGTTAGACTTGAAGACAACCATATTGTACTCAGCCGGAAAGCAGGAAAATGGAAGACAATTCCACAGGCGTGCAGTTCTAAGAAAGAAGCTTTGTTCATGGAATCTGCGTTTAGGTTTAGGCACAGATAAAGAGTAGGGGGAATTATTGATAGTGTTTTCAGCTAGCGAGTGTTTCTTGTGAAAGTTTGGCGAGGGGGGGCCATAGACTGAAGCTCAGTCGAACACTTTCCATGAAAATAACGATACATCAGAGACAAACTCGCAACATCTCTTCTGTTAGATAGAGGTTGCAGGGAAGAGAAAAGGACATCTCCTACGAGGCTACGAAATCTATTTTGAACTCTATCAAGGCAGGACATATTTATATTATTGTTTTTAGTATTTTTAAAAAATATTTCTAGTATTTTTTAAACAACTTTAATAGTTTATTTTGGAAGTATATTCCATAAAGAAAATAAAAAAATCTACTTTAAAAAGAGAAATTACGAGTTCTTTTTATATTTTATTCGCAGTTTTGTGTGAGGGTGTCAAAAATTCCCTCAAAATTCTGATACACCTAGTCCAGTAGATACAAAATTTCATCAACTCAATCGTAACTTGTTAAATAAATTTGTTAACTGAGTTCTGTATGATTTTTACACGGTTATTTCAGAGACAACACCCATAACAGAATTTTCCAGGGAAGCGTATTCCAATTTTTCTTTTTTTTTTTTATTCAATTTTCACCCCTAATAGGGCACAATGTCACTTTGATGTAGGGAGTTACTATCGGGGAGATAAGTTGCAGGCTATCATGAAGGGAGATGAGAAGCAAGGTGTCTGTTCACATTATACTTGAACTTCTGCATGTCAGTACAGTTGGGAAAACAGAATTCCAGAAGGGAGTTCCAAAGTATTGCAGTTCTGCGGAAGAAACTATTGGAGTAGAAGGTTTTCTCACACCTAGGAATCTGTACTGTGAAGGGATGGGATTTAGCTGCTTGTCGGGTTTGTCAGGGGTATTCACGTCGAGGGGGTACAAGTGCTTGCAGTTCGTCAGAGCATTCACCTTTAAAGTACTTATAGAACAGGCAGAGAGATGCAACATTTTATCGATGGGACAAAGGCTGAAGCCTAGATGACAGTTCAGGACCTCTCAGACTGACGACTCTCTTTTGAACCCTGTCTAGGAGTGAGAGACAAGTAGCAGATGCACCAGCCCAAATGTGACAACAACACTCCATACATGGGCAAATGGTAGCCTTATAGAGGTACAAGATACTTTTGGATGTAAGTTTTCTAGCACGGTAGAGAGAGCCCACCTTCTTCATAGCAGCCTTGGCAATGCTCTCAACGTATCTAGTTTAGTTCATGTTCCCTGTAAACGTTAGGCTGAGGAGTTTGTGTGTGTATATGTATATATATATATATATATATATAATATATATATATATATATATATATATTCCTCTTCAGTTGCATATTACTGAGATGGCACTAACATCCATAACACCACCTCTAAGATGAATTTTAGCAAACCTACGTGAGATTGGCTTCCATTCTAGAAGAGCCATGTGCACATATGGATCGAGTTTCATGGTAACTTCATGAAGTCCGCTATTATCAGTGATTCCATTATGGCAAAGATGAAAAAAGCTTTCCATTCCTGGCACTTTGATCTGACTTTGGCTACTGTCTTTGAGGTGAACCCCCAAGAGAAAGGCTAAATCGTCATTATTAAGCGCTTTCATGGTGAGAGATTGAGTTTCTTCACTGTGCAGCATACACACATTTCAACCAGTGAATCTAATTTAAAAAAAAAAAAGTATTACATTTTCACCCCAAACAAGGCAAATTGCCACTTTGGTGTAGGGGGCTACTATCAGGGGCAACAACTACTGAAGTACTATGTAGGGATTTGAGCAGCAAGATGTCGGTTCACGTTACACTTGAACTTCTGCACGTCAGTACTGTTGGGGAAGCAGGGACATGGAATGGAATTCCAGAGTCTAGCGGTTCTGGGGAATAAACTATTGGAGTAAAAATATCTTTTACATCTAGGGATCTCTACAGTGTGGGGTGGGATTTAGCAGCCTGTCGGGTTTGTCGAGGGTGCTCACGTCGTGGGGACACAAGTGATTGCAGTTCGTCAGAGCATTCACCACTAAAATACTTGTAGAACAGGCAGAGGGATGCAACATTTCGTGGATGGGACAGAGGCTAATCCAATAAATGTTCTAGCACTCTGAACAGTGTCTTGTGTAGTTTTTTATGCTTTTGTTGAACATCCACAGACAAATGATTGTTCTTTATATATAATTGAAAAATACACATTAATTACTGAAATGATGAATATCTTCCAAAAATTCCAGTTTCTTTTCATATCGTACGCGTATGACTGAGAAATACTGAACAAAAAGAGAAAACTGTGTTTGATTTTTTTATGTTATGTGCTGGAATTCTTCGATTGGCTGAAATAAATTGATTAATTTAGAAATATTCTGCCAAAATGTTCAATTTAATAATTAGTAAATTTATTAATTCTAATTAATGAATTTATACTTATGAAAATAATATTAATAATTATAAACTATTATACATGTTTGCATATACGAAACTAAACTAAAAAATCAATTTACCATTTACGGTTATATTAAATTATTTATTAATTTGAATTTGAAACCATAATTACGTTTGGTGGAGCTTTATCATTACACCAAATAATCAATTGTTTACCTTAAGCGTAAAACATTAAAATTAAACTAATTTAAAGTATGATAGAGTTACTGCCCCCAAGCTGTCGATATATATATATATATATATATATATATATATATGTGTGTGTGTGTGTGTGTGTGTGTGTGTGTGTGTGTGTATTGAAAGCTTTCAGCTGACAAAAAGACCTTTGATCAAAACTCCATGTTTTATAATAACTCCCTTAGAAATTATACGGAAAAGATAAAATATGACCATAAAACCAAGAAACTCGCCGATTACCCTCAGTAATTACGCATAACATGTCCAGAACTAAGAGAAATCATAAATGTTCATGTAATAGCAATGATAATGTCAACCACACTAACTACAAGAGAACTAACATAGACGGATCTTCCACTAGAAAAAGACGAGGAGAAAGGATAATATTTGGTTTAATCCCCCTTTTAGCTCCAATGTAAAAACTAATATCCCAAGGAATTCTTCAATATTGTTGAAAATTCTTTTAGGTACCAGCATAGGTATAACACTTTGTTTAAGAAAAATTCTCTCAAGATATCATACGCTACAATACCTTATTTAGCCCAGACAATTATAACCTCTAATAACAAGAAAATTAAAGATGCCCAAGCTATTCCTTTTCCCTTGGCCAAGAAAACCGAATGTGATTGCCAAAAAAAAAAGAAGAATCCCCCTTCAATAATAACTGTATCCATAAAAATGTGATTTATTCATGTACTATAGCTGAGATGCCATCTAAATCCCTCCAAAGAAACACCACCAATCTTTCCCAACAGCCAATCTTTGGTCAAACAAATGACAATGAACTTGAACATCCCCCTCCTCTAATAAGCTTAATTAATAGCAGTACTGATAATGTAAATACTGATAGTCCTTCACAAAACAACTCCCATGATAATAACTTTGGAAACCAACCCAGTAATAACATCCTCACCCATTCACCTACTTCCTATCTTAACCTTAATAACAATCTAATATTAAATAAAAATAACAGTATTTACAATACACCCAAAACATACACATACATCAGATCCACGTCTACTTTAATAAAGCAGAGAATATCTAACCACACTTTATCTTTTAGCAATAAAAACACAAATAGTAACCAGGGAACTTCTTTGGCTACTTTAATTATAATCGAGTAGTATATGTAAATCGCAATCTTAGACCCCTGGATCTAAATAGTGTAACCTCTGCCTTTCTGAGGCAGTTAGAATAATAACTTCAATCCAAGAATGTAATCAATACAAAGAGTGAGCTGATTTTCCAATGCAAACATAAGGCAAAATAAAAGTATTGCAATGTTGAAATTACATAGTCGCTCTGTTAAAATTTAAAATAAAAATGCATTAGGAATGTTTTTATTACTAATGTACATTCTTATTATTGTAATTTTTCAACCCATTCTACAGGACTTTATCATTTTGTCTTAGTTTATTGCTTTGATCTTGAGAATTATAGAAATAATCAATACTGATATCGGCTGTTATTATTTTATTTATTTACATGTTAAAATATATTGTGCTCCTAAATTATACCTATTTCTCTGTATGTGTATATATTTATATTTATATATTTATGTATTTGTTTATTTATTTGTATATGGGTGTATATCTATATGTGTATTTATATATATGTATATACATGCATTTATTATTATTATTATTATTATTATTATTATTATTGTTATTATTATTGTTATTATTATTAGTATTATTTTGCCATCTTTATCATCAGCATGACTTTTTGACAGCCTTACAATTTGTGGTATTCGTTGGAGACCGCATGACAACAAGTCTCCTCAGATTCCCAATGTTCTCCCACCTCTTGACCACTCGTGCAGATAATTGCACGTTATCACAACAGCCGTTTGCCATTGATTTCTCGTTGACATTGGCCATTGGTGTTTCCTGGGGTTTGGGTGAAAAATGTCCCCCAAGGTACCAGATTTGAACTGCACACTTCCAGTGGAGATCTGGTTATTACTCTCCCACCTCAGTCTTTCCATCCGTCCTGACCCTTTACAACTAGTTGATGTGGCGCCAGTTGGTGTCATCTACACCAGTTTTTAGTCGCGTACAAGTGACTTCATAAGTCACTCCGTCGGTCTGTCCGTAACACTTTTGTGCTTGACCTTTTTGGTTAAGATCAAAGGTCTGTTGTTAATAGATGCTGTTCTTAGCTTTTAAAGCTTTTCTTGGCCTTTTTTCCAATGAATTGAATTTTTTTCACACACACACACATTTTAATATATAAAAAAATAAATAAAATTAAAAAAAAATAAATAAAAAAATGCGCACACACACATGCACACACATACAGAAATTGTATATATATATATCCTTTTTGTAAAAACGCTGGGGTTTTCATTAGTTAGCTTTAGATTCCACAAAGTGAATGAAGTATTGTGGTAAATGTTGCCAGTCAAGAGTAAAGTCGCCACAGACTCCATTTTTCTTTAGTTACAAAGACCCTGCAACACTCCCCTCCCCAGATCTTATAGGGCTTTGTGCCTAAATTTGTTTAGTCTTTTGGAGATTGTACTTTTTTAAATGTTTTAATTTTATATTGGAATTTTTTTTTATTGTAATTTTTTCTTTAACCGAAATAAATTAAATATTAAGATCAAAATGTAGTATCTGTTCCGGCAGATATTGCAAGTAAATACCATATGTGGGGGCAGCCCCACATATAACACCTTGGTCAATGTAGGGGCAACCCTGCATACCAATTGTCACTATCCAGCTCCCCTACTCCCCGGGGAGTTGGTCCCCATTTCTCCTTCACTCCTCACATTAAAAATCGGCCTTGTGCCTAATATGCTCAGTGGGGGAGCAAATAAATACCCTTTTCTTGGCCTTTTGGCCAAGATCAAAGTGTAGTATCTGTTCTTACTACATGCTGTACAAGTCATTCTCCAGATCATTCAAGTTGTTTTTGAAGGATTCCACTTATTTTTAAGCATTCAAGTCATTCTTAATGTCATTCAATTCATCCTTAAGTTCATTAAAGTCATTCTAAGTCATTTACTTTTTATTTATTTAAGTCATTTCAGCCCATTTTTCGGTCATTTCAGTTTATCTTTAAGAATTTCATGTCGATCCTACATTCACGCATTCATTCATTACACGAGAGCAGTCGACTAATGGCAATCGGCCTTGTTTTTATTATTATCATTGTTATGATATTAATAATAATAATGGTGCTTGTGCAGTGTACACACTATTCTATATTTTAGATAGTATTTCCAAGTTAAATTAAAGTTTTATGGTATCTTTTTTTTTTCATTAAATTGTTAGAAAGTGCGGAATAGTTAGAAATACCCTCCCCCTGTTAAGAATGGCTTTCTAAATAATAATGTTATTTGAGCAGGGCGTGTACAACATTTACTCGTACTTCATGGAGAACGTGGACCTTGCGTAAACAGTGTTTTCATTTAATGATTGCTCCCTGTAAGCACATGCGCAAGAGGTTTTCTTTTGTTTAATTTTATCACAAAAACATTTTGCAGGTACTATTTGAGGTCAAAAAAGGGGTTGGGGGAACATTATTTGAATATGTATGAAAAATAATTTTAAAAAATAAAAATTTTAGTGAAGAAAATAATAGTTAAAAAAATGAAATCAAATAAAAACAAGCATGAAATAAAAGTATGAATCAAATTTACCCCCAAAAAACAAAAAAAAAATAAAAATAAAAAAATAAATTCATGCACGATTAAAAAAAAAAATTGAGATATATACGGAGAAAGTGAAAGAAAACGATTTCAGGGAGCAATCATTGAATAAAAACACCGTTTACGCAGGGTCCACGTTCTCCGTGAAGTACCCATTTATTTATAAGATAAAATACAAGAAAATATGTTCACTAAAATTTTATGTACTCTTTATTTTTAATTCATACCGAACCTTTAATTAAAAATGATTAGTTAATGAATTTTTAAGATGAATTTGTGTTCGTTATGTCTCGATGAACAAAATTTCATGCCCCATTTCAGTCATATAAATTATTTACAGTTGAAATGTTATAATACAAACAAACTTTAGAAATAAATTACGCTCGGTGAATTCATTGATCGGTTTGGTTAACTAAAAAACAATTGTCGTGAAAAATGCTTCTAACTTTAAAATATTTGAAAATACACAATGAAAAGTTTTATTTATTATTAAAAGAACGGACTGAAAAATATTCTCATAGAAAAATTGTTTGTTTTGCAGTTAAAAAAAAATGAAATATTTGATTTTCTTCGATAGACATGTAAGAAAACTTCAAAAACAGGTTCACTTACTGTTATAATTTGTTAGATTAAAATTATCCAAATGTGCAATTTTAATAATTGCAATTATATGATTATCCAAATGAAGAATTGTTCTTTCTCTTTAGAAGAAAAATGTTTAAATTACCACAAAGGTCAATAAAAAATTTTTTTATGGCTATTAGTGTGTAAGGGGCAACGAAAAATATTTTTATGACTATTAGCGTAGTCACGTGGTTGAACACAAGAAACTTTAGGTACCATACACCTACATGATGATCTGGTAATGATGTCACACTGTCATGTTCATTGTCCTTAATTACTCTCGGTGGCCTCGATTAAACCCAGACGTTCTCGTCTCGCGACTTTAAAAATGGTTGCTTTCCACAGATTATACCATTATACTTAATGAATACAAGAACTGAAATATTAGAAAATAAAATCTGAACATTTTGTTGAAACATTTTATTTATCATTGTCTCCAAGCAGACTTTTCACCTATACAAAACTATAGGCATGCTTTCGAAATAAATGAAATCAAATATACAGCATCTGTCTTGTTTTCGGTATTCAACCTTTGCCTTACATTATCGGATGTTTGTTGACATTAGAATCTATTTCAACAAGTTTTAACAACGGATTCAGAATAGTTGACAAAAAGACTTTTTTGTGTGTGTTTTGATTTTCATTGGGCATTTTCTGGTATTTATGAACTTTCACATTTTTATGCAACAAAATAAAATCTTGTCTGTCTATGGGCGAAACAATGGAGACAATATTAAATGAACTGTTTTAAAATAAACTTCAGATTATTTACATTTATATATATATATATATATATATATATATATATATATATATATATATATATATATATACTAGTAGATTTACCCAAAGCTGCCCGGTATTAAACATAACGTTGAATTCCTTTAAACAATAAAGTTAAACTAACGGATAGAACCTGACACATGTGCATGCGAGTATAATTTTTTTTTGTAAAGTCTGATGAGGCTACTACACCGTGAAAAATGTAACTAAACAGAAAAAAAACGGTAATAAAAAATAAAACGCATATTTGCTCTACAACAGTATTGAACACTTTCTTCAGGTTTTTATTATTTACCATTCCTACTAAATATATATACATATATATATTATTTCGTATAATTAATTGAATTCATCCAAGAATATCGCAAAACACAAACAAATAACATCTACATAAAACGCGATACATTCGACAGTCGTGCGAGATAACGTAGTGACAGACGTTCACGCTTCTTACCATGGGGTCTCGATTTCGGATCTGACTAGATTCAGCCATTCTGATGAGTCGTAGACGACGACACACGTGTCAGTGGATAATTATATTTGAACAGTACATATGTCGCTCTCCATTTGGTGGTATCAAATTGGTAAAAGAGGAAATTATTCTCACTTCGCATTTAGGTAAGAAATCACTTTCGTATAAATAATTGAATTCATTCAAAAACTATAACAAAACAAAAATAAATGACACACCACACACACACACACACACGCACACACACACACACATATATATATATATACATACGAAAAAACACATATATATATTTAATATACATAAATCTCATGTTGGGTAATTAGAAATATCTCATGCTTATAACAAATATAAATTAAATTCGAAAGGTATTAAAAATAAACTGAAAATAGGTTTAATAATAATAAGCAACGTGTAAATCTACTAGTTTTATTTTTGAAAAAAATAATTAATATATACATGTATATATATATATATATATATATATATATATATATATATATATACATATACATGTATTATTTATAGAATTCCGAGTTTTATTGGGATTATATAATTGATAATTCGGTAACCATTCATATCCCAATAAATTGTAAGTCAGAAGGAGATGATTTAAATTGTAAGCTAAAAAATTACCACCTTTGTTAATTGAGCATTCATATATTGTTTCAACAAAATACTGTTCATTGTTAAAGTGTTTTTTATTCAATACGTCTGACGAAAGGCTGTTTTTGTGAAAATTTTCAAACAACATAATGTTTGGATTTGTCAGAATAGTCTTGAAACTATTGTAACTAACGATGAAATGTACTATTTGTTGCTATCAATCTATTCCTTGATGTCTTGATTTTGTTAAAACAATATATTACCGAATTCTCAATAATATAAACCCAGTAAAATTCGGAATACTATAAATAAACTATATATATATATATATATATATATATATATATATATACGCGGAGACACATACATATATTTAGCATACATAAATCTCATGTTAGAAATATCTCATGTTTATAATAAATTCAAATAAAATTCAAAATGTATTAAAAGTAAACTAAAAGCATGTTTAGCAATAGTGTATTTGCAGAGTTGATTCATACATATATATATATATATATATATATATATGTATATATATATATATTGTTACACAATCCTAATAATAATCGATTGTGTGGTTTAAAAAGAAAGCTTTAAGTTATATATATATATATATATGTGTGTGTGTGTGTATGTCTGTGTGTGTGTCTGTGTATTAATATGAGCAAACTTGTATGGTCGCGGTTATATATATATATATATATATATATATTGTTACATAATCCTAATAATAGATTGTGTTGTTTAAAAAGAAAGCTTTAAGTTATATATATATATATATATATATATATATATATATATATATATATACATATATGTGTGTGTGTGTATTAATATGAGAAAATTTATATGGTCGCGGTTATATATACATATACATATATATATATATATATATATATATATATATATATATATATATATAGCAAACCTCACTTTAAAATTACTATTACCCGGTCAATTGAGCGTGACGACGGTATATTCACTTGTATTTTTGGTTTTGATTTATTATTTTATTAAGGGATGACACCATTAAAATACCTGAAAATATTTTACAAAATTGGTTTCTATTTCATATTAATACAACATGGCTAACGAACACCATACATTTCAAGAAATGTTTCGTAGCAATGTTAACATACAAAAGAAATTATATCTCAATTTGAAATGGACTGAAAAAAAACATGGTTATATTTGTATTGTTTTTAATCGGATTATAGTCCTCACATTTTTTTTGATCAATTCGCCTTTCGAATTTCTTCAAAAAGTTTATTCATCCAAGAGATGTTAATTGTCCAATGAAAATACTGGTTATTTGTGCATTATATAGGCTCTTGCGGAATTAAATCCGATCGTATGATTGTTTTTTTTTACTAAGCAGAAAACTAATGCAAATTATAAAAACGTTTCACTCCAAAATTTAAACCAAAATAAAATTTTGAAAACTCAAGTCAACCCAAGATGAATGACATTTAAATTTTAGTTTAGTGACTTCGTGCTAAAAAAATATTTTTCTTTTAGCTTGCAAACACACTTTGAGCAGATTACTACAATACCTCATTATCGCGCCCCAAAAATATATTATACACTTTGATTAAACATTTGAACATCTGGTAATTGGCATTTTACATCCCCAACTCCACCAAAGAAGTACATATTAGATTGTTAAGTTTTTATCGAGTAGTCATGACTGGTTTCGATTTCGTCATTTTATGCTTCAATAGAAGCCCAAACAGAAAACGAAAGTTAGGCATGACTACACGATAAAAACTAAATATTTCAACATGTCTTCTTTAGTATAGCTGTTAATTAAAATAATTTATTGACGATGTTACAAACGTGTATCTGAAAACGTAATATATTTTTGGACACAACAACGGATTATTGTGATAATTATTGTTAAAAATGTGCTTGACAACCAAAAATATAGAACTTTATTTTTTTTAATTCAGTCGCTAAACGATAAATGAACCGATATTTAAAATAACGACAGTAGGTGGTTTTATAAAGAAACCGTTGCACCAGACCAAACAGTAATTTTGAGCCATGTTTTTTTTCTCAAAATTATAACTTTTATCAAAACAAAAAAGAGTTGAAAAAGTCACAATTAAAATGTAATAACGGAATTTTTCCATCGCACGTTATGTTTTGTATTATTTTATAGTTCGGTGCCAAAAAAACAACAACAACAAAAAAAAACTGTGGAGTAACGTCATGTTTATATGAAGTATATACATTTTTATTATTATTATCAAACAAATATTTATTGCCTCATCTAAAATTTATTTAAATAAGGTCCCTAAAAATATATATATTTTTTTGTGTTGCCCGGAAACGTTTCCATTTATATGTTTCAACATATGTAAACCAATCTGAATAACAAACGCGTAATTCCAGCACTTAAACATTATTATTATTATTATTATTATTATTATTAATAATAATATTTTTATTCTTATAATTATTATTATCATCCTTATTATTATTATTAATAATATTTTTAACATTATCACTATTATTATTATTATTATTATTATTATTGTTTTCAATAATATTCTATTATTATAAATTTTATTATTAATATTATTATATTACTATTATCATTATTATTAATAATATTTTTATTATTTTTCTTCTTCTTAAATAATCATTATCAGTATTATTATCATTTAATATTATTATCACTTATTATTATTATTACTATTATTATTATTACTATTACTATTATTATTACTATTATTACTATTATTATTACTATTATTATTATTACTATTATTATTACTACGATTATTATTATTATTATTATTATTATTATTATTATTATTATTATCACTATTATTATTAATTACTAGGAGTTTTCATACATCTTCGTACAGGCAATCATCTAAGAATTCTCTTTAAAACTAGCCCGTGGTTTTTCTCTGAAGAAATCGAAGTGACAGCATGTCTCTCTAGATTTTCAGAAATCGCCGCCTGTTCTGACAACCTTTGCAAATTAATTTGCGTGAGCGCAATACATGTCAGCCATCGATTTTTTATTGGTAGCAATCAATGAGAAATAAATGATAGACGGTTTTCATTATTATTATTTATTATTATTATCATTATTATTATTAGTAGTATTATTATTATTTTGTTAATATTATTATTATTATTTATTATTATTATTATTTTATTATTTCTATTATTATTATTATTATTTTTATTATTATCATCATAATTATTTTTATCTTTATTATTATTATTTTTATTATTATTATAATAATTATTATTTTATTATTATTATTGTTATCATTATTTATTATTATTTATTATTATTATTATCATTATTATTATTATTTTATTATTATTATTATTAGAGATAGAATATATTAGAATGACAGATATTCATTACTATTTAATATTTTTTATTGGTTTTCTCATCACGATTGTCATCAAACTGTTTCGAGCATTTTCCTCTTCGGCTTTATATTGAAGTCTTATCAAATCTCCCATATTGCATATCATAAACAATGTAAAATTCATTTTAACATGACTCCAGTAAAAAAAAAAATGTTAAAAATTCCTGGAGCACCTGATGAAGGTCGGAATATAAAACGGCCGAAACACTATGATAACAAAACCGAGATTAGAAAACATATCTAGAAATTGAAAATAGTAAATATGTTTTCCTCGATATCATTTATGGTATATATATATATATCATTTATGGTATATATATATATATATATATATATATATATATATATATATATATATATATATATATATACCATAAATGATATCGAGGAAAACATATTTACTATTTTCAATTTCTAGATATGTTTTCTAATCTCGGTTTTGTTATCATAGTGTTTCGTCCGACTTTGTGGGATCATACCCCATTACAAGTCCAAAATATTGCAACATATATATATATATATATATATATATATATATATATATATATATATATATATATATATATATATATATATATATATATATATATATACACACAGGGTGTTTTAAAAGTCTTGGGAACATTACAACTTTAAATATGTTGTAATGTTCCCAAGACTTTTCAAACACCCTGTATATATATATATATATATATATATATATATATATATATATATATATATATATATATATATATGTTGCAATATTTTGGACTTGTAATGGGGTATATATTTAAATACTGCCCACATCAGCATTATGTGGCACAAGGCCGGAAAGTGGGAACCCCGGAGGCTCCCCTAAAAATTGACGAATCCTTGACTTGTACTACCCTGTCTTCTTCAAAAATTTACAATAAGGTCTACTTTTTTATATATAGCCAGTGGGAAATAAATTGTTGATGATAAATATAAACCAATGACTATTAGTCCGTTCATATCAAATTGAAAGCTACTTTATTTGTCAAATCGATATGTTAACATTTAGAGATTCAAATTAGTTTCGATAAGGGTAACACTTTCGAGTCCATTAATAACTTACTTGGGATGAAACTGGAAACAAGGAACTATACAAAGATTAAACATAACTTTTCTTTGAGTAAAATGTTACGTAAATATGCAATGCTGGAATTGATTTCTATTATAGCTTACATAATAAGATCGTGGCTTCTGCGTTAGCGCCAGATACATTTATTTTATAAATTTAAAAATGAAATAAGATGGTTATATGTGTTAAAATGCATGAAAACGTTTCACGTTAGATCTCGGGCAACACATAATCACTACATATATATATATATATATATATATATATATATATATATGTATACAGCCAAACAACGTCGCAGTTCACAAAGTCATGACAGCCAACAAAACGGAAGTCAAAGATCGAGTCTCGCCCTCATTTAGGCTCATCAGTTAGACATATACGAACTCGGTATTCGAAACCTAACTGATTAGTCCAAATGAGGGAAAAACTGGATTTCCGGTTTGTTGGCTGTCATGGCTCTTGTGAGCTGCGACTTTGTTTGACTGTGGAAATAATTATATAATCTCTCACATTCTGAAAATTATATATATATATATATATATATATATATATTGTCATCCACATACAGTAGTGTTTAGCTGTATCACAGCTGATCAGTGTGGCTAGACAGGCAACTACCTCAAGCCAGGATGCGGCCAGTCAGGCAACTACCTCGAACCAGGATATATATATATATATATATATATATATATATATATATATATATATATATATATATACATTTGAACATTAGGGAAAATCTCTCTAGAGCTCTTTCAGCTATAATCTCAACAGGAGAAAAATCAATAGCAATTAAAATGATATTAATAGCGAAAAAACAAGACCAATGGGAGACTTTTTTTTATATGTATTTAAGGTGCCTGTCTCCTTCGCAGTGTCATTTTCATTGCCTCATATTTGTTTATTGAATTAAATTGTTCATTTTTATTGTCTTAAATATATCTAAAAAAAGGGCACACATTGCTCTTTATTTTCGTCATTAATATTATTTTTCAGTGGTATTGATTTTTCTCCTGGTGAGATGATGGGCGAAATATCCATTGAGAGATTATCGTTAATGTTCAAATGTGTTTATAAATTTTGCACATCAAAACATATATATATATATATATATATATATATATATATATATTATATATATGTATGTATATATATATATATATATATATATATATATATATATATATATATATATAAATTAGGGGGGTCACCAGCAATGTGTATTTTTTTACATTATTTAAATATACATCATTCTATCGTTGAAATTTCTGAACCCATTATATATATATATATATATATATATATATATATATTTATATATACCTATGACAAAAGTCTCTATTCCAAATTTTGTGATGTTGAACATCTTACAATTAAGTTCTTTTGGTTACGTAGACCTTACAATTCTTGACAATAACTGTTTCGTAGCGACACATCATTTAAGAAAAATATGGCGTACTAAAAGATAAAATAAAAGACATTTGCAACTTCTCTTCTTAATTTCGGATTTCGTAATCATGCCCAAATGTATTTTATTTACTTTTAGTGGATTGACAGTTGCCGTATCTTCTGATGAGTTAAGGGCAACATAGATTCATTGATTTATATAATTAAATGAATGATTCTGTGCTACGAAACAGTTGCTGTCAAGACTTGTGAATGTCAACGTAATTAAAGGAATACATGTTAAGAGGGCCAACATCATGTTATTTTTTAATATAGACTTTGTTTAGTTATTTAATACATGCTCTGTAATTACATTGAGCTTCTTCAATTAAGGATTAGTATATAAAAAAGTGAAATAAAATTGAAAAAAATTATATTTCCACAGATATATATATATATATATATATATATATATATATATATATATATATATATATATATATATATATATATATATCATAGGTGATTAAAGGATGTTGAACAATTTTTAAATGGAGACATACCAAGATATAAGAAACTCAACAGGTAGATGAAGCCTGGGTATATAAATTCATATCTACTCATAATTACTTTATCTTCTCTATAATTATATATATATATATATATATATATATATATATATATATATATATATATATATGCATATGGGTATAGAGTATGATATTCACTTACAATAACAATAAACTGCTGTTAACATTCACAAAGAATAATATACGAACGTTTCATGTTATTTTTACTAAATACATTGTTATGAGCATCGGCTCGCCTGATAACAATATCCGGTTATTTAAGTTTTCGCGATTATGATAGACAGATTTCGCGTTTTCGTTTTTTACATTCATATGCATTTTTCCCCATATTTATTTATTTATTTGCTGACTGTTATCCTCATCTTCATTGTTGTTTCATGACGTTTCAGCCAACTATTTCTCTGGCCTTCGCCAGGTGCTTACCCGCGACCGGGTAGGAACTGTACGCTTCCAGGTGAGCATTGTCGGAAGATAGCGGTTTTAATCCTACCCAGAGCCAGCCAGAAGATTAGTTGACGACAACAACTATGGAAGGCAGTAATTACTTGAGAATAAAATTAAGAGACTCAGCATTCTTATCCCGTTAGGGATAACCACCTGATGAAGGCCAGAGGAATAAATAACAACAACGATAATGATGACAATATTAGTCTGTAAAAAAATAAACAAATAAATATACAAATTCCTCATCTCAAAGTTTTCCAATAATAAAATAATATATTATTTCTAGTTTGTAAGTAATCACTGGTGTATAAAATTCGTGATGGCGTTATTTAGTTGGGTTACTCCTGTCGTTTATAGACATGATCGGTTCATCTGCATGATTTGCGGATTAATATCCCCGGCTTTGCTCTTTTATGGCTAGGAAGAAGATTACACACATGACGAGGGCGGCCGTGGTTGCAATGCCGAGCAGACTGATGACCATCGATGTTCGCGAATGACATTTGGCTTTCTTCTTCTTGCCGTCTCTGAATGCCGAGCCCGCCATCAATGAGAACATGGTAGCCAGCAGACCGAACGGCACGTTAAAACAGAAGAGGACAAACAACGCAAGCACGAGGTTCGTGTCGCGAATCTCCGGCTCCCGCGAATTCTTGCGGGTTTTCTTGTTGAGACCGGCGACCCCGCCAGGTGGCTCTTTGCCATCGGCCGGTTGCACAATGTTTGCTTTGCAGTTCTTCCCGCTTTTCTTGCCGGGCTTTTTGCGCTCGCAGTTGTTATTGTTGCTTCCTCCGCCTCCACTGCCGCCACATCCACCTCCGCCACTGCTCCCTCCGCCTTCCATCAAACTCCCTTTATCGACAAGTCTCATCCCACCTCCCCCTCCTCCTGGTCCTATTTTGTCATACATGACCCCGCTTCGACCATCGCCGCTATTTCCTCGACTGTTTCTTCCGTCAGCGCCACTGCTACGACTTCCACCGCAACATCCACCAACACTATTGTTAGCGTATGTGTACTCATCGTCGTCAATAACGCAGACCATGCTGTCATAGTTTTCCGGGAGAAGTTTCTCGCGTTTCTCGTCTAAGGGAGAATGAGATGCTGAGACAACTTCATACTCGATCGTTTGTAGCGGTGGTTTGTCGTCCGGTGTCAACGCAAGTTTTTCTTTCTCCATCGTTAAAAATGTTAAATTAACTGTTCTGGATTTTAATTTTAAACTTCCCTTTTGTCTTCTTTCAAAGTTATTATTTATACTTTGCGCCTTTCATTTTAATTGAAGTTTCGAACTTCTGAAAAGTCGGCAGATTGAAGGAGGCAACTTGAAATTGTATGCATTTTTAGTTAGGACACCATTTTGACAACCCACTCCTGCAGCAACGTGATCAATGTTTGTTCTTTCAATTTTATTCAATGTTTTCTTTTGTTGTAATACCGTGAAAGCATCGCTTTTCTTTGGATCTCGTATTTTCTTTGGATCTCGTATTTTCTTTGGATCTTGCTAAACACTGCGACAGGTCAGCTCTTTCTCGGATCTAAAATATAAAAAAGAAAATAATTAATAATAACGAAAAGATTAGGAATTTTGTTTTACATGGTAGTCACTACTTATCAGGGCCCGGAAGCCACTCGGGGATAGGGGTTATTGCGTATACAGTAATCAATGGGATAATATTGTAGTAATCGTTAGTAATGGAGGTTTGATAAAGTGTCTTACTTAAGAGGGCGGTTTATCAGGAATTTGTTTACGTTGGACTTGAAGATATCCAAGTTGTAGTCTAGTAAGAAACAGACAAACGGAAGAGAGTTCCACAGGCGTACACTTCTAAGAAAGAAGCTTTGTTCATGGAATCTACGTTTTCATTTAGGCACAGATAAACAATGGGGAAATTTATTGACAGTGGTTTCAGATAAACGGGTGTTTATCGTGAAAGATTGTCGAGGGGGCCAGATATTGGAGCTCAGACGAGCAATTGCCATGGAAATAACGATAAAACAAAGAGAGGCTCGCAACGTCTCTTCTGTGGGGGAGATGATGCAGGGAAGAGAAAAGGGCATCCCTCACGTGACCACGAAGTCTCTTTTGTACTCAGGATAGGCGGTTTTTAGCAGCTCCTGCCCAGATGTGGCAGCAGTACTCCATCTTTGGACGTACTTTTATATAAATAGATAATTGCATCAGTAGTGAGATATCTTCTGGAGCGGTAGAAGGATCCTACCATTTTTCCAGCGACCTTGGCAACAGACTTGATGTACGTCTTCCATTTCAGGTTAGGAGTAAAGGTCAATCCCAGAAGCGTGTCAAAACATGGAGCCTCCCCTAGACGAGAGCCATCCATTTCAATTGATGCCAGGTGGGGATCAGAGCGTAGATGATGTAAAGATAGAAGCTTGCCATTTGATGCATTGGTATACTAAATACATTTGCAAAAATTAGAAAACACAGTTGCACTATTAGATTGTTTTTATTTTACATAGGCATCACCACTTATCAAGACCCAGAGACCACTTGAGGATAAGGGTTAAGAGTGTACAGTAGTTAATTGGACAATATAGTAATCGTTAGTAATGGAAATTCGGTAAATTTGTTAACTTTAGTGGAACGACCTATCAAGAACTTGTTTACGTTGGACTTGAAGATAACCATATTGTAGTCAGCTGGAAAGCAGGAAAACGAAAAAGATTCCACAGGCGTGCAGTTCTAAGAAAGAAGTTTTGTTCATGGAATCTACGTTTAGGTTCAGGCACAGATAAATAGGGGGGGGAATTATTGATAGTGTTTTCAGCTAGACAATTGTTTCTTGTGAAAGTTTGGCGAGGGAGGGGCATAGATAAAAGCTCTTATTTTAGCAGGGGAAATTAGAGAGTAAAATCAAATTCCCCGCAACAGTTTTACCCTAACAGCATCCTATAAAACAAAGATATTTTTATCTATCTTGCAAGAATGAAACTGTCCTTAATCATGAGTAAAATATAATCGTCCCTGTTTCGTATTACATTGACAAGAATAAGTTTTCGTTATACTACCTTTACTTTATATATCATTTTAAAGATCGTTATTTTTTTTTTGGGCTCTATTAAATCGTTTAAATTACAATCGTTTTAAAACAATTATGTTTTCTTTTCAGAACGTTGAATACAACATGAAAAAATGCAAATTCGCACAATTTTCGTCTTTCAATTCAAGCTAGGCCGAAAAGCTGCTGAAACAGCTCGCGATATGAATGAAGCGTTTGGCCTAGGAGCCACTATTAAAATACTGTCAACAAATAGATTAAGTACATCAGAAACTCTGATAATAACAGCATTACTCAATAGAAAAGGCCCAATTATCCTCCACGACAATACCCGCCAACACGTTGCTAAATCGACCCTGAAGAAGTTGAAAGTATTGGACTACGAAACACTGCCTCATCCGCCATACTCTCTTGACCTCTCACCTTATTATATTTTCTTTTTAGAACGTTGAATAAAGCATGAAAAATGCAAATTCGCACAATTTTCGTCTTTCAATTCAAGCTAGGCTGAAAATCTGCTGAAACAGCTCGCGATATCAACGAAGCGTTTGGCTTAGGAACCACTACTGAACGCACGTCACAGTGGTGGTTTAACGAACGACAACCAACGCTGTTATGAAGTGTCACCTACCCTTTTTTTTACGCAACAAGATCGACCCGTTTCTCGACCGAATTGTGACTTGCGATGAAACGTGTGTTCTTTACGACAACTGGCGACGCTCAACTCAGTGGTTAGACGGCGTCGAAGCTCCACGACACTTCCTGAAGCCAAAGTTGCACCAAAAAAAAGACGGTCATATTGACTGTTTGGTGGTATGCGATTGGTCTAATCTATTACATTTTTTTTTAAAATCAGGCGAAACCATTATGGCGAAGAAATACTGTCAACAAATGGATTAAGTACACCAGAAACTCCGACAATAACAGCATTACTCAAAAGAAAAGGCCCAATTATCCTCAACGACAATACCCGACAACACGTTGCTAAATCGACCCTGAAGAATTTGAAAGTATTGGACTACGAAACACTGCCTCGTCCGTCATACTCTCTAGACCTCTCACCTACTGACTACTATATTTTGAAACATTTCGACAACTTTCTTCGTGAGAGATGCTTCCAAAATGTAAGCAATATTGAAAACACCGTCAGCGACTTCATCGCCCCCAAAACGCAAGGTTTTTATGCTGTTAGTATATACATTACATTTGCTTTGCGTTGGCAAACGTGTGTTGGTTCTGATTGTGTATATGTTGATCAATAAATGTTTGTTTGAGGCAAGATATGTTCATCAGAATTCAAAACTTAAAAACCAGTCGTACAGTTTTGTCAACCTTGTGCTGCTCATAGTAATACAGTCTTTACTAGAAGATAAGTTCATCATCTTTCAATGAAAAGAAAGAAACAAGCTCGTATAAAAAATATTTACATGTTTCTGTTTAACGAACAAAAAATGAACGATAGTTCTTTATGTTGAGTTTTTTTCTTCCCGGCTGAACGACTTGAATTTCCATACATTAATTTGTATACTGTTTCATCGGGCCAGAAAACGATAATTTCCTCTAAACTTTATCTTGAGGTTGTAAGTTTAATTTAGCATAATTTAAACACTTCTTAAAAATGATATTTGATTTAAACTTTTTTCCTGACAAATATTTAGAGAAATGCTTCCTTTAATTAAAATACTGGTCGTTGAAACTGTAAACAGAAATCTGGGTTTTAGTTATCAATGTTGTGTACAACGTTAGTTTTCATTATATTTGTATTCGAAATAAACACACCCCTTTTCTCTTAAATTCTACGACATACTCTTGAAAAGAATGTTGGTTTGAATAAATTCTAATGCCTCGTCACCAGTGGTAGGATATAGGCTTCAAATCCTCAACGCTAGCATTGTAAGATAAAATTCTCAAATCCTCCTCGCCAGTGTTGTGATATTGAAAGGCCAATAAAAATTAAGAAAACGGTGGTATATTTAACAAAGTGTATTTACAGAAGCACATGAATAGAATGTTTCAGAAAGTCTGCGTCGATGCTGTGGTTATAACTGCCACCAGTGACTGCGCCAACAGTAATCGAAACTTTATTCCTTGATATTTCAATCGTTTTCATTATTGTTATCTGTTGTATCTTTTCAGCCATTCCGCTGATTAAAATTTCTCCCATCGTTTTTTTTTCGGTGTTTTTCGGTATTGTTCCTAGTGCTACTACTTTCTTTTATCGCTGTTCTTTTAATTTTCTTCATCTTCCATATTTCATATTTTTGTATTTCATTTTTTTGTATTTGATTATTATTATTATTATTATTATTATTATTATTATTATTATTATTATTATTATTATATATTATTATCATTATTATTATTATATATTATTATCATTATTATTATCCTTATTATTATTATTTTTATTATTATCATTATTACTATCATCATTATTATTATCATTATTATCATTATTATTATAGTTATTATTATCCCTATTATTAATATTATTATCATTATTATTAATCATAATATTATTATTATCATCATTATTATTATCATCATTATTATTATTATTAATATTATTATCATTATTATTATCATTATCATCATCATTATTATAATTATTATTATCGTTATTATTGATATTATTATCATTATTATTATTAATAGTATTATTATCATTATCATTATCATTATTATTATCATTATTATCATTATTATTATAATTATTATTATCATTATTATTAATATTATTATCATTATTATTATCATTATCATCATTATTATTATCATTATTATCATTATTATTATAATTATTGCTATCATTATTATTAATATTATTATAATTATCATTATCATTACTATCATTATTATTATCATTATCATAATTATCATTATTATTATTATTATTATCATCATTATTATTATCATTATTATTATTATTGTTAATGTTATTATTATGATTATTGTGATTATTGGCACGATGAACGTTTTCTTATTCCACAATCTAGCAATCTCCATCCTTAGTTTCTGATAATTCCGTAGTTTCTCATCCTTCTTGCCTGTTAAGTTGATTTCGTTTGGCATTCAGTGTTCTTTTTGTTCACAACTATAATATCCGGTTTCCAGGGAGTTATCACACTGAATCATGAAATCATCGAAAATCTTAACGTCCTCATTTTTCACTACGTCTTCCGGATGATGTTCGTTCATTTGTCCGTCACTTGAATTCCAAACCTTTGACACAAATTCCTGTGCATATTTGTATACATTTTATTATTATTATTATTATTATTATTATTATTATTATTATTATTATTATTATTATTATTATTTCACTAGCGGGACTTGTGGAAATTCCACAGAGGACTCTTTCATATATAATATATTGATGTTGGCATTCTGTGGATATTAAGTATAAATGGAGACGCCTTGATATTATTGTAGCTCTTTTGTTAAAATTGTAAAAGTATTTATCTCTGCTAGCAGGGACGCCCCGCGTAGCCCGGTCGTAACATACGCTTAATATAATATTATAATTTATGCAGAATCCGTATATATATAGAGTCAATTTTCTATCGATTCTTATACATTATAAAGTTGTGCATTTAAAAATGATTGGAAAAATATATCCATATGACTTGGGTGCATCAGCTTGAATCGAAACCGAAACCAAAACTTATGAAGAAATCTTGGTAAAATCATTTTGTAAATGGTATGATGTTTGAGTTTTATAAAAAAATAGATGATATAAGTGCCGTTAGCTATAATCTAAACCGAAACCAGAACTTATGAAAATTTCTTGAGAAACTAAAATAAATAGATATTTTGATTTCTTTCATCAAGACAAGAGCTGTTCATTTCAATTGATGCAAGACAGGGACCATAGCGTTGATGATGGAAATATAGAAGCTATACATACAATTAACGATTAAAATTAACCAGCTACCTCCCTTAAGATTAAAGGAGAGAGAATCAGAGGGAACTTGGTGGTTAGGGCCTTTGAAGTGTTGCCATAGATGGTAGTGTCGTCAGCATAAATGTCTAAAAATGATCCTAGGATGCAATTGGTAAGATCATTAATGTAGATCAGGAAGAAAAATTGGGCCCAGGATGGTCAATTCCTAATGAACCGCCCCCTTAAGTAAACACTTCATCAAATCTCCACACTAACGTAATTTACTTGCAATAACCCTTATCCCTGAGTGGCTTTCGGGCCTTGATAAGTGGTGATCACTGTAAAAAAAGAAGATATTCCCAGTTATACTGTAGCTGGAGATTTTTTGGAGTATACCTTTATGCCATACCCTATCAATGACCTTTGATACGCCAAAGGTTATTGTCCTAGAAAAAAGCTTCCATCGAGAGATTCGCTTATCCTATGAGATATAACAATTAGCACATCTGATGTAGATCTAGCAGAACGGAAGTCATATTTCATGTTCCTGAGGAGGTTATTACAATGTATCCCGGATATAAGATATTCTCCGGCACCTTAACGCTCTTATATCCGGGTAATGCTGATATCCGGGTTACACCGTACATTAACACAGGCTCTAATTTGGGACCAGAGAAAACAACTCTTATATCCGTTTTTCTTATATTAGGGTCCATGTTACACGGTATCGTGATTTGCTACGTCTAGCCACGCTGATAAGTGTTGAAACGAAAATCTGGAACTATTTTAGAGGGTTTTCACGTGTGTTAAGCATTGTCAGTTTATGCTAAAATATATTCTGCATTTTTTTCTTAGATTTTATTCACAGCCTTTATAGCGAACGTAACAACAACAGATGACATTTTTTGTTAATTTCATCAGTATTTGTGTTTGAAGCGAGTGCAGAAATACCCAGCAATGCAGCTGTTTCTGTGTCTGCGATCATCTGTAAAATAAGTGTTCGTGTTCTGATTACCGGATCAATGCACCTAACAGCTTTCTCCCTCTCCAGTGGGTAGTGGCTGTGATACAGTGGTTACTGGAACGAATTATGCGCTCAGCATTTCCTGCTCAAATTCTGTCAGTAACTGTAGGACTTTCATTAATACACCCGGGAAACAAAACGAACTTATCTCTCTCCACGAAAGTGGACAGTTAATGTGGACTAAAATTTAAAATAGTAAAAAGAACATTGGTAATACGTTTTTGGTACGCTAGTACACTATTACGCTGGAAATATAGGACCATATTTTCTTTATGTGTGATTTTTTTTAATCCTTTGAGATGGGGCTTCATAATTTAAGAATTTACTGTTTTTGCGGATTTTTAATGTTAAAATAAACTACTACTACTACTACTACTACTACTGCTAATAATAAAAATAATAATAATACCATTCGGTACGGACCTGGCAATAGAAGGCCTAATAAGAACACAATTGAATTTACAAGATCATGCATCCAGCCTTGGTCACACCTCAGGGCCCGTGACACAGTGGGTAAGGATGTTTGTCTTTCTGGTTCCAGGTGAGCATTGTCTGATAATATCGGTTTCAATATTACCAAAACGAGGCTAAAGGATAAATTAGCGAGACAACAACAACTATGGAAGGCAGTAATAACTGGGGATATAGTTAAGAGATTCAGCATTCATATTCCATCGCGGTTAATCACCTGAAGAAGGCATGAGGATAAGTTGGTCGAAACGTGGTGAAAAAACAATAACAACGAGGATAAGAGTCCGTAAATAAAAATGAATAATCTGGTAAATGGTGGTGGAGACTAGATTATAAAATCTTGGCAACACAATATTATTTTTTAGTACGACATAAGGTCAAGATCCAGTAGAGTTCTGTCTTCAATAAAAAAAAAACAGTAGAACAGTTATCCCATGTATGGGAAATAAATATTGATATAGTTTTAAATTTTAATGTCTGTTTTGAGGGAAGATGGGATTTGCTGCGGCTTTGGTGGCAAATTCTAAATTTTAAAGTTAACAAAAAATAATAATGTTCCAACGTTACGCACCTAAGATACCAAACACATATTGCCGCTCGTGTACGAGGTGTCCTCAATAAGTTTCCAGTCATTTTTGTACAGTCATTTAAAGTTGTCGTAGGCTCTTGAAAATTACGTATGTTATTGCTATGCATCTAATAAAATGACTGACAAAATATTTATGATTTCAGGTTCAAATGAACAGCCACAGCACGAATTGGACTACACCCTGCTGAAGCTTCGTTGTCACAGCTGGTGAATTAAAAAAAAAAATGATAACTTGGACTCGAGGACATTTAAAAAAAAAAACTATATGAAAATAAAATTCTGTTTTAAACTTCGAAAACTGCTACAGAAAAATATGGAATACTTCAGACTCCTTTTAGACCACCCTGCATGAATGGAGCATAAGATTTTGAGTGGCATAAGAGATTCAAGGATGGCAGGAAGTCTGTGAGGGGTGATGAGGGGTGTGGGCGGAGTAAGAATCAGAACACCAGAGTTTATTGGCGAAATAAAGCATTTCATGAATACGAACCGTCATGTGTCTATGGAGACATTAAATGCAGAGTTTGATGTCAGTGTGGGAACTGTGCACACACTTATTCACGAAGAACTGAAGATGCGTAAGATTTTCACGAATGCACCAGTTCATAATTCCAGCCTTGTTACAGATTATTTAACCAAGATGGACATCAAGACAGTTATTCACTCTTCCTATAGTCCAGACATTGCAGCCTGTGACTTTTAGTTATTCCATGAGCTCAAAGAAAACCTTAGAGGCTGTCTTTATAAGAAATTGAGGAGATTAAAGAGGCTGTGCCGAGGGTCATTGACACGCTTACACAAGAGGCCTTCTCGAAATTGTTGGAACGAGACAAAAAGTGTATTGCAGTCGAAGGAGATTACTTCAAAGGGGACTAGAGTTTCATGTGTGTACTATCAATAAAAATGGCCATATGAAAAAAGACTGGAAACTTATTGAAGGGTCATCGTATTAATATAATTCAAAATTTGATGTAGAGAAGTTCTTTTCTCTAATGCATTTGAATAGCATTACGAAAAGACCAAAAGTTTAATTCGATTGGGGAACCCAATCCCGACAGAAATCCCCAATTTAGAACGGCTAGATTTGTTTAATCAATTTCTTTTACGGCACACCGTCCCTTTGTGTGTCATTTAATGTTAAAAACTAAACAAAAATTCTACGAGCAGAGTTTCGTTCCTAGAGCTGTCTGTTTGTGAAACACAATACAGCGTGTCTGCTTCCCGGCTGACTATAACATGGTCTCTTCACAGCTTATGTGAATAAATTCTTATTGGGTCGCCGTCTTAAATAATCTATCCTTACCCTAGTTCAACCATGATCGATCATGTTGTTTCATACTCTACCGTACCATAACATAACAGGGTCTTGAAAAGTGGTGATGTCGCAAGTAAAAATAAAAATACGCTCGAAAGTAAATCAACTATACTTAGGGGATATTTCCGTCGATGGGGGCACAAACGCTTCGAGTTTATAAAAACACTTCTCATTAAGATAATTGTAAAATAGACGCAAGGGTGCAACACTGCGCCAATAGGAAAGATGTTTGGTTTTAGTTGACAGGACGAGGCCTATACATTGGAGGCTCTTTTTGGAACCAAACAACGAAAGACTAGCGGTAGATGCACCAGCCCAAATGTGGCAACAATCGCCACTACAACCGCCCACAACGTCCCTCACTCTCTATCAGTACTTAAAACTAAACGAAACTTCCATGAACAGATTTTCTTTCCTAGAACTGTCCGTCTGTGAAACACAATACCGTGTGTCTGCTTTCCAGCTGACTATAACATAAGTGGTGACTTTGCAAGTAAAAATAAAAATACTCGATACATGAGCTTTGTAGGAATATAGAATACTCTCAGGTGTGAGTAGTTTTCTAACACGGTAGAAGAGTGGAAAGATACAAGCAGCAAAGTCCCACCCTATATTGTAGAGATTCATAGATGACAGAATGTTTTGTACTCCAATATCTTCCCATTGGAACCGTTAGAATTTGGAATTCCCTCTTTGTTTCCTGCTTCCCTGGCTATACTGACATGCAGATCAAATGTTTATAGTATTCAAAATTTTAATATCTTAAAATATGCATAAATTAATTAATTTTCTAGAAACTTTGATTGACAATTTGAATAATTTGGATTATCCGGAAAACTACTTTCATTTTGGTTGTTATTATCCGAACGTTTCGGCCGATGTAATCGCCGGTCTTTCTCAGTGGCATTTTGTCAAACACAGGAATTTATTTAATCCACTAGAATTAATTGTTTCGTTCTCTCAGTCATGATCTTGTAAAAGTTTCAAGTAAGCTTTGATAGTACTATTGACGAGTTCAGCAAGAGGCGCATGAAGAAGGTTGGAGGTTACATCGGTCGAAATATTGTGAAAATAATATTGAAGACTGGAATAGTGACTAATGCAGATTAATTTGTTTTGTAAATGAAATAGTATTCGCGTAATAGATGTTATTGAAATCATAGATAAGAAAATACTACCACGCAGCAATTATAGATGAGAGAAAAAACCCGGGGTACAAACTTCTCTTTACACCACCAACGCTCTGATCCCCATCTGGCATCAATTGAAATAGATGTCTCTCGTCTTAAGGAGGCTCCATGTTTTGACAAGCTTCTGGGATTGACCTTTACTACTGATCTGAAATGGAACACGTACACCAAATCTGTTGCCAAGGTCGCTGGAAAAATGGTAGGATCCTTCTACCACTCCAGAAGATATCTCACTGCTGATGCAATTCTCTATAGATATAAACGCCAAGTACGTCCAAGTATGGAGTACTGCTGCATATCTGGACAGAAGCTGGTAAAATCGAGCTTTCCTGCCTTGACAGAGTACAGAATAGACTTTGTGGCTTAGTGGGGGATGCCCTTTTCTTTTCCCTGCAACCTCTCTCCCACAGAAGAGACGTTGCGAGCATGTCTTTGTTTTATCGTTATTTCTATGACAAGTGCTAGTTTGAGCTCCAATCTCTGCCCCCCTCGCTAATCTTTCACGATAAACACCCGTCTAGCTGCAACCACTGTCAATAAATATCCCCATTGTTTATCTGTGCCTAAATCAAAACGTAGATTCCATGAGTAAAGCTTCTTTCTTAGAAGTGAACGCATGTGGAACTCTCTTCCGTTTGCCTGTTTCCCATCTGAATACAACGTTGATGTCTTCAAGTCCAACATAAACAAGTTCCTGATAAACCGCCCTTTTAAGTAAGATACTTAATCAAATCTCCATTACTAACGATTACTGCGATATTATCCCATTGATTACTGTACACGCAATGACCCTTATCCCCGAGTGGCTTCCGGGCCTTGATAAGTGGTGACTACCATGTAAAAGCAATCAAGTAGTGATTGTACATTTCTCAAGCTCAAAATATTGTTATCATCCTCATTTTTTTAATTTTTTATCCTCATTAACGCCAAACAAAGCAAAGCGCCACTTGGACGTGAAATGTTACTCTTTAGGGCCTTATCTATGTAGGGAGTTGAGCAGTAAGATGTCTGTTCATATTAGACTAGCACCTCTGTATGGGAGTAAAGTCAAAGAAGAAAGAAACACTGGGAGAATTCCAAAGTCGAGCAACTTGAAAGAAAAAGCTATTGGAGTAGAACCCTTTCCGGCATCTAAGGACCCTTAAAGTGAAGGGGTAGGCTTTTGCTGGTTGTCAGTTTAGTAGGGGTATTTACTAGTATTGGGCCGATTAATTGGAATTAGAATCAGGAAAATCGATAAATTTGGGAGTATCAGAATCGAAAAACTCGGTGCCTATTTTCCGATGCCAAAACGATTCTTTTAATTGTCTTTTTTTTTAATTTGATTTTATTTAAAGCAGAAATTTCCATTGCTGTTAATAATGATAAAATAATAAATATTTATTGATTTTTAAATACCAGTAAAGCTAAAATCGATAGATCATCGTCCACAAGTGTAATTTTACTTTTATGAAAATATCTGCATATTTGACATGATTTTTTAATTAATTTATTTTTTTACAGAAATCGGGGAAAATAACAACTCTATAGTTAAATATTTAGATAGTTATAAAGAATCAGATCGGAATCGGCAATTGTATCGGAATCGGTTATTTAGTACGGAATCGGTAATTGTATCGCAATCGCGAAAAATATTGGAATCGTCCCATCACAAGAACAAGAGCTATCAGTTCGTTAGGGAACATTCCATTAAAATACTTGTAAAACAGTAATAGGGATGCAATACTACGGCGATGGGACAGGGGTTGGAGCTTAGTTGACCAAGCGAGACTTATTTGATTGGAGACTCTTTTTTAGACCCTATAAACGCGTAGATTTAATGGATCTACATTTGGTGGCAGCATGCATCCAATGTTTTGGTTAAAGAATCGCTGTCCATTGATTGGCTAGTCACGCCTTTTTAATTATATTAGCCCAAAACAAGAGGTAGTGCCACTTGGACGAAAAATATTTGGAAATTGAGCAGTGAGATATCTGTTCACATTACAGTCAAACTTCTGCATGTCAGTACAGCCAGAGAAGCAGGAAACCAGGAGGGAATTCCAAAATCGTCGCAATGTTGCATCCTTGTGCTTTTTTATTCTTTTTACAGTTATTTTAATGAGATGTGGTCTGACGAACTCCAGCGCTTGTGCCCCCACCATCGACGTAAATATCCTTTGACTATAGTTGATAAACTTCAGAGAATGTTGGGTAAGCAGTTTGAGTAAGGTTGGAAGGGGTGTGGGTAGGAGGAAAATATAAGTAGAAATTAGCGAGAAATAACGCTTTCAGAGAGACAGGTGCGTGAGGCGGAAACCTTATCCACGCGCATCAGATCGGACAATAAGTGAGTTGCCTCTAATTTTCTGAACAGACGATCACGTTGCAGTTTGCGGGTGGGCGACTGACAAGAGTCGCATAGAATTCAATTAAGTTCTTTAACAATAAATAGTTTTGTATTAGGTTCCGCCAGTAGAGAAACATCTGACTTTCCTTAGACCTTATTTTCACGAACAAATCACTTGTTATCAAGATCCTTAAGCAACTCAAGGATAAAGGTTAATTGATTTTGACGGGTGGACGGTGGTACATCGAGGGGAATAGTAACTATAGTTGTAAACTGGTCAGAATTTGTTTACATTGGACTTTGCAATGTCAGTTGGTTGTAGCATGCTCTATAAGCAGCCAATTCGTGGAAAGAATTTTATTCGTTTGTGCTTGCTTTATTTTCAGGTGTGTGTATATATATATATATATATATATATATATATATAGAGAGAGAGAGAGAGAGAGAGAGAGAGAGAGAGGAGGGGAGAGAGAGGAGAAAAGGAGAGACAAGTGAGTTAGAGAAAAGGAGAGGAACATATTACGGATGGTGGTTGTAGTTGGAAGATTTCTTGCTGAAAGACAGTTCTAAATTTTCGGTCATATAATCAGGACTGACGGACTAGAGAAATCCTTATGGAGTGGAAAAATATGGGGGAAAAAGAACATAGGAAGACAACGAACAAAATTCACAGTTTAAACAAATTTGCAACGAATAAAGAGTGCACCAACAAGGAGCTCATGAGAAAGAAAAGATTGAGAACAGGGAAGAATGGAAAGCCATGATGGTCGATGTCTGCAAGACCAGATCGGACACTTAAAAAAGAAGAAAATGTAGAAGTCAGATGCTCCAACATAACCCTACATTCCACTTGTTATTCAGTTTTTCCTATACATATTCCATAACCAACTTTAAGTTTGGTTGTTTTTTTTTTTTGTTTTTTTTTTTACTGTATATCAACCCTGCATGTCAACATGTTTTCGAGTTATTTAATGAGGAATCCAGTGTTTTTGGAACTAGTATTCATGTTGCAGTTATTTTGTAGAAGTTTTTGTTCTTACAAAATCTTTGTATCTTCAATCGCTAGTTTGTAGTGTTTGGTTTCATTGTTTTATAGTGGATTTTACCGATTTTTGTTTCCTACCCTGCGGAACATGAATCAGATTTGCAATGAGATGGGGAAAACGGTTACATTATTAATGCTTGCTACATATTATGCTAAGAAACTAGTCAAAAAGTGGAGGAGATCAAAAGAGAAAAGAGAAGCGGAAGGAACTAAAATGGGGGGGGGTTGGTTTTGCCGAACATAATTAAGTTTTGCTAAACGAAGTGGAAAAGTAAAAAACATCAATGTCGGGTGCATTTCATCTCAGGTGAATCTTGTAAAACTCGGAAATCCTTCTGTCTTTATCTATTACGCCAAGAACCTTGGCGTAGCGGATAAAGCACTTTTCAACTTCCCCCCCAAAACTTTAAAATTACAACGTTTATGAATTTTCAGAGGTAACTTTAAATTTGGGGAAGATAAGTAGTTTGCATGATAAGAAATTACTTTTTCAAAACGTGGGTGATCACTTTTCCATGTAAATTTCACTTAAATTGAGCACTCGTCTTCTGGCCACCTTGTGAGGAGGCATTTTTTTGTTTGTGTATTGTTTTCTGCTTTCATCTTTCAATAAAGACACGAAGAGATTGAAAAACAAAAATAAAAGAAAATCTCTATATAGATAGTGTAATTCCTTATGTTTTCAGTGGTAACAATTCATATACACTCAAGCGCGCATATTTTTGTCGCAAACAAGTAGTTTTTCAGATATTAAGCAATGCAATTCTATATATTATAAGTGATGGCCATTTCTGTACGCGCAAGCAAGCCATATTTTTGATGTGCGCGCGTCAAAAATATGCGCGTACAGAAATGACCTCCACCGATAACATATAGAATTACATCGCTTAATATCTGGAAAACTACTTGTTTTTCATCTAATTTTAAATTGTTCGCAAAATGTTAGATGTGAGAAGGCAGTTTGGTACGCGAGTACGCATTTAACAACCTTCGTCTATGCGCTCGCGCGCAGCGTATACATAGTGTAAAAATTTGTTTTCATGATATTAAGAAATTACTGAGTTGCCAGAAAGTGGGCGTTCAGTTTACTTTAAATTTATATAGGAAAGTGATCCTCTACTTTTTGAAGAGTTAATTTATTCGTATCGTGAAAAGTACTTATCGGCCCCAAATTTAAATTTGTTTTTTTTTTCAGCACCCCCCCAAAATTTTTAAAAGTTGTCATTTTAAAGTTTTGGGGGGAGTTGTAAAGAAACTTCATTTGACCAAAATTTCTTATATTATCTATATACATAAAAGCGAAAATTTGTGTTGGTATGTATGTATGTGAGTTTGTATGTCTCGCAAAAACTTTCGACACGGGTCACGGATTTTCGCCAGATTGGTATCATTTTAAACTTCCAACCTTCGCCCGACAAATATCGAAAAATTGACAAAAAACGTCAATTCCTTCACCCTGAAATCAGTAGTTTTCTACAGGAGGGGGTCAGTAAAAACCGTCCTCTCACGACGAGTTCGCTTCTACGCATGCGTGATACGACGTCGTAAGCTGATTTACTTTAAATATTTGAAAAAGCGACAGAAATTCGTCGACGTCGTCTTAGATCAGTTCCTTAGAGTGCGGCTTCATTATGGGTTCGAATCGTGATGTGAGATGTCTTTTTTTTTTAAACGTTCGTTTTTCTGTTTCGCGTTTTCTTTTTTGTTTTTCCCATTTTTACATTTAACATCGTTGGTTTGCCTTACGTTAGTTTTGTTTGTGTGTGTTTTTTTTAATATTTACTTCTCTTATTATTATGTTTTGATTACCCCCCACCCCCGCCCGCGCACACACACCTCGAAACAACCGGGCAACGCCGGGTACCCCTGCTAGTTAAACAATAAAACATATATTTTATTACAAAATTATCAATTTACTTTTAACACTAACACAAGGTAAATTTTCACCTCCACAGTTTTCTTTTAAATGACGACTTTTGTAAGTTAACGACTATGCTGAATACGAAAATAGCATTGAAATTTAGCAGAAATAAGTAGTTATCGAGATATAAAAAGTTGTATTATGCATTGTATTCCTTGGCGGCCATCTTTTTATGCACGTGCGCGCGCCATAAACAAATCTACTCATCTGTGACTGACATTGCACGCGCGTAAAAAAGATGGCCGCCAAAGAATACAATGCATAATATAATTTTTATATCTCGATAACTAATTATTTCTGCAAAATTTCAATCCGATTTTCGTATTCAGAATAGTCGAAAACCTATAAAAGGTGTCATTTAAAAGAGAACTGTGGAGGTGGACCTAATCTAGAAAAATGCCGTATTTTTAAAATAAATATATGGTTTCATTTTTCGTGTCTTGATTCCGCGACTCTGTGATCAAGTTTATTTTTTAAAACAAGAGTAAACAAATAAAAATGAGTTTAAAAATAGTATGTGGATGTGCAATCGCTTTTAAACACAATATCTTCTTCAAGAACGGTTATAATATGTGTTTTCAATCGATATTTATTCAATAATGGACCAGTTTTCCTATCTCGCCAAAATGGACGAGTTTTCCGGCCACCTCTTTGAATTTAGGAAAACTCGTCCCCGGAAAACTCGTCTCCGGAAAACTCGTACCCGGAAAACTCGCCCCGGAAAACTCGTCCCCTTTTGCTAAGTAGGAAAACTGGTCTCTTACTGAATAAATATCGATTGAAAACACATTTTATGACAGTTTTTGAAAAAGATATTGTCTTTAAAAGAGAATACACATCCCATAATATTTTTTAAAAATATTTTTACTTGTTTACTGTTGTTTTAAAAAATTAAATTAATTTTTCTAAGTTTTCGTTTCTACCTAGCTTTGAAAGTTTTTGGTCTCCCAACTTATTTTAAAGAGTTTATTTTGTTAAAAATAAAGTAATGTCGAGTGTGACTTATGAACAAAAAATGTCCGACATAACAGGATCACGTCTTCGGAGTATAATTGCTGAAAAATAGAAAATTAAAGAAAATATTAAGGTAGACATAGTTTTAGAACGATCCCCCCTCAAAAAGAAAATAAATTTGTATATTTTTAGGTAATAATGCACATCGCATAATATTTAAAAAAAATTTTTTTACTTGTTTATTGTTTAAAAAAAAGTTAAATTGATTTTTCTAAGTTTTCGTTTTCTACCTAGCTTAGTAAGTTTTTGGTGTTTAAACTTACTTAGTTAAAAAGAAATAACAAGTAATGTCGCACTTGACATTACTTAGCAAATAATTTTGAACAAAAAAATGTCCGAAAATTAAAGAAAATACTGAGGTAGATGTAGTTGTAAAACGAGCCTCCCCCACCGCCAAAAGAAAATACATTTGTATATTTTTAAGTACTACACAAGTGCCCCTGAAATGATTTTAAACGATAATCTCCCCTCCCCATGTTAAGAATGGCTTTTGAAATTATTATTTCAGCGCGGTACCAAAATTACATAAGACTGTTTTCTTTTTTGTTGTTTTGTAATAACACAAGAATTATTTAAACTAAATCGATTCTTCTAAATAAAATAAGTGCTTTCTTTTATAATACGTGTTTTCTTTCTTTATTTTTGTTTTGTAATGACAAAAAACATGTTAAAACTAAAGTAATTTTAAAAATAAATATTTGGTTTCGTTTTTCGTATCTTAACTCCGTGATCAAGTTTATTTTTTTAAGCAAGACTTAAAAATCAATTTTAAAAATATTATGGGGGCGCATCTCCTTCAAGAACGGTAATAAAATGTGTTTTCAATCGATATTTATTCAATAAGGGACCAGTTTTCCTACCTAGCAAAAAAGGGGGGGTCCGGGTACGAGTTTTCCGGATACGAGTTTTCCGGGTACGGGTTTTCCGGAGACGAGTTTCCCCAGGACGAGTTTTCCGGGCACCCGTGTACCATATAGTGGATCGTCTAGTATGTATTTTACATTTATGCAACAGTTCTAACATGAAACGATTGACGTGGACGTATCGAAAGAATTGTAGACAAAATAGTTTGTGTCAACAGTTGTAGACAAACACAACACATACCTGGTTTGTATATAAAACATTTATTCTCTCGATTCCGGCCGGCATTTTCAGAGATTACAACGTTTTCACATCTTGGCTGCCTCGGAAAACGCATCTCCCTGCGCCATGAGGAGAGACTAACAATTCGTTGAGTCGTCCATTTTTCCCGGCGTTCTACTAACGACTGATTATATCTACTAAAATCTACGCATCATCGCGTCATCATCACATGTCCAAAACCCCAACGCTGACGTAAGCCTCAATGTAGTTATTTTGTTTACGTAAACTAAAATTCCTCCAGAACTTTGTTTAACTTTTTATTTTCCAACTTAACATTACTTTGTAGCCTTTTTTATCATTTCAGTTGTCACTCACATTTTTCAATTAATAATAATAATAATGTTTTGGACAACAGTTAACACAGATACTACGCTGTGATCAAACCGAAAGCGTTACAACATTACACATAATTATGCGACATGGCTATACCTTTTCATTTCCATCTTCTTTACAGTGTCAAGTGGACCTTCTTATGTTTGAAAAGTCTCAACTGCTTATTTGAGTCTTAACGTCCCCATTTATCATGCAATCTTTTTTAATAAAACATCCCCCTAGATTTACGGTTAGGGACTACACCTGACGTGGTGCGAAAATATATGTAGACCATATCAATACTATAGTCTTACCATCGGAAATATTTCTGCCGATTTTGGAAATCTTTATGCCTTTATTCACTACGCCACGTATCTTTGACGTAGTACCTATTTACTATGCTTCCCCACGGGACAGAGTTAGACACCAGGGTCGTTTTTTAACGTGGAGAAAAGGTACAAAAATAAAAATTGTCTCAGTCGTGAAAGATTTCTCCTCCACCGAAAGATAACAAGAAAATGAAGTGCAGCATCTGAAGAACAGATGGTATTTATTTGCTCCCCCACCGAGCAAATTAGGCACAAGGCCGATTTTTAATGTGCGGAGTGAAGGGAGGAGGAAGGGGAAAAGGGGACCAGCTCCCGAGAGGTGGGAAATGGGAGCTTGTTAAAGGTCAAGCATGTGGGGTTGCCCCCACATCTGGCCTTTGCTAGTCATAGCTAGTCATAGCTAGTCATAGGTTGCAGCATATGAAGAACAGATGGTATTTATTTGCTCCCCCACCGAGCAAATTTGGCACAAGGCCAATTTTTAATGTGAGGAGTGAAGGGAGGGGGAAGAGAAAAAGGGGACCAGCTCCCGAGAGGTGGGAAATGGGAGCTGGTTAAAGGTCAGGTATGTGGGGTTTCCCCCACATCTAGTCTTTGCTTGCAGTATCTGTCGGAACAGATACTAGATACTACACTTTGATCTTGTCCCGAAGGCCAAAAAGCGTCCTTTGACGTAGTAAAGTACTTAAAAAAATTTATTTCTTAACCTGTCCTTAATCCAGTTGTATTATTATTAACTAATATTTTAAGACGTTTTTTTTGTGTGTAGTTTTCGAGACGTAGTACTTTTTGATAGGATATTCAAGTTAAATTCAATTTTTACGCAAATCTTTTATTAAGTCATCGTCATTCCATACGAATTCCAATATTCTACTGTTGGCATTGGTTTCCCTGATATTTTTCTAGTTAGAATTTTGTCTAAAAAGACACCGGATATTTACATATTTGCATCCTAAGTGAAAGTGATTTTTGTGGAAGGAATTGGATTCGAACATGGGACACCTAAGTCGCCAGTCTGTGTCATTAACCACTTGATCACCAATTAATTGCTAGGTAAAATTAAAGAATAGTTAACAAACAATAATAATAATGTTAATAAACAGTGTCAAAAAATAACTTTATTATTTCAGTACGGTCCGTAATTTGTGCAAGTACCGACATTTTTATACTATACTTTTACAGCGAGAACCGTTTAATGCAAAAGAGAAATGGCAGTATAGGTTGATTTGAATTTTATCAGTAATATTTTAACCAATCAAAACAGAGGATATAATTAACCAAATCGCAAACGGAGATCTTAAAATCCGCAGATATTCTATAAATAGAAAAAAAAATTCCGTTGAAAATAGTTGAAATCATATAACCGTATAAAGAAATAATTAGATTGGAAAAAAATTACCTTTCGGACATTTTTTTTTTCTCAGCGTTAAAAGAGAAAAGAATTCTGACTACATGTTCAGCTATGAGAATAATTTCTAAGTAGCGATAAAATACAGTATTGCTTGTTTTTTGGGAATTTTCCTCTCAATATTGTTTATTTATTTATTCTTTGTTGATATTATTATTATTATTATTATTATTATTATTATTATTATTATTATTATTATTATTTTTATAATTATTATTACTTTTATTATTATTATTTATTATTATTATTATTTTTATTATTATTATTTTTTATTATTATAATTATAATTATTTTATTATTATTTTTATAATAATTATTATTATTATTTATTATTATGTTATTTTTATTATTATTTTTATTATTATTATTTTTTTTCTTATCATTTTATTTATTTATTTATTTTTAATTAATTACGAAGTGCCCTGTTTTTACATATGTTTTCTACATAAAAGGAAGTGCGTCTATTCAGAATACAATTTGAAAGGAAGATATTTTATTCGCATTTTTATTCGCAATAACAAATAAAACGCGAACAACTTCCATCTAACATAATTTGATAAGAAAAAACAAAACATTAATTTAAAACACGAATATTGTCAACCTACGTCCATTTAATCTGCGCGCTAACCAATGAAAATGTTTTTTTTTATACTTAAACATGCTAGTTAAGAGATTTTACTAGCCACAGACAAAAATATATTTTAATGGGTTTGTTTTACCATACACATAGATTCGAAAATAGTTGTCATCAACAAATATATAACAAATAAATGTTATCAAAACAGGATAAATTGCTTTTCTAACTGGATAAGTTTGAAGTGTTTCTATTTTATGTAAAATGTTTATTCTGTTTGAAAATCATACAGTGTTTATCGGTATATATGAAAAAAGAAAATGTCGGTGAGGTCTCTGTTGGATACGTTAAGTTTAGAAAAATCAAACGCGAAAACCAAAACTTATCAAGAATTCTTGGTAAAATTATTTAGAAAAAACATAGATGACTGGAGTTCCATCAGTTATAATTGAACTCGAAACCAAAACTTAATGAACAATTTTTTATAAAAATATTTATAAAAAATAGATACTTTCGAATGCCATACGCTATAATCGAAACCGAAACCAAAACTTATTTGCATTGTCATTTTTATCGGCTACTGCTGACAATATATGCGCAAGCCAGCTATCTCCAAGCTGCTGTTGCTATTTCCCACGCACTCATCGGCTTTAATCAAAACCGACACCCAAACTTATAATATATATATATATATATATATATATATATATATATATATATATATGTATGTATGTATGTATGTATGTATGTGTCTGTGTGTTAATATGCATATATATATATATATATATATATATATATATATATATATATATATATATAACTTCAGTGCAATCAGTTATCCTCGAAACCGAAACCAAAACTTATGAAGAATTCTTGGTAAAATTATTAATAAATAATAAATGACTTGAGTGCTATCAGCTATCCTCGAAACCGAAACCAAAACTTATGAAGAATTCTTGGTAAAATTATTTATAAAAAATAAATGACTTGAGTGCTATCAGCTATCCTCGAAACCGAAACCAAAACTTATGAAGAATTCTTGGTAAAATCATTTATAAATAATAAATGACTTGAGTGCTATCAGCTATCCTCGAAACCGAAACCAAAACTTATGAAGAATTCTTGGTAAAATTATTTATAAATAATAAATGACTTGAGTGCTATCAGCTATCCTCGAAACCGAAACCAAAACTTATGAAGAATTCTTGGTAAAATCATTTATAAATAATAAATGACTAGAGTGTTATCAGCTATCCTCGAAACCGAAACCAAAACTTATGAAGAATTCTTGGTAAAATTATTTATAAATAATAAATGACTAGAGTGTTATCAGCTATCCTCGAAACCGAAACCAAAACTTATGAAGAATTCTTGGTAAAATTATTTATTACAGGAAATGGAAGTCTACAACAATACAACGACAGTCACTCTGATGTAAGCGTGGCACACAAAATAAATAACACACACGCTATCTTATTAATATATGGGTAAATAAGTAATTTTATTTTAAATTATAGCAATTTAATTATTTTTCAAACGATGAATATTCCGTTGTCTAAACATTAAAACAACTGCCAGCAAGTTTCAAATCAATAAAACGACTGCTATTTTTTTTAACAGTGCTTGTTTTTAAAATTATACTGTTTTAGTCGACGGAACGATGTAATTTGATCACAGGCCAATTCAGAATTGTTAACGCCGGACTTTTCATAACTTAGCAATATAAAAGCAATCATACATCATCGAACGATTGCATTTTAAAAACATTTGTGAAAGGTGATAACGTACGTACGATCATGAAATGTGTTAGTATATCAGTATAGAGATAAAATATTTTGAATCCAATATCACATGCTTGTTTGACGACAGTTCCCTCCAATTATTATCGTTATTTACATATCCACGCTATTTCCTTTGTTTTGTTTCGGTCGTTGTAGCTTAAGAGCTTCATCTTTTTATGGCATTTGGTAATTTAACATTTTTCACTTTAGATGAAACGGTTCTCCATTCGCGTTTCCATATGTATCTGCAGAATGGCGTGAAGTACATCGCTCGAAACGCTGCGTAAACGGCAGCAACAAGTATAGAGTACAAAACATGTAGATAATGAACATATGAATAATGTTAATTAAGAAATCTTATAGAAAACTAGTTGAGAGGGTTCCCGGCTGTGCCCGGTGGTAAAATACGCTGAAATATGATGTTTTTGATTCGTCCAGATTTCGTATATACAGCGTGTCCCAAAAGAAGCTGATGGTTAAAAAAACTTCGTAACTTTTTAAATATTTTATATTTTTCTTTTATAATTTCAGATCCTCTATGAAATATATATATATATATATATATATATATATATATATATATATATATATATATATATATATATATATATATAGCAAGGTCATCATTAGTTGTTACACTACCGAGGAGCGGATATTTATCGTAGAGTCGTATTTTCGGTTGAATGAGTCAATGTCAGAAACTCAAAGAGAATTTCGACGAAACTTCAACACAAGAAATTCCCCTACTCCCAATGCAATAAAATTGAAGAAGTTAATCAAATTTAGACTACGTTAGCTTCTTTTGGGACACCCATTAGTATTACAGAGTCGTGATTTCAAAATTAAAAAAATATATATATTTATGTGCCATCAGCTAGAATCGAAACCGAAAACAAAACTATAACATTCAAAGCTGGTGACGTTATACTGTACCAACGTGGCATGCATACGAACTGATTAAAAATCAAAATTAAAAATAAACTAACTCTAATGTACAAAATGTATAACGATTTAAAAAAAATGAGCTCTTTTTGACCACTTAAAAACTATTTTAACCGGCTAAAGACCCATCAAAGAACGGTCCGTAAAAAATCCAATCGTTTGTAGGCCCCTAGCGCCGCTCTGCGACTTTTAGTTTCGGAGGAGATAGAGTTTGAAAATATAGAGGCAAACAGACATGTAGCCTTTCATATATTCGATATATATATTTCGTATTATTCATCATCCTTATAAATATAAATCAAGACTTAGTAAACAACATTGTGCAACATTAAAAAAAGTACGGAACATGTGTAGCCATTTTTATATTCAACATGGCGTGGAAAATTCATTTCCGGCAGTTTTTTTTTTTTTTTTTGTCAAATTAGGTAAAGTTTTGTTTTTTGCGAAATTGTCATTTCGAGAATTTCGTGAAAAATCTTAGCGATGTAAGTGATGAACATGGCGAGATATTCCATCAAGATAAATTCAGTGATAAAGAAACGTTAAAAAGAAAAATAAAACCCCCGCATGTTGGCAGATTACAACTGGAATATAAAAAGGAAGGACGACGCTCAACACAAGAAGTTTAAAAGAACGATTTTTTAAAAAGTGACAATACTGTTTTTTTTTTATTCATAAGCAATACTTGCAGGACCTGTGGAAATTCCACAGGGGACTCATTCATATGTAATATATTGATATTGGCATTCTGTAGATGTTCAGTGTAAATGGAGACGCTCTGATATTATTGTAGCATTCTTGTTAAAACTGCAAAAGTATTTATCTAAGCTAGCATGCAAAGCCTGGTCGTAAAGTACCCTTAAATATGATATTTTAATTCTTGCAGATTTCGTAGATATTATTATAGAGTTAATGTTTTATCGATTTTTATGTTATAAAGTTGCGATTTCAAAAGTTAAAAACAAACCATATCCATATGACTTTAGTGCATTAGCTTGAATCGAAACCGAAATAAGAACTTATGAAAACAATATATATATATATATATATATATATATATATATATATATATATATATATATATATATATATATATATATATTCCACTTAAGTTTCTTCAGCAATAATCGAAACCGAAACAAAAAATTTATGGAGAATTCTTGACAAAATTATTTATATAAAAATAGATTAATGGAGTGCCATCAGCTACAATCGAAACTGAAACTAAAACTTATGAAGAATTCGTGGTAAAATTATTTATGACAAGAAATGGAAATACATAACAATTAAACGACCTGGATGTAAGCGTGACACAGAAAATAACACGCACGCTATCGTATTAATATATAGATGATTTATAGTACATGAAAACGTTTCCTAATCTAAAGAAATAAAAAATCAGATTTAGTATCAAGATAATTTTCTTACAACGGAACAGATCTTACGTGGCATTTATTTTTTTAAACCTGAAATTTGTTACACAGTGTTATTTGTTATATGTTGCTCCGCTGGAAATTGAACTCACAACATCTGCATAAATAATTCTACACAGAGGTTGTGAATTCACTTAGAATATCTATCATACAAAATTGAACTATTGTAAGGTCTGTATCATTATTTCTCTTTCACTATCTTCCTCACTCACACTCACACTTTTCCTCCTTATCCTCTTCCCCTTCCCCTCCTCTTCTTCTTCTTCGTCGTCGTCGTCCTCGTCTTCTTTTTCCTCTTTGTCTTTTTATCCTTACTCTCTCCGAGTTCTTATTTTCTGTCTTTTAATCCTTTCGCTTCTCTTTCCCTCCTAATTTTTTATATTCATACTCTTTCTCTGTCTCCCAATTCTTCAACCATCTCTTACTCTCTTTTTCTTCTATCCTCGCCCTCTCTCACCTTTCGTCCTCGCTAGAATCGTAAAAGAGAAAAGAAACATCATTGCCTTTCTCTCCTTGAGTTTTATACATAATTCTTAGAATAGCTGTCATACAATATTGAACTATTGTAAAATCTATATCATTTTTCTTTCTTTCACTATCTTTCTCTCTAACAGTCACAATTACTCCTTCTCCTTCTCCGCGCATTCTCTTCTTCTTCTTCTTCTTCTTTTTCTTCTTCTTCTTCTTCTTCTTCTTCTTCTTCTTCTTCTTCTTCTTCTTCTTCTTCTTCTTACTCTCTCCTAGTTCTTGCCCTCCATCTCCCTATCCTTTTGCTTCTCTATCTGTCCCCTAATTATCCCTCCCAATTTTTATATTTACTCTCTTTCAATTCTTCAACCGTCTCTCACTCATCTCTCTTTTTTCTACCCTCCCCTCTCTCTCTCTTCCTCATTTCTTCTTTGCTAAAAGCACAAAAAAAAGAAAACAAAAACCATTCCCTTTTATTTATTTCTCTCCTTGAGTTTTATACCCTTTCTCCTACTTTCCATAATTCTTCACGTCCCCAACGTACCTTCGCCTAAATAGAGTTTCATGAGTTTCCTCCAAAAAATTAGTTAACTTTGAAAGAATGTTATGGTCATTTATTCGCACTGTAACATTTTTTTTTTTTACCAACGCACATATCTATTTGTGAAAATATCATCAAGCCACATAAGTAAAACAGTTCGAGAAACATGTAAGCGATACAAAAGTCAGCTCATTCATCTGCTATAATGTTCAAACGACAAAAATAAACAAATCGAAACAACAAACTGTTAATTAACTTTATCTCAAAGGAACTACGAACTTTCTTCTCCCTCATCGATTTCCTGTTTTCTTTTTTCTAATTTTAATTTAACGTAACAGAGAATAGTGCGGCCATGATAATTAGCATAAAATCGATGCACAAAAAGAAAAAAAAAGCATAGCTAGTTATTTGAAAACGACTGAAACTTGTTAGCCAGAAATAGGTCTTGACGGAGAGTAACAAAAGAAATTAAAAAGGAGTCAACATTGGAGTGATGCGGCCAGATGAAGAGGAAATTAGAACGGAAGAAAAAATAATAAAATACTGAATATGTATGAAGCGAATATCGCTGAAGCAGTGATTCTAAATTTGGTCCATATCGATCGCGATTATTGATGCCAACAATTTGAGAGATCACACATTGTCTGTGTACGAAGCGTCTGGCTTGAAAGCAGCTAGCTATATCCATCGAAAATACGTATCAATAAAACCGTATCCACTGATACGACGTTTACGTTATCTGATCTCGGGACCGATCGCAAAATGCAATCGGTTGTTAGGTTCCAACTTGGGAGTTCTAGTGAGTGTCTTGTTTCCATTTAGTAATATCAACTTCTATGTGGCATCGATTTCCAAATTCATTTCCAAGAATCGATTTCCAAATTCATTCTTTTATACTATGGGTTAGACTCTTCTTGTTTCACGTTACATCCTTTTTGCATATATATTATACAAAGTGCCTTCAATAAGTTTCCAAACTTTTTCGTGTGGCCCTTTTATTAATAGTACACACATAAAACTTGAGCTTAATCGAAGTAATCTCCTCCGGCTGCAACTTCATCAAGGCCCCATGGAAGTCATCTTGTGTGAGCGTGTCAATTACCCTCGTCATAGCCTCTTTCATCTCCTCAATTGTCTCATAACGACATACTCTAAGAGTTTTCTTGAGCTTAAGGAAATAACCAAAAGTCACAGGGAGCAAGGTCTGGACAACAGGGAGGGTGAGGAAATGTCTTGATGCCTACCTTGGTCAAATAAGCTGTGACAAGGATATAACAGTTTTGGGACACAAGCACAGAAAATAAAAAAGCACCCGTTTTCTCATTTCTCCTCTTCAGTTTTATGCCCTCTCTTACTTTCCATCAGTGTTCACGTCCCCGACTTTCCCTTTTTTACAGAGAGATCACCACTTATCAAGGCTCGGAAGCCACTCGAGGATAAGGGTTATGGCGTGTACCGTAATCAATGGGATAGTATCGTAGTAATAGTTAATATTGGAGATTTGATAAAGTGTCTTACTTAAGGATGCGATTCATTATGAATTTGTTTATGTTGGACTTGAAGACATTCTAGTTGTAGTAAGATGGGAAACAGGAAGACAGGAGAGAATTCCACAGGCTTGCACTTCTAAGAAAAAAAAATTGTTCTTGGAATCTACGTTTTGATTTTGGCACAGATAAAGAGTGGGGAAAATTACCGACTGGTTTCAGCTAGACGGGTGTTTATCGTGAAAGATGTGTGAGGGGGACCAGAGATTGGAGCTCGAACGAGGACTTGTCATGGAAATAACAATAAAACAAAGACAGGCTCGCAATGTCTCTTCTATGGGAGAGAGGTTGCAAAGAAGAGAAAAGGGCATCCCCCACTAAGCCACGAAGTTTATTTATGAGTTTCTTAAAGAAAAGTATGTAAGTTTGAGATCATGTTTTTGTTAATTTAATTGAGCTATAAGTTGATGTGACAAGCATCAGATTGAAATGTCATAGACGACGTTTGTGAGAAGGGAAAAGGATTGCTGTTTTCTGAGTTGGGATCACTCCGTATTACATTTATCGTTGACTAGTTTCTGGTGTGGATGTGACATGATATTACCTCTTTACATCGTTGACTTCGTGCCTTCTCAAAATTTGGCCAACGTACACGAATCGGACCACGGCTATCTCGGTCGGACCCCCATTGCCAAATAAGCACCGGCTATAATGTTGAACGCGTCATGTCTTCTTTCTTTTACATGTTTCTAGTCCCCCATGTTGTTTCTATATGGATTTAGCCATACTGTTAAAAAAAAAAATATTTAAGAATTTTTGATAACTGCATCATGCATTTCTTTAATTAGTCAGAATGGCAAAATTCACCTTTCGTCTTCCTTTGTTTACAAAGCCATTTGGCGGAAGTGACGTCCGACATATATTCGAATAAAAACCCATTCACGTCTATGGCACTGGCTTTTAAATTACACTTTCCGACTATGATCAGATATCCTTCCGCCACGAAATGGAGACAGATGACTTCTATTGAAGACATGTATTACTGCTGCCTTGTGTTTGCTTTGCGGTGCATTTTGTCTTCTCTGTGGTCGTTCAGTGACAGAGTAGTCATCATAGACGGGGACAATTTTATTATTGTTCTATCTAGTGAGTCCATTTTTAGAAAGCTAGATTTTATCTACATAAAAAAAACGACATTGTACTTAAGTAAGGAGAGAAAAGCAAATCGAAACACGTGTTGATTCCATTATGCGACATTCTTTACTCGCAGAGTAAATGTCTGAAAACTTGTTTTGATTAGACTAGTGTTCTCATCTTGAGCGTTATTTCTGCAACGGTTCGGTCGATGTAGCCTTCGACCTCTTTCAGGCATGCTGATCGCCATATTGGAAAATAGTATACTGCTAATATCTTTGGAAAACTCGAATTATAAAGAGAAACACGAATTTTACAACACCTCTTTAAACTTTCAACGGAAAATGGAAATAATACCCTGTCAAACTTTAATAGAGTTACCTCTTTTGTCAACCAAATTTATTTTTTTACACATACGAAACCACGGAGAAAAAAACAAAAACAACTCCAACAATGCAAAACTATCTACGGAGTCAGTAACATTTCTACCTATTTTTCTGAAGATGGCGACTAATATCCATGATGAAGGTAGAAACTACATTGACTGAATAAGTGCATAAATAACACCCAAGATGAGAACAATAGTTCAATCAAACAAGTAATGTAAACCCTCATCTAAAAATTCAGAAGTGTTCATGAAAACTTGTTTTTCTCACAGGAACAACCATAGTTGTATCGGATGGCTTTGCATAGAAAGGAGACATGGAGCGAAAATCAAGGAAAGCCCAAGGGTGTCTGGCCGTATTCCATTAGATACACGTCGACAACAATTCTTCCTGGCAGTTCCCGAGGCTGTCTTCCAATCGAGCGGCAGATGAATGATGAAGTGCGTCAGGAAGTTATCTCTTCAGTGCGTCCCACTCACGAAATTAATGACGTTTATCGGCGACCCCGAAATATTGACACGGGCTTTCAGTAATGGCGAGGGCAGGCTTTGTTTGCGTCGGCGTGTTTAGGAAAGGGGAGAGAGTAGTCGAAAAGTTTTGGGATTTAAGTGAGATGAATGGGCAGAAACATCAGCTGGTCTTCATTGAGAAACTGAAACGTCAATCAATCTGTCCATTGAATTAATGGATCGGGAATAAGAAATTACTTTGTCCAAATGGGCGGCGAATTGGCCATTTTGAAATTAGATAAATTCAATCTGATTTGGATCTTCCTACACTCCTTTTCGCTTTCCACCTATCACGTCTTCCTTTTCTTTGTCCTTTAGATACGTACTTACCTTTTCGTCTTTATTTACTATCAGTTTTCATTTTAGTTCGATCTTTAATAGGAGTGCTGAGTTATCGTTTATAAAGGCCAAGAAACCAAGCGAGGATAAGACTGTTATGTAATAGGTCGAACACAAGAAAGTATCGATCTATCTATTTAGTTATCTATTTCTGTATCTATCCATCTGGATCTATCTATCTATCTATCTATCTATCTAACTGGAGAGATGGACGGGAGATGGAGATGAAGAATATTTATAAAATCTGTCAAAATATTGTAAAATTATATTATAGACGAAGTTTACCGGAAGGTCTGGCCAATTGATCGGATCTATGTGTGAGTCACGTGCTCAGGTTAGCTGGAGATCATCGGAGATTTGGAGTTTGGACGTTGAGCAGAGCGGACGGTTTAATAGGTCGTCCCCCCTTCACTGGGGAGAGGGCTGACGTGTCTCAGAATGGTAACTTAGAATTAACCACGCAAGGAAAATATTCACTTTCCATTCTTCTGCGATCGACAACTGGAAAATAAATAAAAACTATATAAAACCAATCATCGTCTTGGAGTCAATGTGTTTCGTCCAAACAAGTTTCAGACTCCCCTCCAAAAACAAGATGAATTCCAGGTGGACATGCTCAAAGACACGTGAAGGTATGTCCAAAATACATGTATCACCCCTCCCCGCATATGAACAATTAGATATGAATATATCATAAATAGACAGCAACAACATATGCTAGGGTTCAAACAGTGAAGAATCACCAACGACATACATTTAGCGACACGTATACACATCAGGATGAACCATTCATCTCCGGGGCCAAACTGAAGCGTGTATATTTCTCATCAAGTGTTTGGATTGCAACGAAGAGAAATACACGGAAACCATCCTTAAAGATGTCTTATCGTTGAGGACACATAAATTCAGCCGGACTTAGACATGGCAGAAAGTCTTTTGCAAGTGTTCGAACAAAGGAATGTCCCACCTATGGTCATGAATGCAAAAATCACCACATAAGTGTATGCCACAACAGAAACAAAAAGCAACTGCAACGAGTGTCACGTGTAACTCTACACAATATGCACCAGGATCATGACGAAACAATCCACAAGGGAAATGTAAGTGAGAAGATTAAGAACTGCAGATTCCGAGACGTGGAAACGTTGGAATTAAGATTCTGGAAATGATAACTCGATGTTTGAAGGTTCCATTTGGAAGAAGATGCCTTCATTTCAGATGACACTGTCACGGGAGAGGGAAACAATGTATAAGGTATATGTACATGGAATATCTCGACGAGAGTATCTCGACGAGAGTATCTCGAGCAGACGAGTTTTAATCGTTATTATTAAAGACTGTCCGTTTATTGTCCCTTTTCTTATTGTCGTGAATATGTGAAAACACTCACATATACATAGAAATACTATTAAATATACACGCAACAGATCAACGCATACAGACGTCCCATATACAAAGAATAGTATCTGTCCTTATAATTCTAACCACTAGACGATACACAAGCATGGGCTACAGAAACACGTATATCATATATACACTAGACATACATAGACACGGTTATATAAACCCGATAATACAACACTTTAAGCGACGAAAACGAATCTGATATAAGTTTCCATTTTGAATCACGAATGAATGTCTGTCCCAACTGTTTATCAAATCAGAACGTTTCCTGAAGACAAGAACATTCATTTAAATTAAGATCAATTGGGAATTAGAGCGTTGGTGGTGAAAAGACAAAATGTTGATTTTGGATGCAGTAATAGTAACTTCTTTTTCTAAGACATTCACAGCAAGAACTCTAATAGTATTCGATCCCCTTTCCTTTTCATTTATCCTACTGGTTTTATCCCCATTCATTTTATTCTTCCCCTTTCTATAACTTTCGTTTTGCTGGTTGGTGGTTTTTGTTTTACGGCGTATCAACCCTTTTCAGGTTATTTAATGCCGAACCCAAAGATTTTGAAGAAAACATTTTTAATAAAATATATTTGTTGTTTTCAAGTCGGTTTCTATTTAACTCATAGTTGGGAACCTAACAGGTACTACCACTCCGGGTCAGAGTGGACCTGGGAGCAATGGCAATTAGAGATTGGCTCCACACTCCCCAAAGCCTGCAAGCTAGGGCCTCACCACTCGATATAGTTTAAGGTCATATCCAGGATCAACTTTCGTTTTGCATTTATATTCTACATTTTTGTTGTTGCCAAAGAGTTTATTACATTTTAATTGTTTTGCAAACTATGTGAGAAAAATAGATTATATGGAGCTGCTGGGTGTCTTTTGATTTGCATATGTGTCGATTAATGGTTATTGAAGATCATTTCTCTTTGCTTTGTTTTAGGCATCCTGCCAGAATAGAGTAATTTGCATATGTGTCGATTGCTGTTAGTAAAGAGGACGTTGTCTTTCTCATGGAACTATTACATTTAATGAGGGTTATTGATTGTTATATCTAATTGTTCTTGTGAACAAATCTATAATGTTTGATACTTACTTCTGAGTTGGGTTGTAGCCATCGTAACTACAGATTCATGCCCTTGCTCTGACAAATGACGTCATAGTCTAATGTCAGCAAACAAGATCTGTTGAATAGTCAGATTATCGACATTAAAACACTTTTATATTTTTCTTTTACTACTAAGATGATTAACTTTATAGCCGTCTTTCTATTTGTTTAAGATTTTTCTAACAATTGACCTTTCCTGGAATTTTATGAACTGTTTTCAAGAATATAATAAAAATGTACAACCGGTTCCGCATTGTGGTTGCTTTAATGTCCAAACACCCAGCTTTCTTGAGAATGTTCGTATCAGGTTTCAGAGACTATCATTTAACATTCTTATTCGCCCGAGGCATTTCTGATGGAATCTCTCACATTGCTTGAAGTGTTGTCCAACACTCTGATTGTGGAATAGCAGGGGCTCATATTGAAAGCATATTTTTTTTTTATTCAATTTTCACCCCAAAGAAGGCACAGTGCCACTTTGAAGCAGGGGGCTACTATTAGGGAATTAATTAGCGGGGTCATTATGAGGGGAGAAGAGTAGAAAGATGTTTGTTAACATTACACTTGAACTTCTGCATATCATTGCAGTTGGGAAAGCAGAATCCCGGAAGGGAGTTCCAAAGACCCGCAGTTCTGGGGAAGAAACTATTGGAGTAAAAGGCTTTCTTGCACCTAGGGATCTCTACTGTACAGGGATGAGACTTAGTAGCTTGTCGGGTTTGTCGGGGGTAGTTACGTCGGGGAGGTACAAGTGTTTGCAGTTCGTCAGAGCATTCACCATTGAAATACTTGTAGAACAGGCAGAGGGATGCAACATCTCGTCGATGGGACAGAGGTTGAAGCCTAGATGAAAGTTCAGGACCTATCAGGTTGGCGACTCTTTTTTGAACCCTGTCCAGGAGCGAGAGACAAGCAGCAGATGCACCAGCCCAGATGTGACAACAGTACTCCATACATGGGCAAATGGTTGCCTTACAGAAGTATAGGATACTGGCAGGCGTAAGTAGTTTTCTAGCACGGTAGAGGGAGCCAACCTTCCTTGCAGCAGCCTTGGCAATGCTCTCAATGTATCTATTCCAGTTCATATTCCCTGTAAACGTTAGGCCGAGGAGTTTAAAAGAAGTACTTTCAGGCAATGTGTTCTTGGCCATTGCTATTGGTGGTAGAGAAGGTTTCTTGTAGTTATTGAAGGAAACAAGCTTAGTCTTAGCAGCATTGAATGTGACCAACCATTCAATTATATGACGAGAACTCATATCGGGGCACATAACGGGACACGGATAACAGGGATTCATATTGGGGGCACATGTATAATGATGGTGACAATTCTGAGTGAGGCATTTATAACATCATGACGACTGTGATGATAGATATCGAGGGAGATATTTATATCAGACTGGGAGGATTCTTGAAGACTTCATATTTACCAGTTCTTATAACGCATACTAGGAGGAGAGATACATTATTGATGAGGAAGGAGACATATAATGTTTGTAAGGGTTGTACAAAGTTCGTTACAAGAAGATGATAAAACACCTTTTTTTGCATAGGCATCACCACTTATCAAGGTCTAAAGACCACTCGAGGATAAGGGTTAAGAGTGTACAGTAATCAATTGAGCAATATAGTAATTGTTCGTAATAGAACTTAGGTAAATTTTTTAACTCATTGAAACAGCTCATCAAGAACTTGTTTACGTTGGACTTGAGGACAATCAGATTCTAGTCAGCTGGAAAGCAGGAGAACGGAAGATAGTTCCACAGGCGTACAGTTCTAAGAAAAAAGCTTTATTCATGGAATCTACGTTTAGGTTTAGGCACAGATAAAGTGTGGCGGGAATTATTGATAGTGTTTTCAGCTAGACGAGTGTTCTTGTGAAAGTTTGGCGAGGGGGGCATTTACGTTTTCTGCTGTAAGAAATGACGACACGAGACGACAGTTACAAACATAGTTGGTTTCTTTATTCTTCAACCGGTCAATCGTTGATGTCGGGGACTCAAGCCTTTTCGACTACATGGTCTACTCTCCTCTCTTCGCTTCTAAGAGGATCTCCTCTCGCTCTCCTGATTCTCTCTCTGTCTCTAACTAAATCTCTAACTTCGAACCCTCGATTCCTATATTGAGAAATCTCCGTTTATGACGTCAGAAGTATACTGTCGACCAACGTGACTATATCACGTTTTCTACACATGTCCGTCCAACGCACTTTTGGCAAACAAAGAGTCCTCAATTCTAATTGTTTAATATCGAACCTATTTTAAATAATATTTTTTAATTTGCTTGGTCCATTCTTTTAAACTGACATATTTAATATTCAGATTTCTTAAATGAATAGACGATCGACTCTTTTTCTGACATTAATCATATTTTACTATTCTAATAGAATTAACAATGGCCTGACATCCTAAGATTCCAATTTCCATTATCTTTAATACTTGCCTACAAGGGTTCGATTTTTGGCCTTTTCCTAATATCATTTTCATTTATCTAGTATGTTTTCTTACTTACATGAGAAGGGGGCAGCTCTTCCATGTAACATGCTGAGTAAACTAAAACAGAAAGTACACACATCGAATAAACACTTGTTTTTTTTTTACAGAGATCTTACGATCATTCCACAACCGCTTTTCTTGAGTACATAAATATGTCTATAACATTTAACCTTCGAACCCTCACGCAGATATTCGGTTCAATTATGGAGCACGAGGTGAAGAGGTAAACGTAATGCTGCTGAAAAACAATCTATTATATAATTACTGCCTTCCATAGTTGTTGTTGTTGTCTCACCACGTTTTGACTAACTAATCCTCTGACCAGCTGGTTTGTTCGCCAAAACGTGGTGAGACGACACCAACTATGGAAGGCAGTAATTACTGAGGACACAGTTAAGAGACTTA